>NW_020271718.1:1728874-1750801 GCF_003268045.1 Sipha flava | reverse complement strand
TGTATCTAAGATACTTTTATCGAATATACAGCACTTCCTTTTAGGTAGAAATAGTTGCTGTTGATTAACTTATATAATTCAAAAAGAATCAACAGAATATATTAGGTAAGTTCGCAGATATCAAGATTTAAAATTATGTCAATTATATTAAGTAGGTGCATTATTTTAATAATAGTTAAATTAATCATTTATATATTTATATATTAATATCATATTACATTTTTACATTTTTTAATGAATGATTTATTTTCTGATAAGAATAACAAAAAACAATCGAAGAGTATCTACATTAAATGCAGATACATCGGTACATGTATATGTTTTGTTTTTACTAAATACAGTTGACATAAGAATGTCAACGCCAATTAGGTATTAGGTACTAGGATTATGCTGTAGGTAGCTTTTTTAACACGTGTAAAAAATAAATAAGGTTCAAAAACAGCATGTTAAATATTTTTTTGAATAAACATTTTATTTTAATTTAAATTACAGAATCGTAATTTATAACACTTTTAGTGATTAATAATAAAAAACGGTATAGTGAAATACAAAACGTACTCACGCGTTTCAAGCTGCTTGATGTGTCCATAAAATACTTAAAAAAATATGTATATTAATATAAAATAATATAAATATGTTTACGAAGAGTAATAAGCTAACTAAAATTACAAATACCGATAATTCCCTCCTACTGACATCGACGAACAAACTATTAACCAATATCAGTTATATTTATATAATTTATAATGAGTTATTTTTATCGCCAATATAATTATTATTCAACTAGCTATACCTAATGTTACTTTTTTACTCATTTTTTCTCAAAACTACTCCATTGTTGCTTACTGGCTTAGGAGGGCAGTATACATGTCAATAAACATCGTTTTATATTTGTTATGACGTAGGTATACCGTAAAAGTATTTATTATTTTAATATTGTCTGACCAATTTCTTGTCATCATCACAGTAGTTGTAATTTAATATTGTTATTTTAATGTTAAGAATAAAAATATAATATTGCATTTCTAAAAAATAGTCTAATACAATTTTAGGTTGTACAATAATAAATACTATTTATAAACAATGAACAATGATACTAAGTAGTTGGTACGTCGTACGTGGGCATTATGCTACATTGCTACTTTCAACATTATCGACTAATTCGTCTATTCATGAATCGCGCTTTACTACAACAAAATGTATCGAATATTTTGACTCATAGATTCATTTTATTTTAGTAATTTACTATAATTTTGTCTATAATAATATGTATATGGTTTTAATATGAACTTGAATGTACCTATCACTTAATGTCTTAATGTACTCTGTTTTCTAAAATTGTAATCATTTAAATAAGTTACATTTATTTCGTGTATTAGGTATAATTTCCTTGAATTTATTTTGTTTTATACTAAAATATAATTAAAATTTTTGTGTATTACTCTAATAAGTGATAATAGAGAAAGAAAACCAAATAATTTAAATGAAAATATTAATGATGAAATTTTAAATTTGAAAGATCAAATTACTTTGGATGGCTATAGTATTATTGTATTAGTATAGGTATCTAAATAATATAAACAATGCAATGTATGATTCAACATACCTACAGCTTTAATACATTCAAGTACCTATTCAATTATTTTAAATGTGTAGGATCTACATTTTAAATTTATCAATTACCTATAATAGGTACCTACTACCTACTACAATTAATTAGACTGTATATAAACAAACAAAAGATTTCTTCTTTTAGAAAATAGTCTAAAAATAGTCAATATAAGACTTATAAAAATAAAAATATAAAATTAAATAGAGTTGTATCTATGATAATTTTGCCTTTTATTAGGTATAATTTGTAATTTCCAAAAAATATAATATGTTTATTTTAGATTTAAAATTTATTTTATGCAAATTTGATCAACAATATTATTGTTAACACATTGATGGACATTCTGAATTTTGGTTTTTTTCTTAAGAACCTTCAGAAACGCAATTAAATATTAATGCTATAGCAGTAGAGATTTGACCACTGCAATAGCAGTACTGTCCACCTACCTGGTAATATTATAATAATCACACATTTTGTCGATATTTTTTCGGTACACAATATTTATTATATTTGATATTTATTTACGTAAATATTTAACGCACTAACAACCAGGGGCGTATTTAGATAGGGGACATGGGTCCCGTTGCCCAGAGCGGCACATTTTTAAAGATTTAGAGGGGCGGACAATTTTTATTTCGTACTTTACACAATGATACAACTTACGCAAATGATTTAGCAATATGTTTTCTAAATGAGTGTGTACAATTTTAAGGCTATATAAAAAATATTGAAGTTAAGCTTACAAAAATACAGATGTTACAGTTTATAAGAGAACATAATTTTAATAGTGTTTATCTTTATACTGGAGTAGCTTTACATATTTTTTTGTATACACCATCCACAAATTATAGTGTAGAGCGTTCTTTTTCCACACTAAAAAGAATAAAAAACTATTTTCGCTCTATAATGGCACAAGACCGGTGTTTGGCTTTAGCGGTATTAACAATTGAAGCTGAAAAAACCACTTTATTAGATTTTGAAGAAATAATTAATGATTTTGTTAGTTCTGAATCAAGGAAGAAAAATATTTAAATTTTGCATTAATATTGTATATCTAGCAATTAATAGAGGTTTTAAAAAATAATATTAATTAGTAACAACATTTTATTTTTTGACTGGAAGAGGGGGGGGGCAAAATATGTGTTGCCCTTACCTTGAAATTCCTAAATACGCCACTGCTAACAACTCGATAGTCCATACACAAGTGCAACTGGATTACCAAAACTAAATATAACGAAAACAATCATTACTCATAAATTATAAACACTGATTGTATTATTAGCCGGATTGTTATTTGTTATACTGTATGGTATGAATTTTAAAATGAAAAGAAACAGTATTCAGAAATAATTGTCAATAAAATTCCCAATAACATATTATAAACGGCAAATACTAAAAATAGAAATAATTGATTATTAAATACAATGCCTAATAATCCGTTGAGTTGCAGTGGGGTAGTATATATCATAATAAACATCTTATATTACATTTTAAAGATTTTTTTTTGGGAGCCAAATTTTTTTATCGGTATTTAAAGAAAAATAAAATTAAAAAAAATCGAAAATTTCAATGGTCTATAAATATTTTGAAAATTTAATCATAAATATATAACGTTAATATAAACATTTGGTTAAAATTTAAAGTATTTACAATGATTCCCTTTTGAGTTACAGCAAAATCAAAAAATCGATTTAGTCGAAAAGTGGTTGTACATAAATTCCTGTTTTTCCGTTACTTTTTTAGGGTTATTACAGAGTCTCATAAAAACTAATAAAAATTTTTTGCTATTAATTACCTAAAGTATAAACTAGATTAAATTAAATTATTAAAGAGGGGCTGAAGTCAAAAATCAAAGCACTATTACCACTCCAAAACGTGATGACAGACACAATAAAAAAAAAAAAATAAAAAAAAAGCACCCATCATTGTAAAATAAACACGTTCATCACTCCGTTAAGAATCTAAAAGTTTAATAAAAAGTATTAACATAGATGTTCCAGAATATAGAATTAACCTATAAAAATGGAAAATAATTTAGTACATAATAAAGAATTTAATTAAATGAATTCCCAACAGAAGTTAAAGGTTGTAAACTATGATAATAGATAAAGGGGAAATATTAGAATTTTGTACTCGAACTTCTATGAACTGTACAAGCCGCTTCTGGTTTGGGAATTGTACAAAATAAAGTACATAATACTGTACGGTTTAAAGTTGAAATTTTTGAAAATAAGTTGATCCGGGTGCTGGTGTAACGTTACCGCAGCACCCGTAAAATGAAATTGAATTTCGGGGAAGTTCGGGGGTTGTACAAAATTTAATTTTGGTTGTACAAAATTGTACAAAATAAAGTACATAATACTGTACGGTTTAAAGTTGAAATTTGAGAAAATTAGTTGATCCGGGTGCTGGTGTAACGTTACCCCAGCACCCGTAAAATGAAATTGAATTTCGGGGAGGTTCGGGGGTTGTACAAAATTTAATTTTGGTTGTACAAAATTGTACAAAATAAAGTACATAATACTGCTTAATTACAATTCATGATTTCGAAAGTGCGGGTGCTGGGGTAACGCACCTAAAACGTACTCTTCATTATGTAGAAATACGTAATACATTTTTTTGAGTAGGTAGAGTAAAAATAAAAAAATAAATTGTTATTCAACACACAATGATAAAATCATATTAATGAAATAATATCTCATCGAAATTACACGGGAACAAATAAATAATTGCTAAATTATTTATGTCTTCGAAAAAGACATTACTCCTAAGATGACAGTATAATAGCATATTTGTCGCTTAACATCCAATTAAATATTAAATATTTTAGAATTTTTTTCAAACTTACATTGTAATAACAACATGAACATTTATATGTAAATTATTGGGGCTGAGTGATAAAAAGAGGAGCGGTAAAATTAGAGCTTGCTCCTCCTAGAATAATGTGTGGCTGCAGCCCTGTACTTATGTGGCAGTATAATAAATAATAAGGTATTCGTATTGAACTAAATCTAAACAGGAGAACCCCAAAATCCAATACCCTAACCCATTTATATATTATATTATGAAAGTCAGTATTTGCCATAAATTATAATCAATTGAATCACGAGTATTACACAATACACATTACGCATTAATTATTTCACAGTATTACCTAAATTATTATTTTTTCTGGGTGTTGACCAATTACAACCCCTACGCCCGTTATCAAGATTTTAAAAATATACCAGTTGCCCTCTCATGTTAATATATATACGATTACAATATATAGCTCGTAAAATAGGGGAGGTTAATATAAAATTATTTATAAAAATAAATGTGCTTGAAAATTGGAATTATATAATATTGTATTTTGTAATAACTAATAAATAATAATAGCCTATTTGGTGCAAAGCGAGTATTTTACCAAAACGCGTAATTTTAGATGCGTCTGAATGGATAATTATTATCATTTATTATTTCTTTATTAGTATTTTTAGGGTTGTTAGAAATTATTATATGATACGTTGTATACCTACGTCTTTGATAAGTGCATTTTAGTAGACGAAATACGGAAAGCACTGATGTTGTTAACACGAAGGAAAATATTACGCTAGTGTATAATAAAAAGAGCAATATTTTGTTAGTTTAATCATTGTTAGTATCATTAATATAATATACGTATAATATTTTGACAAAATATGTTAGAATGGTCTAATCAAATTCGAGAAATTTGATACGTATATATCGATTTATTTTTACTTATATTTATTCATTTTATATTAATGCTAATTTTATGAACACAAAATTCTTAAAATTCTTCTAAATATTTACAACTAAACTTATTATAACGGTTCTATAGGAGATTAATTATCATAAAAAAAAAAAAATGTAATTTATTAATGGGACGTATTATCGTATTATACGTATACTATTAACTATATAATATAAAAATAAAATATAATGAGACCCCACGAATTATTTTATTTTCGTTTTCTCCTTATTTTTTAATATATATAAAAGAATAAATGAATTTAATTAACTTTCAATTTTTTTGGTTTATTTTATACCCGAATGACATGATGTATAGATTTTATCTGAAGTTACTGTGACGGCGTGTATCTGCTACGGTTGTAGATTACACACTAGTATGTACACTGGACTTTATTTTCGTACTATGGTACCTTAATCTAATCTAATCCTTCTAATGACAGAACAAAATCTGTAACTTCGAGCCACATCGGTGACTACGGTGATATATTACTACTTGGGACATTTTTGATTTGGTAATATTTTTACCGTGACATTCTGACGCGACACCGTGTGAACATCGAAAAACGACTAACTTAAAGTAGCACGTACGAGTTCCTATTATGTATTTTTCCAATTTTGATGTAGATGTACTGTCTAACCGAAAGTTTGGTCACAGTAAACATGAACTTCCTATTGTGAAATCGGAGTCGTTCCTCATCTGTGGTTAACGATCTGAAAACCAATTATAGTTCGATAGACTTCTTGGACTGAAACGAGTGTTAGATGAAGCGTACTCTAAAACCGAGAGGGTAAAATGACCGAGAAACCATTTGATATTTGTCGAAAACACGAGATGCGAGTCGACTCAAAGATTGCTCTTGTATTGTACCTTACGATGGTTCACCACTGAACTACTAACAAATAGGATCGGAAAACATTTTGAATATACGAGAGGGTTGGAGGTTACGGACAATTGGTAGATAATATAATGGATATGATAATTTGATGACCGGAAAATTATTTAAAAAAAAAAAAAACATAGTGTTGTTGACAAAAATAGTGATGACGAAAATATAGTGATTGCAATGTAATATTTTGATGGATGGGCGGTATTATAAATTCTCGAACCATCAACAGAAAAATGTGAAACCATGTCTAAGAGTCGATCATAGTCTACATAGAGTAACGTACACACACGAAATGTACACAACCCGCGGTCTAATATCGATAAGTTTACATCGTAACGACACCTGAAAGGTGCCGTTGGAACTGCACACGGTTGAAATGGTTTGTCGTTATCGATGTATTCGAAATTCGAGCGACATTCAAATCGATCAACTTGGCCTCACATTGGGATTATCGTATTCGTCTCGATCAAATCGTTGAAGGAAGAAACACATTGTTTCATATGTTCGTTTCACGATCAACAGGCGATCGTGCATTATCGCGTATCGCCCCGCCGATCGATCACACACATACGCGAAGTCGTTGGATCGCGCGTCTGGAGGCCGGCAGATGGCGGCACGGCCTCGCGCGACGTGCTGCCGGCGGTCCCCGGGGTCTTCGGAGCAGATTGGCCACCGAACGCGCGGGTCAGTATTGCGTGTTGCTTATGACCAACCGGTCGCGGGGCACAGTTCCGTTGACGGTCGTCGAGTTCCGAGTGTACGTGCGCACCGCGGTCGGTTCCAGTTCTCGGGTAAAGCGCGCGTTCGCATGTTTATTGTCACGCGTAAGTGAGTGGGCGATTGGATACGATGAACGAACACTGACGAACGGCCACTCTATAAAGCACGTGAGTCCGAAACAAGCGTGTACATACAATTGGATACATCATTTGCATTTTCAAATCGTTTTCTTTTATCTTTTTTATCACCGCTTCTTTTGCCTGGCCGGTTTTTTGCACGCGATTTGTTATTTTTTTTTTTTTTAAGTATTTTTCTCCGTTTTGTTTCGTTCCCCCGCCCCGCGAAGCTTGTACGACCATTCTTGACGAATAGTTCGTTCTTCGGACGTGTGTACCTACGGTTCGGCCGACCGCCGCGATCGCGTCGTATTGTTGCGAAAAACGACGTCGTCTTAGTCCGAGTCTAAATCGAAATAAGTGCAAAACGTATTCGAATTATTCGGATGAACGTGCGCGTAGGATAGTGCCCCCCCCCCCAAAAATCAGGAAAAATATATATTAAGAATAAATAATTTTATGAATTAAGAAAAAGATTTTTTTTTTTTTTTTGAAGTATGAGGGAAATTATATAATTTGTATTTTTATTAGAAAATAGTAAAAATTTATTAGAAAAATTAAGAAAATAGTATTTAGATTTAAATTAACGTACTGTATTACTTACTATTACCTGAATTAATTATCAATCACTGACTGCAATGTTATAAAAAATATCCCAAGGGAAAAAATTTTTCAAACTTTCCCCCCCCCCCCCAAAAAAAAGAAAATCCTGGATCCACCATTGGTGAAATCCTAGGAAAAATTTCACACGTTTTTGTGTGTATCGGCGGCGCCTGTAAAACATTACAAATTATGGAAACTACGTGTACTACCACCGAATGTACAGTAATGTACAGTCAACGAGTCGCATTTTGTTTTGTACGCGAGCACTTTCCTTGGTCGGTTTTACGACTTATTCGTGTCCAATAAAACAGCAACCGTAACGCGGTAGTACTATACGGTAGTTCGGCATACATTTCCATTTTTTAATTTAGTTTCAATGTTACACGCATTGTTTTGCCAAGTACGTTATTCGAAAAACATTTACGGCAACGGTATCTATGTTTACTTCAAATCATATTGAAAAACACTTAAACACGAGAATAAAAACCGAACTGTTTGATAGCTACGTATTTGTATCATGCCTATTATTTAATTCGCATACGTAATGTATATTTTATATCATTTTTATCATTGAGTTTATATTAGAAGTCTCTGTTTTACGTGTAGTAAAATTTACGGATACACGTCAAATTAAAATTCACGTATGCAATTACGTGAATTTTGTTATTAAATCACCTATTTATTATTACATTTGAAATTTTATTGTTATTGGTTCCCAGTACGAACTTTGTACTGTTCGTAGAAATTTTCGCTTCACTGTCGTATGTGCTTAGTATACCTATACATCAATCCACTCGTCTCGTCATTTTACGATAATACTGTTTATAAAACATTTATTTTTAGAAAATTAGGTATAAATAATTTTAGTTTTTGGTTTTTGTTTTAAGCACACATGAAGTAAATATCAGTGATTTACTAATTAATTATATACGAATTAAATTCAAGTACAAGTGAACAAAAAACACGTAATCACGTTCAAATTCGAGAGCTCTAATTTATATTACTATTAACATTCCTTTTTTTTCGTTTAAAATATATTTCTATAATTACATATTCTAATACTCTTATTTCAGATTTGTATCACTCAATAGGCGAATAAAATAAATTAATGTTACATATTACCTAAATAGCACAAAAAATGTTGTTAATATGTGTAATATTTCTTTTGTATATTTTTCGAAAGAATCCTATAAATACATGCTGTTATATCTATTGCGATATCTCTTAAAATAATAAAAGTAGTCAAATTCTATATATATTTTTTTATGATTCATGTGGATAAAGACTACAAATTTTCAAATGGTATTTTTATTTTTCAAAAAAAATATATTAAAAAAAATAATAGTGTATTAAACATTGAAATATTTTAATATCTTCTTATCTGGCTTTCCGATGATTTAAAAAAACTATTATGGTAATAAATATTACATAATTTTTCTGTATAATAAAAATCATGAATTTAATAAAATTAATAAAGCGAAACTTCAATATTTTCAGAAGAATAATTCTAAAAAATGACCATTTTTTTTGACATTTTTCGAAAACAATAAAATATAAAATAATTTTAATAATAATTCGTCAAAATAAAAAATGTTATTAAAATTTAAACTTTTTTAGATCTTAAATCATATAAATTTCATAAAAAAAATAATTTTTACCTTCATTTTATCAGGAAGTATTACAATAGTTATTTTTGGAATATTTAAGATATTTAGACATGTCACCATTAACTCTAAATCTAATGATGTAATGATAATGATAATAATGTATGAATCAAGTACTTTGGTCGCAGTGCTGTTGTAATACGACCAAAGTACCTGATTCATACACTCGTTTTGGTTTTTCTCTAGTTCCATAATCACTGAATGGGACGCATTTGATCATCTAATTATATTGATTACTATTTTTCAACGGAAACGCGTGTTGCATTTTCAAACTAGATACCAATAAGCTTTTTAATTCAAAGCGTGTCTTAAATTAATCGCTACTATATTACATGATAATGCAATAATTAAATACTAGTTATTATTTTATTTAGTAATTATACATTTCACGTGATATCGCTTTATTATTATTATTATACTTAAATCTGTTCATGTTATATATCTTCATAATTCATTTTATTTAATTTGCTGTAATGTTAATTTGTTTTTAAGCCATACGAATAAAAATAAATAGTACATGATTTATTGGTTTCCAAGTTTCTTTGATCATGTTGTTGGTTTAACGAGACCAAATATTCTGTGTCACATCACAAATATTTTTATAAAACTCATTTAAGCACACAAATTTATAGTTTTCAAATAGGCGTTGAAATATATGAAATGTTCACCAGTAATAGATAAGCAACATAGTGATGTCAGTTGGAAACTTAAGAGGATTGGTTCAGTTCATTCCAGCCGAAAAATTAAAAGTTAAAGTGTTTTTTGAAGAGTTAGCATTTTTGCTGTTTTCCTACCAATAAAAACAGGTACATGATAAATAACATTTGAAATTTTTACGTAAAAAAATTTTAAAATATTAAATATTACTTCAATTCAGTATTAAAACTAAAAATCTGAGTTTAACATTAGTTAACATTTTCAATTTTAATTAAAAAAAACCTGCAAATTGTATATAAAGTAATACATAATTATAGTTTTACTGAATCTAAAATATTTAAATATCGAGAAAGATTAATATTTTTATTTCTTTTACAAGCACTTAATATTTGTGAGTTTTATAGAAACAAAGTTCTACTCAGGATAATTGATTTTCTAATGCATTGGTTTATTATTATTATTATTTATTATTGCTTTTAGATTTAAAGACACACATTTTAGTTGTCTTCTCAAATGTTGTGTTTTAATTTTTATGATTTTAATTAATACAACTGTTAAAGCAATAAAAGGCATATAAAAAATTAAATTTTGTTTGATGAAATTATGTATAATCGTATTCAGATACAGTGTAATATCAAATAATACTAAGAGTTATTTTAACTGTAAAATGTTAATCTAATTATCTTAGTAACATTATAACTAAATAATTTAAAGTAGATTTAGCAGGAAGTCACATAATATTATGGTTGTAAAAAATAGAAAAATTAGAAAAGAAATTATGGTATTCAGGCTGTAATTAATTTTTGATGCATAATTATATAAGATTTTTTTTTAAAATATTACACGGTCAATCTGAGTATTTTAAAAAGGAGTTTTTTTTTTGTAAGTTATTTTGTTATTGTTAAAAATTATTGATCTAATATGTAAATGTATATTGGATAAGTATACGTATACATTGAAAATTCACATACTTATAGTATTTCGTATTATATTCTAAAGTAATGTGATTTCATTCATTTTTTTTATGAAATTATAATACTGATACTCTAATGCGATTAAAAATTTAATTTAAATTTTATCGTTTTATAAATTGAGTAGTATTCATTTGTTGAATTGCATTTTTGTCTTCAGAATAAAATTACTATTACTCCCACAAAAAAGTAAAATAAGAAGGATAATTTAAATTTTTAACTGCAGACTATTAGTGCTCCTGATGAACGCATTCAGGCACTGATTTAAATGTGTACTGAGTATAAAATTATTAAGTTAAAAAAAGCTTATGCAATTTCATGTAAAGTATGTGATATTATCCGAAAAACTTATAATGTAATTAAATTTGCCAATGTAAAGTTTTAAATCATAAATAATATAATACTATTTTCATTCAAAATAATGTACAATAATTTGAAATGTTGTATTTTAAAATTATTTACAGTCTATTGTCGTTAGAACATTTTATATCGTTTATCTAAAAAATATGTTAAAAAATGTTTATTGAACTATAAATAATAGTGATATTTGAAACACCAATGTGGATTTCAATTTTATTGAATTTTAATGATCAAGTTAAGAAAATTGATTATAATATCGCGTTATTTAAAAATTTATAAATATAAATTTGTTATTAATAATAAGTTATTTCATTAATTTATAAAATTTGCAACATTTAACTTAAATATGGTAAGTTTCGGTTTTATAATATATTATAAGTTAGTGCTAAATTCAATTCATAATATTAAATTAATGATTTTTTTATCCAAATATGATTTTAAAAATATTTTTGAGCTGATTTAGTGAATGAGTTTAAAAATTATTTTCAAATAATGAGAGTATAATTATTGTAAATACTTGTTTTCCGAATATCTAGTATGCATGAGTTATAATACGAGAGAATGTTGTTCATGAGGAAGAATTAGTGGGATGGTAGGTACTTATATTTTTAGTTCGCCTTATTGAATTTGGGATTATATGGTTTCCACATTTTTAAATTTCATGTCTATATCAACACATTTTTAAATATAAATATCGATGGTATTTGAGAGGGGAGAAAATAATATTTTTTTCTTTGGCAGAACTGCTAGCATTATTGAATAATGATACCTAATCAAATATGCTATAGGTAGAATTCATTTGATTAAGTATTATTAATATCTAACGACTAACTAAAAACTATTTAGTTTTCATACTACTGTATATAGTTGAAATGGCCGTAACACGTTTGGATACAGTAGACCCTAAACGCAACATGTTTGGGTACAAATTAATACACCGTTTGGGTACAACATATATCTAGAAAAATAACACGTTTGGGTACATAGGACATAGGTATAACATTTAGAAACACCTAGAAAAATAACACTTTAATACTTAATCATTCATTTTAAATTTTTAAAGCCTATTAGCATTATCCAGGAAACATGTTTAAAAGTGACATGTTAGTAGCATTTGTAAAAATAGGTACACTATTTTCTGAATCTATGAAACAATATGGTTCATTATTTGAAACGAAATCTTTTTTATTTGGAAAAATTATAGTTTTTGCTTCGAATAAAGATCTTGGTATTTTAGGAAATATTTTTCGTCTAGCTTCATACTTTTCCTGAATAACCTGACGTCAGAATGACTTAGATGCTCTGATTTTGGGCAGTTATCTTGTCGTATGATCTATAATCTTGTCGTATAAGTTTATTTGGCTTCACTTTAAGATTAGTAGTTGCTTTGTGCTTTAAAAGTGACATCGCTGTTTGTTTAGTGATGGTTTCTTCAACTAATTCATGATGACTATGTTCTTCATTTATTGAATTTACCGTTTTTAAGTTGGCAGTTAATTTAGCAGTGACAGTGCATTTACCATTCGTGCAACGAAAAACTTTAGTTGTATCTTTGTTTTCTCTAAACTCACTAAATTTATATCTGTTAATCGCAACACACTTTTTCCCACGTCAGGTTCAAAAACATCGAAAATGTTCACGTCCATATTTACAAAGAATAAACTAATATTGCCGATTGAAAATCCTAATCGGAACTGCACATTGAAACGTTGAAACATTAGTATATATAATATAATATAGTTAGTTTCATAAACCATATTTTATAAAGATTGTTAACCTTTTTTTTTCGCGATAACCTATCGCAATTGGCAATTAGCGTAGTATGCACCCAAACGTATTATGTGTTTGTGTGCCCAAACGTGTTCTACATTTACAGGTAAAAATAATGTAATGTACCTAAACGTGCTTCGTCCGTTGAAATTTATTACTGAAATTTTGGATCCTTTCAAAGTATTATTTGTAAAATCAGTAATTCTATAAAATAAATAAGAGGAATACATTTGAAGCTCATACGATAGTATTACAGAACATCAATATTTTTAAAGGCTATATGTTTTATAAATCACGAAATAAGGAAAAAAAAATTTAAGTCATATAATAATATTATTACGGTTATATTAACAATGATTATAACGACCTAAACCTAGTTACACGAGTCCTCATTTTAGCCTTTTTGCTGTTCGTTTTTAATGTAATTAGTAATTGTAATTATTAATTTGTGTTTCCGAGTATTTTTTTCTCTTCGATAGTTGTGGATGGGTAGAAACCGACTTAATATGGAATTTTTACGCGAAAGCTTCAACACAATATTAGACGTAAATCGGTCTAACATCTACTGGTATGGTGTTTTCTCGTATTTGCTTATTAATAAGATCGTATAATTCATATATGATGTACATCATGTTTTGTATACTATATAAAGTCATAAAATATACTTAGTAACTAACGTTTTTTAGAAGATAAATACATTATCGAAACAGGTACTTAAATGTACACTTTTAAAAATACTCTTTTGCTCAAGTTCAAAAGAGTTAGCGAATATTGATTAGGTGTTGTTTTTCATAAACATAGTGTTTTGTAAGATATTATACTTGCATAATGTAAACATGCATACACACATACTGAATTTAATTTAAGGTATAATTAAAAAAGGTTCTTTGACCTATTCGATTAAAACTCTTGTTTCATTTTTTATCCTACGAGATTATATACAGGTAATATATTATACAAATTATAAAAAAAAAAATCTATAGGTACACCTGCATTATTATTTTCCTCTAGAGATTTACATGTGTGTATTTTTTTTATCAGACTAATGTGTTGTATAGTTTTATTTATCTTAGGTATAATATACCTTTAAATATATTATATTTAAATTAATAACTGAATACTCTGTCCTAATTATTTTTTTACATTCGACCTTTTTCTCACATATTTATATTTATTGAAAAATATTTTAAAGCTCCCGTCGCATAAAAATTTGTGAGATACTATATCTGGTTAGGTATTTTAATCTAATTAATTTCGACATTTTTTTTTTTTAATTCCCTAAATTTTCTTAAAAGATAAATTTATTCCATGCATTTTTATCATTCTACCCATATGATCTAATAGTATAAGATTGGAAATAAAATGTTGTGAACATAAAAAGTTTTATTATTACAATACTCCATAAATTGTTCTAAAAATATAGTAAACCACATATGCATGTTATATATAGTCATGTATGCTGCAAATTATTTTTTGTAGTATTGGTTATTTTTGTGAACATTACTTTTTATTATTTATTTTGACTTTCGGACAAATTCACTCAATTTTGCTAACTTTTTCAATTGTTATTTCAATGTGTAGAATGAAGAATATGCAATTCATGATAAGTTTATAATAATAATTTTATGTAGCGCTTACAATATTATAATAGGTACTATTATATAAATTTAGTATCATTTGTAATCTGTAAACATTTTTAGATCTACAGGTTTTTAAAGTTATTTATTTTATATAAGAATATCTATTTTATTTTTATTAATAACTATTATAATAATTATTGTCACACGAATAGTAATAATTATTTTAAGAAAAATACAGAAATTTCTGAATTATGAAAGATTGCTCTATATTATGATAAGTTTGTTTGAAATTTATTGATAACTCAAGTTTAAGCGATGTAAAGAGAAGATGAATAGAAAACCAAATATGATAAACTGCATACGGTTTTCATTAAAATTTGTATCACGTTTAGTCCCCACATTTTCATACTACCTCTAATTTGATTTTAACGGAATTAAAGATTATTTTATTTCACCAGCAATCATCTATGTAGTATAAATATATTTTAAATGTTGTTTTTGTACATGTTTAATTTAAAACATTTATAATTTAACAAAATAAATTATTTTTAACTATGTCAAGAATTTTTTTTATAGATGCTGGTTAAATGTTTGTAGTTTTGTTTATTGGAAAGATATTATTATTATTTCGAAATTTCCACATGAGTATACAAACTTGTTCAGCACTATCATTTCTGAACTAACGTATAAAAAGATATTCAGAATATTCGCATAGTTTTTTCTAGATCTAAACTAATTTAAAATCACCTTATTAACTATCTTATGGTACCTAATTACTACATTATAGTACTTTGTTATAATAATAAAGTACTCTCCATTGAAATTATATTATTATTTGTGTTTTTATTCTTAAGGATTTAAGATACGTGTATGTAAATATTTATTTTTGATGTCGTTTATTTTATAACAAATTATGTAGTATTTGTGTAAATGTAATTCCAGTATTGTATTATTAATTAATATAATCGTCACTTAAATAAAATATTACAAATAAGGTAGTAAATATTAAAAATTAATTCCTCTAAATAGTTCTGTGAGTCTGATCATACAATTAACAGTAGATCGGAATGTGATAAAAAGGGAGACAGAATGTACCTATTTTTGGATAACAAATATTATTCAATTTTTATTTTAACGTTATATTTGGGTCTAAATTAAATGATTACTCTTATCTCCTACTTCTAATCTAATCCACTGATGATAATGTCTTGAAACTTGTAATACATTAACATTATACATTTATCATTGACTACATCCAACTGTACTCCAAAAATGTATAAAGGACGGTCGTATTTTATTTACGATCATAGGTAAATATAACACGTATTTATTATACTTTCCTTAACATTTATAAAAATATTACACTAATAATCAGGTGTATAATCAATGACGTAAATAGCATAATTAGGTCCTAATTAAAATATTGTTTTTATATTATTGAAAACCTGTTTATAAGCAGAGTTATAGGAAATGTTATTAGTTTTACAAAAAAAGCAGGTTTGGTATAGTATAATTAATTAAAGTAAAATATTAGTTAGAAATAAGATGTTACTGCTGATAAATCAAAGTTTATTTACATTACGATAGTTTGAAAAACTTGTGAAATTAATGATTTTGAACATGTATCGGTACAAAAATTACCAACAAATTGTTTGTGTGCTGCTGAAATGTTTTGTAAGTATAATAATTGTCGAGAAAAAAATGCGAAAACTGCAATGTTTAATTCAATAGATTTATTCATATGAGCTATAGGGTGTGAAGGAACGAATTATCAAATAAGTATAATAAAATATGAGTTTATTCAATATGGTTAAAATTACTTCGGATATTTCTTAAATAAAACATGTATAGTACAAGCATCAATATTGATATTTATAACAAGGTTAACATATTCAAAATTAAATGGTTTTATTATAAATTGTATTTTAATTATACCGTTCAAACGTAACATTTAAACTATTGCAATTATATAAATAGATGTTAATGATTTAGGTTTCAAAATATATATAAACACGTTATTTCTTTATTATAAATTTATTTAGTTTTTAAAAAATTATAATGAAAATCTTATACTCATTGATTAGTTTTAGTATAATTTTAATTATTTATATAATAATATTAACTCGTGGTATAGTTTGTTTTAATTACCAATACGACCAAATATTGAGTATAATTCGGGTACTTAAATAAATAGTTTGTATTCCTAGAAATATAGTAATCTCAGATACAATTATTATTATTATTATTTTTTTTGAGACTAATTCAACTTTGTTTTAAGTAAATGTTCTCTTAAATTATAAAATTAGAGAAATTTGATAATAACAAAAAGGCTTTGGATTTATAAACTGATGATGACTTGTACTTTGTATTTTGTTGGAGAAAATCAATAAGTACATTTAAATAATATGGACAGTGAATTCTGAAATCGTAAGGGCTAACATGAAGTCTTAAAATTTCAAATAAAAATATTTTATAGTGTGTTTAGAGTCCATATAAATACGACCGTGTGCACAATCAAACCACAGTATGGCCGAATTTATTAATAATGAGATTAATTTATTAGTTGTTATTTTATTTCGTCTAAACTATCAAAGGTATATTGATGAGTGTTGAATATATGAATGCCTATGAATACTAACGAGATCATTAATTTAAGCCACCGAGGAGTCGTCTTTTATTCAAAATCTATTATTCTTGGTATTCATAGAATTTTCATCGGAAAACATAATTCTTTAAAACTTGGCTCAGAAATTAAAAAAAAAAAAGATGTAAAAGAAGTAGAATTACCTTTCTTTTTTCGTTTGGAAAAATACGTCAAAATGAAACTGAGTAATTTGAATATTTAAGTCTAGAATAATATCAGTTATAATATTTGTATTATGTATAAGTAACATTTCACTGACACACGCGTATTTTGATAAATTCCATTTAAAAAAAAACGTTAAAGTGGTAAAAAATTAATAGCAACATTTTACTTTTAAAATGATTTTAAAATTTTTATTTTTATAATAAAAATGCTGAATAGTACCTTAATTAAACGGCTGGACTGGCCGTACGGCACTCTGTAGGTTTTGGGATAGCTATACACTTTTAGCATCCATTCAACTAAAGAATTTCGAAATACATCGTTCTTCACATTTTCGTTGGCGCTTACGGATATGTGACAAATGTAGATTCACACAGAAGCTTAAGTCAATACCATCAATGAACATACGAAATTGCGCTTCGTTTCAGTCAACCGTTTTCTCTCAAAAATTTACATAAATATTAACTCTTTAATCAAAAATATTACTTTTACTGTATTATCCCGTTGCGTAGACTGAACTCGCATTCTGTAAACTAATCACGCGAATGAAACTAGCGAGTTTGTGATGCATTAACATAGAGACATTTGCGTGGTTGACTTTCCCTCGTACACCGTGACATACACTTTTGACTATTATACGAATAATTAATAATATTAATATTAATATTATTAATATTATAAAGAGTTACAATTTTTAAATTGTGAGGTTGTTTGTAGGAAGTCTATGGAACAACTTAACTGATTTTGAAAATTCTTTTACTAGTAGAAAGATATATTATTCCTGAATGACATAAGGTATATTTGATTATGATAAATAATTTATAAGAAGAAAACGTGGAGAAAATGTTGCTAAGCATCCCAGAATAAAAAAAAAAGATGCTGCTCTGGAAAAAATATACAATGTATATCTTTCTCAGTCAGAATGTTTCTCAGAATTTCGTTGCACCATGTACGTAGTTCCACCTCATTCGAGGACTCAAAAACTGTGAACGTTATTGTCAAAGAAATGTACCAAGCTGCTTGTCGAGACAGAAGTTTGTTTAAAAAACGATAACCAATGTGAAAACGCTTTAAGAGAAGTCTCGATTTCTCAATGTCCATTGAAGCTGAGGGAGTTGTTTGTAGTCATTTTGTTATTTTGTTATGCATCTATACCACTCAAATTGTGGGAAAACATCTAAGATGGTTTATGCGTAGACATTAGACACGGAAAACGATAGCAAAATCAGGACTTTACTTTGTTTTTCATTGATGATACATACAATGAAGGTTTATAGAAAATAAACTCTTAGAATATAATGAGAAAAGTTTATGTGACATTGATTTACCTTCTCCAATTCGATCACATAGCAATATATCGGATATAATACTGACACGTTTATAAGACTACAATGAGTTACCAGTTTTTGTCAACAAAAAGTTATCAAAATTAGTCACAGATCAAAGGTAAGCTTATGATGCAATTATTGACTGTGTGGTAAATAATAAGGGTGAAATATTTTTTCTAGATGTCCCAGAAGGCACTAGGAAAAATGATTTTCAAATTTGGTGTTAGCAAAAGTAAGGCAATCCAAGAAAATGCGCCAGCCATTGTTTCTTCAGGAATTGCCACAACTCTATTAAATTATGAGAAAACAGTGCAATTCAACTTTAAACTATCACTGACAGTATCTTTGGAATAACAATCTATATGTACTGTAGATAAAATGGACCGCTTGGCAAACTCTTAAACAATGTATCATTGATCATATGGAATGAATGTACTATTGGTTATAGAGCTCATATCGAAGTATTAAACTAAACGCGCCAAGATCTCAAAAACTCTGGTGCTGTCAAGGATGGTGCTACTTTTGTGTTTGCGGACGATTTTTGGCAAACACTGTCTGTAACAACAAAAGAAACACTTTCCGATAGCATCAAAGAATGCTTAATGTTTCACTGAAACCCTCAATTTACGAACAAATATGAGAATTAATTTGAGTGCCAACTGTAATAAAGACTTTCCGCAACGACTACTAAAAATTGGAGAAAGAAAAATTACTTCTCCTAGCACTGGCAATAGTAGTAGCTCTGAAATTAAGCTTGACGATATATTGGGCCTCATAATCAATAGATTAGAACATCTTAAAGATGGAATATACCTCGGCCTTGAAAATGTATTGGAAAGAAATCATCACTGACTTCGTTCAAAGGAAATAGTGTGATCCAGAAACGATGTAGTGAATGAAATAAATAAACTGATTTTATAGAAAATTCCCGGTCAACTGGTTAAGAATTTTTAAATTATTTGAGCTCTTCTGGTATATCATCTCACGACCTTATGTTTAAAAGACGTCATTTCTATCACGCTGTTATAAAATATTGAAAAAAATGTATTTGTCCTATACAAGAAAACATAGATCAAAAAAATATTTTTTTAGTGGACCTATCTGGGATTTCTATAATTTGGATTAAATTATAAGCTGGTGAATTAAATTCAGATCGTGTATCAAAAAGATATAGTTATTTAACACTGAGATTCTTAAAATTTGTAACCATTCAACAATTGCTTGTTTTCTTAACAATTATTTGAATATCCTTAAATATTCTGGGCCATTTATCTTTCATAAAACAATGCTTTTATTTTTATCGGACACAGCTCCAAGTTTTTTCGGTTATGTGCGCTTTTTATTATTAACAAAAGTGTTTTCTATTCAGTTTATTTTTAAAAGCATAATATCATATATATTTATAAATAAGAGAATTCAAATTGAGGGCTATTAAAAAAGCTTGAGTTGAAAGTTGTGTCGAGTCTTTGGTTTTAATAACGTCTGAAGTATAAACAAATTTAATTCTACCGCGGAATTCTTTATAGAATTTCGTGCTTTTTAGATTTAAATGTCAGTTCTCTCAGACAATGGGCACCTGTATTACAATTTTAAAGCTTGATATAATTATATTATTATTTTGAACTACGTGGTTTTGTACCACATTAATGTAGAAATGTTTATACTTTCGTTTTACACCTTATTAAATTCCTTGTTCTGATTACTGTTTTTGTACTATGCTCGAAATAAACGTTTCACGATAATACGCTATTAGTAACAGTGATTGTTGTTCATTTATTTATAATTTAAGTTATTTTTGAGCTATAAATTAACTTATAAAGGGCAAGTTAAGATCATATTAATTTTTTCGATTCAAAACAGTATTTAATCAAGATCAATAGGCAGTTAATATAATAGGTTAATAAGTTATGGTACTTATCGCTAAACTTTTATTCAATTCATTCTCAACATTACACACCTAATATAATATGATTTACCATCACTAAAAATTAGGGTTTGTTCAAATATTTGTCATCACGTAAAATATTGAAATCATGAATTGCATGAATATAAACTGAAGAAAGAAACCAATTCTCATTGGATCACGATAAAAATGTAAGTTTGAGGAATACGCGATCAATTAATTTAAACATGTCTGCACTGAAATATTTAGATTATCTAGTGAAAAAAAAAAGATTGAATATGATCGTGTACAATCGTATTTTAGGTTTGTCTTTATAAGTCCGATGTTCGATAAATTATTATCAATTCGACGATTTCTTCCGCATATATTTGCGGTTAAATATTGCTGTATTCTAATAGTTAATGGATATATTCAGTTGATATCAATAATTAAACGGTAATTAGAATTTTATTTCCGTTGTGCACTGGTAAACGTAATTTGCACCAAAGGATTAAACGTATTTCCATTAATACAGTTATTTCTGGGACACCGTTTTTATATAAATACACTGGTTCGGGGGCAAATTTAAGGTAAAATCAACAGCACTTACAATTATATTTTTTGTAACTTAGGTTTTAATTAATGCATTGAAAATCTGCCTTTTTTGCAATGTATTATATTTTTAAAATGCACACAATACGGGTACATATGAACATCTACATAATTATTCAAAGTTTAAACTTTTGAGATTTATATCGTTGAAATAATTTGCATTAGATAAGGTTTCAACGTTGAACAAGTATATATGCAAATTATTTAGCATTATAACTAGTTGAAATGATAAATTGGAAATGTAATATGTACATTGTAATATTATGCACAAATTTATGAAAATGATAATAGTTTTTTGTAATGTGCATTTTTCAAAGTCATTTGTTATTTTAAACATCTATGTTCAAATAATCCATCAACATTTTGAGAAAATATATAACTAATAATATTCATCAAAAATAGTTATTTTTTTTTTTATATTCTATTAATTTAAAAATTAATCAAACTGTGACAACTCAAGTCTAAATAAACTATCCTATAAATAATCGTGATAAGGTAGGAACGATTGTTACGCGCGTAAATTTATTTATGGTTTATGGACAAGATGATGTATAGCAACAATAATAATAATAATAATAATAATAATAATAATAATAATAATAATAA
>NW_020271718.1:1632519-1728864 GCF_003268045.1 Sipha flava | reverse complement strand
TAATAATAATAATAATAATAATAATAATAATAATAATAATAATAATATTAATAACAATAATACAAAGTTTATGGAGAAATTTATATGATTTATTTGTTATGATATGGGATTGAAATAGTGTAACCGGTGTAAATAAAATTTATTACGGTTTGATTGAGTTGTACATATTAAATTGACTATCTAAATACTCCCAATACAAATAAATAAGAAAATGAATACTTAACATTTTATATGTACAAAAGAGAAAAATTAATTTGTGAAATAAATACATTTCAAGTATAATAAAATGTTTAATATAATTTTAAGTTTGATTTAGAAAAATAAAAAATACGTTTCACAATATTTATGATTTGTTACTTATGATTGAAAACCGATTGTTATAATAGTTACTTATATAATTATTATAAATAATCTTTTTCTCATAACGGATCTAAAAATATTTTAATTTAAGTGCTGAACAAATTTACTCTAATAATTAATACTTTTGAAACAGCAAAACGCTTTTAATTTTGTTGCATTTGTTTATCAATTAGGTCAGGTTACAATAAATTCGCATTAATTTTCAAAGATAATTGAATATATAATCATAGTGAGATTGTTTCATTTAAAATATTAAATTATATTCTAATCGCTAATAATTTATTTTATTTACTGTGATGTTGTTAATTGTATTACTTCACTTATAATTTACATTATAAATCTAATTTTACAATTATTTACTGAATAATATGACTATAATAATAATAATGATATAAAAATATGATGTGAGTAATGAAATAAAAATACTTAAAAGTAAAATTGAGTATTTTCATCGTGCGTTTAAAATTTATTTTTTTAATCTACTACATTGGTATATTGAGATTATGATTTTAAAATGCTAAGGTTTTTCAGTTTAATTTGTCATATTTATATGAAGTGTATTATTATACGTAATTCTTATACATAATCTTATACGTAGATTTGTAATATGTCATTTATCACTGAGATTGAATATCCAGTGGAATATTGAGGAAATATTAAATATATATTAAATATATTTTAAACATTATTGTAAACCATTAGAGTTAATAGGTTTAATTTTTAATTTTTTATAACTAGTTATTTATTTTCCATTCGCAGACTGTTAATTTTAAGTAAGAATAAATATAAGCTATATTTTAACAAAATAAGTATGGAGTAAAATACTAGAGCCGCAAATTTTCCATTTCAATCATCTTCAACCCTCTATATAATATCTCATACTTTTAGTATAGTAATACATTTTGAAATTTAAAATTGAGAATATTTAATTTCACATTAGTGTATGCGATAATCAATATAATTACTTAAACCTTGACATTTTGATTTATAGATATTTCGTAAATAGCTAAATTGTATGTTTCGATTTATCAATTATTTCTGATTTTTATAAATAATAAAACAATGTACATGTTGGACGTCGGTAATAAATAAATCAATATTAAGTATAATGAAGGTTCTAATTAAAATAAGGTGTTCTTATTTAAGTTAGCTGTATAATTACGTACATTAAAAGTTTATATATAAACAATGATCTCTTATAATTTTTACATTTTTAATTAAAGTTAAAATCGAAATTAAATTTCCAACATTCAGTATGACTAATAATTCAAATTCAAATTTCAGACCAAATAACTAAAACTAAACTAAATCCAAGAGTAAACACTGTTGTTAAATATGAAATCGAATAATTTATTACCTAAATGGTACAATATTACCCCGTAAATGTATGTAGTTGTCAAACTTTTTAGATAAATTATGTAGATGTGAACTAAACATTTTTATTTTTTGACCAGTTTAAAATATATGAGAAAGCTAAATCTTAAGTGCTATATATCGAGTAAAAATAGAAAAAAAAAGTATTGTATACTGAATTTCAAATAAATTCTGAATTTTTCTAAATATTTTAAATTATATTAGTATAAAGAAAGACAAAATAAAATATTTCTTTATAGTAAATAGTGTATAATAAATAAAAAAAAAAAAAATTAAATATTTTCTTACAAAATAAATATTAATAGATAAAATGTTGAAAACAAAAAATTTAAATGATATTTTAAGAAAACGACTGTTGCTTTTTTGTTAGATTTGGTTATGTTAGGCTATTGAATTATACTTACAGAATTTTTAATTTACAAAAATAGTATTTTGTATGGTATATGCTATTGAATTATTTATATTATAGAATTACTGACACATGGTTGATTGCATTTTAGTTGTTGACAAGAATATTAGAATAGTTATAAAATACATTCATCAGTTCACTCAGAATTTAAAATATAATGTTAAGTATTCTTAAAGGTACCTATTAAAATAGTGTAATATTTGGATTTAAATGTAAAATATTTTGTGGTTTGTGTTAAAAAAAGTTAAGAACTATCTGAATTTTTAATGACAGATATTTAAAATGAGTAATGAACCAAATATATTTTTACTCGTAGGTATCTAATTTTTTTTTTAACATTTTAAAGTTATTTAATAGTATGAAAAGGATTATTTTTATTTCGGTATCAATGATTGATCATTATTAGTACCAACTAAATAAAATACATACGAGTACAATTATCATAGACATATTTACTTAAATGTGAACAAGTGAATAAACTGTTATTTCCAGTAAGTATTTTTTGATAAAATTGTATGTATATTTTAAGATATCGTATTTAAATTTCTTCATATCTGCTGTCATAAACTTCAGTTAGTTAACTAAAATTATGAGTTATTTATTTGAGTAACTCCTAATATTTGTTTCTCATAAAAATCATTTCCAAAGCTAAAAAAATTACTATTCCTTAAATAATAATTAAGGTCACAAGAAACTGAAGAAACTATGTTTCCTGTAAAATTTTTCTTTGAGAAATTTATTTTTCAGGTTTAATACAACCCATGTTGAGTGTTGATGCAAATAGACTAATTTTATCTGTTAGATGCTCTCAAATCGGTATTTACTACAAATTTAATACAATATTATGATTCAAAGAATGCAAAATATGTAAATTTATTAGTTATAATTCTTTGGGATAATATTGTCATTTTTTAGATTCAAAATATTTTAATGAAATTTGTTCCATTTATAAATACTTGAAACGTTCCATGTCTTTTTTTATTTTTGCATAAATTACGAATATTTAAAGCTTAACCTATTATATTAAAATAATTGGTTTTTTCTGCTACATCAATCATACTAGGAAATATAAACTGATCTAAAAAGAAACGTTTTTCGAGAGCAATTGTATATTGGTTTCAAGAATAAAAGACCAATACAGCAATAACATTTACTCATCACTATATATTACGAGACCGAGGAGTTTCACCTGATCAAAGATTTTCACCCTATTTGGGACTTATAACTTGTGGAGTGTGTGTATGTTTATTTGTATATAAATATAATTATGTGAATATATATATATTAATCCATATAAATGTTATATAATATGCATGGGAAATAAATATGTTTTGGTTAAAAGATTTAGTAAAAATAAATTGTCTAACTTTCAAAAATACTAGGTGACGAGTAATACGGTTTATTATATTATTTCGTTATGAGAAACTGTCTTATAATAATTATGAAATATAATTTAAAATTTATGTTACAGGGATTTCACTTATGAAAATATGTCCATACAATAGGGTTGTTACAAACATTACTTATGTTATTGCATTGAAAAATGATTTTCTAAGTTTTCGAAGTCGAATGATCGTCTTTTATTGGTTAACAAATTTTTGTATTGAGAGAAACTTCTTTTTTCATTGATAGTTGTAATTATTGCGTACTTGAAGTAAGTTAGATCGTTGCTGGTCAAGTATTTCAACAACCCCATCATTAATTGAATCATCTACTCAAAATTTTGGAAATACGAACAATTATTTGAAACCCATAATTTTTTTGAAAAATATTTTTCTATCTGGTTTATTAATATTCCATTTTTTATCCCGTAATTTTTTCTATTTTAAATTTTTAAATTTGATTTTTTTAACTATAGATAAAGCTTCAACTAGTATAATATGTTGGGCTTCAAGCTTAGTAATTTTTGCTGGTATTAAACCATAATTGGAATGCATGAATATTAGTATTCATTAATGTTGGTTTTCATTAAATGATCTGATATAAGGTGTTGAGCTTCTTTGAATGAAATAGCATAATTTGAATTTAATAATTTTATAATAATACATTTTAATTAATTAATTAATTTGTAATATTTAATATATTAATAAGTTATAATAATAATAATCTTAAAATTATGAGAAAATTATGAAAAAAGTTAAAATTGCACTAAAAGAAGAGAAATAAATCGCCATAATTGCATTTATTGCAATAACAATTAATTTTGTTTAAATTAACAGTTAAACGAAACATATTTAAATCCACTTAGCAATGAGTATATGCATCTACAAAAAATATGCAAATGTTACAACTTTACTACCCTAGTGATGGCCTATTTTAGCAAAGGTAATACGAACAATGTGTTTTACGACGGACCGCAGGGTCGCCAAAGTGTTACTGCTGATAGTACGATAATCAATAAAAAATACACATAAATAATTTTAAATAATTGGAAAGTAATTTTAAAATTTGTTTGAACAACTAAATTATTTTATGAAATTTAGAGCAATCAACATAACTTTAATACTTAATGTAAAGAAAATTGTTTTGTTGATTTGGTCCATATTCCATGAAATATATCTTAGATTCTTTAGCTTAATAATAATAATGGATAGATTTTGGTATCGTTTTCAATAATTATTTAAGTTACTGACTCTGTATAAATTCTATAATATTACAACGCATATAAATATTTTTTTCAAGCAGAATAACCACATTGTTACTATTATTATTTTTATTATTATTTTAAATTATTAAATTTCAAATATTATGTCACATTATTATTTTATATTTCACCTAAAATTGACTATAATTGTGTAATATAGGAAGGTCAGTTCTTTAAAAATATTTTAGCTTTGATGTCCTGATACTAGAAAATATAATATAGTTCCCATTGAAATAATTTTCTAAATTGATCACAGATTGTACATTTTAAAATATCTGTCTCTGTCGTGTTCTTTTCAGTGGATATTGTGTTAGATTTAATATAAATTTCACTCGAGTGAAATATTTGAGCTTATGATATTTATTTAATTATTTTAGAATTTATATTTAAACGTGACTAAATAAGTTATGGTAATACACTTGGGTCTTTTCAGTTGTCATTATTTAAGTTTTTGTTATACAATTTTCTGATTATGTTAGTTAAATGTTTCGTGCTAATCGATTGATCGAACCTCAATGACTTACTCTATCTGTTCAACACTTCGATGTAGGTATAATGATGAAATAATTAATACTTTTTATGATTAGTTGGTTTATTAAACTGTTAAAATTATTTTAAGTACAATAAATTAAAATTAGTTGTTAAAATTTTAAGTTCAAATATTTAAACTGTCGAAAATATTTTAAGTCCTGACAATTAAGCTATTAAAATAATTCAAATATAAGTCCAAATATTTAATTTAAACTCTTCTAAAATAATCTAAGTCCTGATATTTAATTTAGCTGTTGAGATTCTAAGTATTCTAAATATTTCTAAGTCTAGACCATGATATACACTAGCGTGAAAGTGCTCAGTATCGCATAGTAAGAACTCGTCTGATTTGTCCTTGTTTCCGGGTCCCTTTTATATCCAATGGACGCAAGTGTGTGTGTGTGTGTGTGTGTATGAAAACGATAATAAAAATATGATAATTCATTATTGATTTTATGTGTGTGTGTGTGCTATCTTCTGACTAGCCTATAATTATCGACGCAGAGATCTAGGATGTGGTCATAATTGTTTCAATTAACTATTTCTTATTTCAATTTCCCATAAAATGGCTATGTGAACCAATTAAATCGAATTATTTAATTTATCTCATGGGTTTATTTAATTGATACAATTGTTCCTTACTGAATGATATTTATGTGATATTTTGGATGTTATCCTAATAATCATTAATTTGTTTCCTTATTCAATTTTATGTAGATGTAACGTTTATGTGATATTGTGTATATTTTAATTAATCAAATTATTTTATATTTAATACATTTAATTTATTAAATGTCCCATAATGTAGGGTGGTCATAGTATTATTGTTATCTAAGTACGTGGGACGCGACATAAAATAAAAATATCGGTTTGGATTTCATTTTTTGTAATTATTATTTGTTATGTTCTTCTAATTTTCCGTATTTTTTTTTCAATATTTTGCTGGGTTAGGAAAGTAGTTGGATTAACAAATGAGTCACATTGGTTAAAGGTTGCAATTTATTTTTTTTGCCTCATTTATTGACGTACCAGCAACAATTAAGTTTAATTAAGGGTGCGAAATCTATATTTAAGGAAATCAGATAAAGGAGATATATTTTGTTATTTGATTTTGCGGTTCTCACCAAACGCATTTTAGCTGGTATTTACTAATTTAGTTCAACTATTTTGAATTTGTTCTATAAGTATAAATCAAATAATCAATCATTAGTGTTGTATTAATATTATTATTATGTTTTGCGATGTCTCGTAGTTGTTCCTGTATTGTTTTTGGCGATGCCATCGGAAACCAATGCTGTGATTTGGATGATTGTTGGTGTTTGTTAAATTGTGGCATAGTGTTGAATTCGTCGATTATTATTATGTCGCATTAACAGTAACGTATTGAATTCATAATACAGTGTCATTGAGTATATTATAAATATTTTTACTATAATTATTACTTTTTGGGATACATGAAAATCGAAACACTTATGTTTTTAAGATTTCTATTGCAGAAAAGCTTTTCTTTATTTTTGAAAAGTTTTCTGTAATGGTAGATTGAAATATGATTTAATCTACGATCAAAACATTTACTGAGAATATTTAGAGTTGTATTGAAAGTTAGGTAATGGTGTTTATGCTATTGCAGATCACTGCAAATGTACAAAACTTGAAAATAGCATTTAATAGTTTTTTTTTATTTTTATATAGAATATAGAATATTATTTAGCATTTAAAGAGTTTGAAAATTTTCAGTATGTATTTATTGTGTATAGTATAAACAGCACTTAAGGTTTTAAAACAGTTTAAATATATATACATAACTTTAAATATAAACAATATTATACTATTGTAATAGCTATTATTAAAAAAAAAAAAAAATAAACCATATTGATAACTATTCACCCTCAAATGATCCTTTTCGTAGCTATTAAATGGTTATATAAATATAATTTTTGAATGAACAATGAAAACAACTATGCTCATAATTACTGCTTTCAAAATAATATGAACCTATTTCTTTCATAATTTACATTACTCTTAATGATATCGTTGAATGTAGATTACATTTTTTTGTTTATCTTTTAACAATTATTGTATTAATTTATTTACATAAAATATATTAAGTTTTACTAAAACATAGTATTGAGTTACATGAAGTGCACAATTTGTAAATAAAGATACTTCACATTTGAACAAGAGGTTATAATATACCAAGATTGGGGGTAAGATCGGTATACCGGTATTTTGAAATCATTTTGATTTACGGTATTCCGTAAAAACCGTAAACCGTATAAATGATGAAATTTTTCTATTTATAGAATTATCAACGTTTTTAATATTTGGAATTCTGGTCATTATCGTTAATATTTACATATAATAGTAACTATGATGGTTGGCTGTTGTGTAAAATGTACTTGAAGTCACCTGTAGTAGTTTTTTCTCGTTGATATGATTTATATTATGTTTGACTATTGTGCATTGTGTATGTTTATCATAATACATTTTGTTCATTGTGTGTCGATATCCGTTCGTAAAAATTGGTTTCGTTCATGTACTTCGAAGTTCGAACATTCACAAGTACTATACGACTAAGCGTAATGAATTAAACTTCAGTGGAACTTGATTATCTACCTCTATCTACAATGTAGGCGGGCTACGTAGCTCCAAATTGATTACTTTTTAAGTTTAAAGTTTTAAACTAATACTGTAGCTTCAATAATATAGATATAAAATACTATAATATAAAATATATTTATCCATGTTTTTTTTTTTATAACTTATAAGTACCTAAACGACACTGAAGCATTGCGAAAGTAGTCCCCGCAACGACATCGATTAAACAATGATAAAAAATAAATAAATAAGGTACCAATAGGCTTAGTCTATAGGTAAGGGCAGTTAAAAAAAATTCACTTGTTTTACTAGTTACTTTTGAAACTAGTTGTTTATTAGTGAAACGATATAAAAGTTAAATATATTGATACTTGGTAAATTTTATTTATCGTTTTGTTTTTTTTAGCACCCCGAATTATTACGGTTTTTTAGTATACAAAATAATTTTGGTATTTTCAGTATATCGTTACAAACCGGTATTGAAATCAAAACCTTAATACATACCGAAAAATATTTTCAATACCGTCAGTCCTATAATATACAATGTATTAAATTTTGATTTCAATTCTTTTTTTAAATTCATTTTAGGAACATTTATTGTTCCAGTTTGGTTATTTTCTAGAATTAAATATAAATTTTATAAATTTAATACTCAGACACGAAATATAATTTATCCTAAGCTTTTAATTAAATAACAATTCTTAGAAAATATAATGTAATTTTAATGTAATACATATTTTGTACAATTTTTATTTTAAAACTGATAAAAAAAAACAACCAACTAGTATAGGTTCTTATGATTCATATTTTAAAGATCAAAGTTGAAATAATATAGGTTCTCACAAAAATATAATAAATAACAAAACAGTTATTTAAATATGACAGTAATAAAATTATATTTAAATTTGCAATTTAACTATTTATCCGAAAGATGTTTATAATAATTTTAATAAACAATACTATATTTCATTAAATTTGATATGAAAATAGAATTATCAGTGGCGATATTTCATTAGAATGACAAGTAATTGAAACTTTAGTTGAAAAATTAAATAAATTTAATGTAAAAAATATTTGCATAAATACAATTTTATTTATAATTGCAAAAAATATTCAATGTTTCAGAAATATTAGACTGTAATGACCTAATAAGTTCATTATAACTGTGGATTTATCTACATCTGAATGAATTTTTCTAGTTAAATAATTAGAATATAGTATAAAAATATTTTTATTTTATTTTAACAATATTAAAAACCTGACAAAAAGTGTGTTAAAATGATAGCATTAAAAGTTCATTATCTCAATAGAAGTATGGTGCAAGAGAAGACTTGTAAATTAAATGACTATAGATAAAATATTTTCATTGCATAAACTGAAGTTTTAAACTTTAAGGGTGATAATTCTTTAACCTTTATTCGGTCAAAGTATATTTTGATTTATTCATAAATATAAACAATGGGCTTAAATATAATTTAAAGTCAGAATAGGGGTCTTATTCGGAAGATAAAATATGCTATCGTAATTATTGTTATTTAAATTGTCTAATTTGGCTTACTTACATGCATGGGTTGTCGATCCTCCCGATTTCATACATTAATTAGTTTACTGAAAATAGTTTTTTCCTTTAAACTATTTTTTATATATTTGATTTTAATGAAAACAGTTTAAAAAACTAAATTTTACGATTACAATACTTATTATTAATGTTCTATTTCAGAATTATTTTTTAATCCTGGACTTTGGTAATAGATAAAGTAATTGTTATAATTTTATTTGTTGCAATTTTTTTATACTTATATTTTTTATACGACACAGTTCTTGTACAATAAGAATTTTTATTAAAATATTGTTCTTTTAATTTCTAAATAAGTCTCAATCATTTTGATGATTAGTGTTAAGGATTATTATGAAATTAAATGTCAACAAAAAACAACAAAAAAATAAATATATTATTCTTGTCATTTTGTGTGTTAATAAAAACTAGGCATACATATTTTAATAATAAAAATAACTAAAGAAAACTTCAGCACGTCTTTGTCCCTTATTAATTAGTAAACAGTAGGTTTTTTTCATCAGGAACAAAAAACTGAGAAAAAAAAATACTTGCAAATAATGTTAAACGTTGGTCCGGAATCTTATAATAAAACAAGTACCTAGACTGATGTTTTATTATTTGTTTCATTATCCGTAAGGATATTCAAACTTCCTAATGTGAAAAAATCAGGAGATTTATATGCTCATCAGTGAATAATGATATTTTGATCTAATTTTATTTAAAGTAGATGTGGATCATCTTAATTTTCTCTCAATTATTGATGATTATTTACGAAAAGAAAACATTACTCAACCAACTAAGGATTAATAGTGAGGAATCTAGTAAATTACTTGCCACTGGTTTTTCATTTGATTTTATGTCGACTGAAATTATACAATGTTTTCTATATATACAGCTATATTTCATGTACCACAAAAATATCAAACATTCTTTAGAAATAATTGTATTTATTATAATAATGCCGTGTTGTGTAGATACCTAAATAATAAATTTGCTAAACGATTTTTGTGTGCGTTCGAGGGCATTTTTTTCTATTGTGTTCCAACCCGTCTACATATTGCGTCTTTTTTCTACGCGTGCTAAATTTGAACGAGAAATGTTATACTTTTATGAAAAATAAAATATATAATACAATATAATACTATATAATGGAATATACTCTCGCTTCGTTGCAATTCATTTTGAACACACCGCAACAACGGTTTACGTGGAGTTTTTGTACGAATGTTGTTGATGGTAGTTGAGCGCGTGTCTAAACGTACGGATGTGCATGTATATGTTTCTCTTTTTTTTTGTAATTTTATTTCACATGCACACACACACACACACACGCACACACACGCACACACACGCACACACAAACCTTTCGCATTCATACAAGAGAAAACACACGCGTTAGTGCCTAAAGTTGTGTGTACTACGAAATTCGAAAATGAGTCATAAAATCTTATTCCTCGCAGGAGTCAACATAAATATTACATATTCTAAGCATATATTTTAGAATTGGTTTGTACTAAATACCGAAAAAATTACACAATTCCTACTATATGAACTGAAATGTATTCGTTTATCTGCAACTGTATGCTATAGGTACACATAAGTTTATTTAAAATTTAAGATGTAGTACGAAAAATTGAATATTTGACGCGCGCGTACACTAATATGTAATACTATCATTTCCGTCTTTCATCTCCTTCCTCTTATTCTTCTAACTCCACCCTATTCCCTCTCTGTCACTCTATCCGCACGCGCAAGTACTGTCAAGTCTCGGCGGACGAGATAAGATTAAAACCATAGCAATAATACATATTCGTACCGTTAATGAGATTAGTTGAAAACAGTATGTGTACGTACGCCGCTGCGACGGAATATATTATTTTCTCGTACAGTCCGAAACCACTCGCACAGCGCACGACGCGTCTTGTCGACTACGACGATTTATATGAACTTGACTGGAACGCATGCATTTCATAAAGGAAAATCTTTAAGGCATAACATTTATTATTTTATTTTTTTGCCGGTTTCCTTTCGGTTCGTCCTTTTTATTCGTCAACACGCGTACCGATCTGGTACGAGTACACGCATACATTGTCGTCGTCGCGTGTATTTTATTATATTTTGCTGAACAATAATAACGATAATAATACAGAACACAGAGAAGAGAAGAAAAGGATGAAAAGCAAAAACCGAGAGTTACTCGTAATGATAATAAAAATAAAAGTAACTTAGTTGCGCAAACCGGTCGCCGGGTAACCTTGTACTTGACTCTACTATTACTACTACTACTACTGCTACTACTACTACTACTACTGCTGCTGCTGCTACTACTGCTACTACTACTGCTACAACCTGTGTGCGCTATTAACTACACACTGCCGCAGCAGTCGTTTTTTTCCCCGTCGCGCGTCCATCGATTTTTCACGTGTTTGCTGCAGTCGTCGTCGCCGTGCAGCAACCGTTCCCGCAGTGGTTTTCCGACGGTCGTGTAATCGCCGTCCGTCGCGTGTGCGTTGCTGCAAGCGAGTGTGCCGTTAGTGACGCGTGCGATAATCTCAACGTGATTAACACGTACCGTGTGTGTTGTAACGTTCAAGAAAAAGAAAAGAAAACCGCGCGGTCGCGAGTTCTTTTTTCTTCCTATTGATCCCCTCGCGCCGCGAGAAGGCAAACGTGTCACACGGGAAAACCCTAAAACGCAATAACCGTTGTTGCGGTGGTAATAGTAGTACTAGTGTTTCGGACAGTGCCGCGGAAAGATTCGGTCGGGCACGCGAAACCGTTCTTGCGTGGGCGCGGGAGTGCGCGAGTGCGTCGTCGATCGGCGGGGACGACCCGGCAAGAGGTGTCGACAGCGGCGACGACTTCGGAGACGGCGAGAACGGCAGCCTCGCGTGTGCCGAACGGTGACGACTTGCACGCGTGACCCGACGAAATGTTGGACGCATTGCGAACGTGTTTCGCGTGCACGTCTCGGAAAAAACGGTAAGAAATCCGCACGCGCGCCAGCGACTGGGCGGCAAATACGTGCGTCCTCCGTACCGTCGGACGCGGGACGCGCGATCGGATCGCTTACGACGGAACAAAAGAAAGAAAAAAAAAATTAAAATCATTCGACAAAGGTTAACGTGATAAATAATAATAACGATAGTGCACCGTCACATGTACATCGTTCGTTTGTATTCGTATACTTGTAGAAACGGGGAAAATACAAGCTCGTTTGGGTATACGATGTACGTGTTGTACGGTATTTATTTGGTTTTTTATCGGTCCGATCGCGACAAAATGCTTCGGTTGACACGTGAGGATATACAACCCACACCGTTACGATCACGTCCGTTAACACGGGTGTCGTCCACGTCGTTTATACCGACATCACTACGGCCCAGTGGTCATGCTTTGTGTGCATTTTTTTTATTTTTTTTGTCATAATACATCGATACATTTATTATATTATTATATGTACGTATCTGGCAAACGAAAATTCCAAAAAATTGACAGCCGATCGGGGGTTTTTTTTCGAACGTTTTGCAGCTTTATCATCAGAATAATATATGAATGCAGAGAGTATTGTATTTGAATAATATTCTGTCCCATGCCGCGAAATCGTCATAGTTGTTAAATTAAAAATAATGATGTACAATAAAAATAAAATATTATCTAAAACGGTTTCGAACAATTAATATTCGGGGTTTGTTCGTTAGTATTTTTTATATGTAGTTGGATTTGAATTCGCCATTTTTTTTCGCTCGGGGAAATCGTTAATTTTGTTTGGTTAGGTCAGCATCAAACGATTCGTTAGTGTAGACTTGATGAAAATGCGAGTAGAAACTGTACATAATTAAAATTATAACATTTTTAATTATCTGTATAAAAACTTTTTTTCATTCAATATGGTTAATTATTTAACTAATTATTCTGCAGCAAGATGTAGCCAAATGCAGTTTTTGTAATCGAAATATCAAGTTGTGGATTGTCACGAAATTGTTAAAAATAAAACTTTAAATAGGAAAAATATTATAATTGCTTAAAACGAACCGTATTTCATTATATTTTATTATAAGTATTATAAATTGTATTAAAATATCACTACTGTCTAGTGCATAAATATTTTGTTGTTACACAAAAAATTATATTTTATATGATAACCCTCAAATAATAAATAACATCGAGTAGTCACATTATGCATAAATAATTTGTGGTAACGTTTTTAGTTTATTATTCATCCGTTTAACTATATTCGTTATATACATAATTATTTAATTTAACAATAATTATAGTGAATAATTACTTGATTTTTGAAAAGTCAATCTTTATATTAACAGTTTGTAACAGTCACAAAAAATAACTGTTATCTATAAATTAAAATAATTGTGTTTTTTAACTAACAAGCTTTCGATATGAATGCCAATGACTTCATTATTCAATTTAGAATTAATGATGATACATTTCATCGCATTTATTTATCGTTATTTTATGAATTTTTGATAATTCATTCAATTATTGAACAAGTTATAGAATTCACTTAAATAAATTATTTGATGAAGAAATATCTTTTCTCAAGGGATTGGACAATATGAATGTGTGTAGTATAAGAATTAAAAACAAATCAATAAGTTTATGTTGTGACTTGATTAGCAAAAATTAATAAAATGTGATTTATTCATAATCTCACGAACGTTAATACTTTTGATAAATTATTATTATAGCTCTCGGATATTAGTTATGTTTAATAAACCCTATCCATTTTTTTTCTTTTTAGGCAATTCAATAAGATTAAATGATATATACTTTAATATGAGCTTATCGGATTAAATTCTAACCATTTAGCTGTACTTTGAATGTATATTTATTCCTCTGGTTTAATTATCGATAGTTTTAAATTTAAAATAATTGGTATATTATTTTTGTTGCATGTCAATGTTTCTATATTTTTTTTTATCAATATAACAAAATTATAAAGCAGTACTTTCATAGTATTCTACACATTGTTTGATGACCTAAGAAATTAAATGGTTCCGTTTAAGAAATCCTAGGGTTTTACTGCAAGATAAAATCAAAAGATAACCGTCATGCGTAAACTTTCCATCAGACATTCCGAAGGCTTTTTTCGTCTGGTCTACTTGATCAATTAGTGTCTAGGAACAAAATTTTCGTTAATGGTTAATCGATATTTAAAAAATTAAATTTTGGTTATAGTAAAATATAATTAATCACAGTGACTATTGATCTTATACGTTACGATCAAATTAACATTATTGTAGTAAACAATAACCAAAACCTAACCAAACTGGAAAAAAATCAAAATCTACCATTAAAGTTTATATTATTATAATAATGAGAATAATTATAAAATATGTGTAATTTAGTAAAAATTTTAACAAAACTAAAAAAGAAAAATAAGTTAATTTAAAACTAGATTTTATATGGATAATAATAATGATTAAATTTAAAGCTTAGAATTTAAAACAAGTCCCTATATGTTGCATGTATCTTAAAACAAAAAATATTTGTTATTTTAGTTGAAAATATTTTTAGTAAAAAATTAATGGTTAACTACAATAGGTATATATAGTATATATAATATAATATACTAGTACTACAATAGTATATATATTATACACTGAATATTGTTATAGTATAACATGATATATACTTATAGAAATGTTGAATCATATGTAGTATGAATCACTAAATGCAAGAAAGGCACATGTCCACATTTCATAAATTGTTCAGGACTTAAAAATTGTAATATTTATGGAAAAATTGAAAATTTCACATTATACAGAAATGTAGAAAAAATAAAAAAAAAGGCATTTTTGCATTTAACATAAAATATCATGATCACTTAATAATTTACCTGAAAACTAAACATGTGTTTCATTTGCAAAAAATGATATAAGTACTTGTTAAATTTAAAAAAAAATCTGTAATAAAAGTGTGATTTAATTAAAATTATGAACATGTGCCTTTTTTATTTTTAGTAATTCACACAATGATAAATGTATGGTAAGATACATCAATACTAAATTTGAATACGTCTTGGTTTATCAGTAATTTAAATTTATTTTGTATAGATATTTTAATATATATATATATATATACATTTAATTTACACATATTTTATTTTATTTAATTTGTTGTAATTACAGAATTTGAAAACCATTCTATGGAATTATTTGTAATTTAAGTTTATCTGTACCATTTATTATGTTTGGGATAAAGGGATATCGTTCATTCACATTATTTTTTGAATTTTATTAAAAGAATAATTTTCTTTATAAAAATGATTAATTCATTTTGATGTCATTACATTTTATTTTATTTTTTGTTTTAATTTTTTTTTACGGTATATAGAAAATTGTATTTATGTCGTGATATTTTTCGCTGTTGAAATGGACAAACTATTTGAAGGTTCATAGTGATAGTGATATGGTTACCTTAGAAATCTTCTGAGCGGGAGTATTCTTATGAAATACACATTCATCAATTATTACTCTACTCGTATTTCTGCATCTCCCACATAAATTGCTATAAATGGGATTTTGTTTACAACAAATCACATCGTGGCCCACCACAACCACAACCCCTTTTAAAATACTGAGTTGGCTGCCTCTCAAATACCTAATTTTCCACTCCACTGGTTGACATTATCACGAAATAAATGAAATCAGACATTTATATATAAGCTCTATGTTCTAAATGTAAATATTTTTTTTATTTTTATAACAATTCTATTTATTCTTTATACAGACGATCCATACACGAAAAGAAAAGTTTATTTTTTATCAACAATTTACATCATATAATATAATGTTTACTATACCTGAGTGATTTATAAAACCTATCTGATTAATCTGATTTTCAAGTGATTTATGTATTGATATTTTAATATTTTAACTGATTTACGAAAAAAAAAAAAAAATAATAATAATCTATCTATATTCCAGATATAATTCTTAGTGGTGAAAAAATGAAATACATAAGTGCGTCGATTTTTGTCTGTTCTTCTGGATATATTAAAACTCGATGTACGCATATGTAATGCGTAAAAAACTATTTGAGTCTGATAAATAGTAGTATGAATATTATAATATTGATTACTGCTTACGGTTTAAGAATAATAATATCATGCGAAATATAATTGTCACATTGTCTTAAATTATTTAAGGTCAGAAACGTACTGGACAACCTCTGTTCGCCAACTCACGAATCAGGAATTGTTGTTACGTTATTCAACAGCGCCGGGTGTAATTGAATTATCATTTTATGACTCAGGACGTTAATTTATTTCAAATTGAAATTCTTTGAATGTACTGACAATAGATTAATAAACAACATAGAATAAAAACACAATCATTGTCTATAATTTAATTGTAAATTTACGCCGTTAATTCGTAGTGGTTAATTTGAAATTAATTTCGAGATATGGAACTATTTCTTACTTCATTGATGTAAACTTATTTTAATATTTGACTGAATATATTGGTCTTTTTGTGTACCTACATGTATCTAATAGTTAGATATTATTATAATTGATTAGATTCTAGTTGCATTACATTTTTGTTATCTAAACACTATATACGAAATTAACACAAAGTTATGTACCCACATTTGGATTAATCGAAAATCGTTGAACATTTCAAAAATAATTTTCTACAAAAGTCCAAATAATACCATATAATATAGATTATATAAAATGTATCGATAAAGCGATAAATAAAAGTGATCAATATATCAGTTCATTGTTTTTATGTATATTTCAGTATTATTAGTATGTATTTTCAGTATTCTATTTTATAAATAGAAAAAGATAATTTATAAATATAATTTATTTATATTTGGGTACATAAAAAATAATCACTAAACAATTAGTAAAGTAAAAAATTCATTACATTTTTATATTGATATTTTATATATTTCATAATAATTTAATTGTCATATTTTAACGAGAAATTAAAATTAATTGCTTTATGGAATATTATGAAACATTAAAATAATATATGGACCTCAATACCATTGTTGAACCACTATTTCAGATTCGTAACTCGTGTATAATTTTAACCTTTTTATAAAAATAAAATACATTTTTTTTTTAAATGTTTTTTAATTTCATATAGTACACTCATTGGTAGATAATTCTATTTTATTTTGATATAACAGTAAAAATGAAGAGTATAAAATACAAGTACTCATATATCAGGTTGTACAAACACCCATACGGTGTTAACGAATCCTTGAATATTTATCAGTCATTTAAACATCAAATAGCAACTATTGATTGATCCATTACATTTAATGAATCGACGGATTCATAAAATTGTTGTGGAATATAAAAAAAATAAAATATTGTCTCAATATAAGTATTCCATGGTAGTTTATTATAGAATTTTAAATATTTTTAACTCACAAAGTATTTAAAATTATGTTCAAAGTACGTTAAAAACGTTCAATAATTATGAAAATGTATGTGTTAATTCATTAAATAATGCCACTCCGTATTTCTGAAATAAGTAAAAAAGAATTTATTAATTATTTTCTAATATTAATTTTTACGTTTTACAGTTTCGGAATGGTCATTAGCGGAATTAGCCTCACCCCCAAATTCTTACCAAGTACCCCTAAAAATGATTGCAAAATAATTCAAAATTTGGAGTTACATGCATATTAAAAAAAAAAAAAATCATAGCTTCCCCAACTTCTTCAATTGGATTTCCGCCTATGGGAATGACTAAAACATACCTCATTAAGTATCTGTATCTCATAACGTGTAAAACGATTTATCTATACTGATCTTTAATTATATTATAATTCATATAGTTATAATAGTATAATATATTATATAGTTGTAATTCATATTCTTGCTAAATACTCTTAACTTTATTATTATTATATATTTGACATTTTTCCAAGTTAAAATATTTATGTTTTTTAAATATTTTCTTAATAATCCACTATGATGTAAATTATTATAATAATAATTGTTTTATAAGCATCCGGTTAATGAATACAACATAAATTCGTATTATTAAATTTATAGTTACATAATAATACTTCAGTTTTTCATTTGTTTACAAATGTAATTTTTCTTATCCCAATTTATTTGTTATGAAAATTTATAGTTACAAACGAAGCTCTTTTAAGAGTACTCTGTAGACTCAAGAGGACAATTAATTATAAAATTATAGTATCTTACAACATTAAATATTATACGCTGCATTGTATTATAACTGACGTAAAGAAGTACATTATCATTTTTTATAAAGTCATTGCATTTAAACGATTCGAATAACATATATTTTAAAGTATAAAAATAGTTGGATATAATGTTTACCATCTGATATTATTGCGTAAGAAATAATATTATTAAATATACTATGCTATTAATTAATTTATCCTCAGCGTATGTTCATGTATATTGTTTTCTGAAACATTATTATTTTAAAAAGATACAAAATACGATTTAAAATGATGTGTTGGATGATTACCTTTTGTCTTGTAGATTCGTGTATCTATGTATATTATAGACGTTTGTTTTGCGATCGATTTCATTGTTTTTTTTCAGTTTGGTCGGGTTATTATGAATGGAAATAAATGAAAGACCCTGTATGAAAACCACGTTTAGCCGCTATCTATGTCATCTAGACATGGTCGTAGTTCACACGGGATTGGCGTGGGTGAAAGAGTACGATTTGTCTATAAAATCGACAATGAAACGTGACTCTTGAATCGTCGTGGCAATTGTTTTTGCGCGACATGCTCGCTTAATGTGTACGCGTAATTTGTAATTTTTCAGGGACTCCAACAGTGGCGGGTTGAGTTTTCAAAACTCTAGGAGCAAGCATTATAAGCTACTCACCCACCCACCAACTAAGTTTACTAGGATCAATGCAATATTTTTAGTTTTTCTAAAAAAAATTTGAACCTTTTGTTTTGTTTTTAACGAATTAACTTATTTGTAAGTTTTAAGTACTTTACATCCTTACTCAAATGGCTATTTCGCTAATTGTCTACATTTTTTTTTTGTATTATTATGTGTATTTTACTGTAGTTTATTTTGTTGTTATGGCCTTACTATGCTAACACGTTAGGTCATTATACAATTTAGATTAATTTTCATATTACTCCAGCATGTAATAATAATATATATACATATATAAGATACGCACTCACCTATTTTTGAACCAGGAGCACTCGCTCCTAGCATTCTTATAACAAGCTACCCCTGGACTTCTATGTTCCGGATTCGGAGCTTTCGACGAGTGTTGGTTAAGGGCTTAATTATGTTTTTTTATGACAAAGAGGACTTTGTCTTCGTGTATCGAAAATGGTTGTTTATTTTGTATTCGGTGTCGGTTAATTTGGCATAAGCACACTGGCAACACACTCTTCTCATAACGAACAATAAGAACTACACAGCACACGAATTTTGTATTTGTTTTATGGCCTGGGGGGAAAGGTCATTAATGTAAGATATATTTTACAACAATGGGGAATAATACGAGAGCTTAAGGTGTGTGTAGCTGCTAAACAAATGTTAGTTTTTTTTTTAACATTTTTTTATGAATTTCTTTTTTATTCCAGCGCGTTTTGTTTTATTTATTGTGTACGCGAATGTTGAAAAGAGAAGTTACAAAAATTATATAAATACTATTTTATATATACACTCAAAGCGTGAAGTTTTTAAATTGCCACGGCCAAATTAAAAATATTGGCGTGGGACGTAAGTTCGAATCAGAAAAAAAAAAATAATAATATTTCGTTCAAAAGTATATTATATATTACAGGAAATCGCGTCATTATACCGAACTCGTAATAAAACTATAGTACATTAACGTATTGTTACAAAAATCGAATCAAATTTTCAGAGTGTTGTGTTTGTATCAGGAAGAGTATGATAATACTGAGAATAAGTAGAAATTAGTAATGGCTGACTTGTCGTTCATATTAGATCGAGTTGAACATTGAACAAAATTTGATGTAATAATCGCATGTGCAACGACGTACACACGATACCTGCAGCAGATGCTTATAAGCTAAATCTATAAAAATTTTAAAATAACTCGTTATATTATATTAGAATTAACTGATACGCACGTGGTGCGTGGGCGTACAAGTAGTGTGAATGGCATATAGGTAACAAAGCGCACTCCGTTCGTGGTGGCATCGCGATAACAATAAATTCAGACATTCCGGTTCAACGACCTATATCGATCCGTTCGCCTTGTGATCTGTATGCAGAGTCGTACCTTGTGATAATTTAACACAATGCAAAGATTTTAAAATTTGCCCTTCCCCCATATCAAAACATCCAACAATATATTATATGTTCAGTTGAAGTTAATTGATTCAAACTTAACTAACTGATTTTGTAAAGTGATTTCAATATAGTAGTTTACATTTTTTTTTTTTTAAGTAATTTCATATCAAACTAGTAATTTTTATGTAATTTTGCTTATATTTTGACACTCCCAGTACAAAATTAAACAGGTATCCGGTTTCTTTCGCATCCTCCATTTACCCGAAAAACCTCTTATCATCATTTCTCCGTGTTCTATTTCCCCACGATATTTTCACCAAACACTACGTAAAGATAGTTCTACGTCAAAAAAGCGAATGAAAAAGATCGAACGCATATGAGCAAAAACAAAAGTACGAAGACAAAATGAGCAAATAATACGAATAATATGAGCAAAAACGTGAATTTTACAAATTATTAGCTTGTGAAATGTGCATTGTTCTTATATGGTATTTCATATTTTCATGGTATTCATTTTACCTTTTTAATTTGTTCACAAGTCATTTTACTAGATGTTTGTAATAACTGTAATTACTCGTAATAGTTCCAAAAAAAAAATGTAAAAATTTGAAAAAAAAAATCAAAAAATTTTGTTCATGATTATGATAGATAAATAAGATACTAATTCTTAATTTTTTAAGAGGTATTGCGGATACTAATCATTGAAAGTGTGATCATAATATACAATAATAAATAACTATTTACAAACAAAAAATAATAGCTACAAATTAAAAATAATATATTCTATGTCTTTATTTTTATTTAAATATAGTACTTGTAATAATAAAATATTTTCGCTCAAATTATTATTCGCCCATTTGGTTTTCGCAAAATAACGAAATATAATTTTACTATCACTTGTTTGCGTTTGTAATTTTTCGGGATTTCCATAAAGATAGATTCATGCATTTGGCTTATGTTTTTGTTAGTATTTTACAGTGATAATAAAGAAATTGAAAATAATTATAAAATTATTAAATGTATTTTAAATTTTAAATTATTTGCGATCTCATTTAAATATTCCACTATTCCACGTTTGTTATACGGAGACACAATATTTTTTAGTCACCTATCTCCACCTCGATTTTTTTTTCTTTTCGGTTCTCGTCCTGTGATGAACCAATATTTTTATTTTGGTTAAGAGTCTTTGGTTTTTGAACCTTAATCCGTGAGAATCAAAAATAATGCAAAACATATCATAATGTAAATCGGTCAGCTAAGTATCTTATAAAAAAATCATCGGACGGGAAAATGGCGACGGAGACACGCCAATTGGGGAACTGTCCATAACTTCATGGACGTTTTAAGCAAGAGTCTCGTCTCACTCTAGTTACCATACATTATCAATTCGAAATCACGGTTATCCTATCCATAGATTTATTTAAGAATTAAGAATTAGAAGGCCGATTGTTTCTTCTCAGCAATGATGCCGATACCTATATCGAATAACAATCTTTCCAAAGTGTATCAATAGCATAGTAATAGTGTAATAATCACTCTATATATGTTTACCAGCGATTTAAATTATCAATTCGACATTAGGACGGTGTAGAAATTATTAGAATTCGTAAACATTGTCCAAGTGATAGTGGCGCTAGTAGGCTCCATGATTATTATTATGTAGACACGCCATTCTGTACACGTGTTTGGCTATTTCGGTTAATACATAAATCTATAGTTGAACCCAAATTACAAAACTAACATTATAATTTATGAAGTGCGGTACGAACGAAACCGCGGAAATCAATTTTCAATATCCATGTAAATATTCCAATCATGTTTGGTGACTTGGCCGAGTGAAAAACGTTCGCGACGACCAATTATGGAACCGCGTGTGAACGCATCCATCTGTAGCAATCCGCGAAAAATCGTTTATCATCGCGAATAAACAGTCGCACCCGACAGCATCATTAATGCTAAACAAAAACACTCCCGCGCATAGATGTAGTAAACGGTATTTGCGAGTGTTGGATTACGGCCGTAGTCATTGCAGCCATAACCGTATGTAAGCGTACGTGAAATGATATAAGAGATCAGTCATTTTGGATGTTGAATATTTTACTATAGCTTGTATACAATGATTAATATTATTATCGAATCGTTTTCGATCAATATTGCGCGGAAGCATGGAAGACAAAACGGAGGGGTGATAATTAAATACGCATCATATACGCGTATGTTGTATTAACCACGATGTTAAGTATAATTTGGAGTTCCGGACAATTCTGAGTTACCCTGGAACGAGTATTTCTAATAATAACTACGAAGTGATGTTAATGTCGAAATGCACAGTTTGAATGTTAAAAGTTAAACCTTATAAATAATGTTATTTTTAATTTCACATCACAGTTTATGATATTTATAAAATATCAGAATAAAAAAAAATTCAAAAAACTATCAACGATGTTATAAATTTCGACATTTGGGGCTAGTAGTCAGTGGTGTGGTCAATATTTGTGTGAACAATTATGTACAACATATATATCAGTACCTACCCCGCCTTTTTTATAAAGAATATTTCTCTTGTGTAATATATATATATATATATTAAAATAATTAATATTCGAGTAACATTTAAGTATCTGTAAAATTAATTTACCAAATTTTAAACAGACATTTATGCAAATTATAAAGCACTTTAATACGCCAATATTAGTAGGCCTACTAACTTGTAGTGGACAGACAACGTTTGTTTGAGATTAAAATTCAGTTTTAGTTTTGACTAATTTTGTAATATCACGTTTTATCAAATCTGACTGATAGCATTGGCAAAAAAGCATATTTTCATTAATAAAATACATAATTTAATTAAAAATTAGTAAATGGTTAACACTCGTAAATTAATATAGAAGTAAATAAAATTATATTTTCATACAGAAATAAATAAATAAATGAATAAATAAATGCTAAGCTTGGAGTATTAAAATATTTGTAAAACATATGACCTTATGAGTCGCGATTTTATTGATATTGTACATACTTGACAATAAATTATTAATTGGAAACCGGTTGTACTTTACAAATGTAATAATTCTCCAGGCTAAGATTTTAATTATTCGTTTATTTATTTCTATATGTCTATAAACTATCTATTTTTATATATTTTGATTGTTTTTTTGTGAACATAAAATTAAAACTATGACATAATGCTTTAATAAGTTCCGATAAAAATATATTTAAGGCCGTAGCCATTTTCCTTCAACAACGAGATACCGCTTTCCTCCATTGAACATTTTCCTCCAAAGAAAAAATAAAAGGTTGGTTTGCATTTTCTTCCACATTATTTTTGACTAAAATTATGTTTATTATCCTCTAATATTTTAGCCAGTGTTGTAGAATCACATTTTGCATGTATCTGTTGATTAAATTCTGGTCGCGTTCTTATCGGCCAGGGAAAAAGCTAGTTCAAGTGTCCGACAGCACTTGCAGTTTATAGCAGTCGATAACTTAATATTGTAACTTTGACTACGATTAATAAAGATTTGTACATATAACATACGGGCATATACGTATATACTTATATTGTTATATTGTGTATCATAATTAATCACTGACTATTATGATTACACTCATTGAGTGAGACAGACACAAATATAAGATATATTCGTATCAATAAGACTATATTTGAGGCGCATAGAATCAGAATGGCCTAACCCACAAAAAATCAAATTCTGTTTTATGCGATAAAACGTTTCAGATTTATGTTCGGATTATACGATTTTATTATTTTATTTTTTGGAGAAAAATGGTCAAGAATTATAATTTTTTTTTTTCGAGGAAAATGAATTGTGGAGGAAAACGGTACCTCGTTTTTGGAGGAAAATGTATCCGACCATATTTAATATACAGATGTGATTGGTATAACAATATTATATTACATGGTCAGATGGTCTAAATGGGGGGAGGTGTTATAACCTATAAACACAACCCCTTATGTAAAAACACGGTACAGAATGGGTAATGAATTTTTTCGCGGGAAAGCCATTATTTTCATAATTTCCGGTCGCCGGTCGAGTTCGTCAATGTTTGTGTTGAATATTTATTTTCAATTCAATGTGTCACGTGTTTAATTAAATTGTCCGAGATCATCTGATTAAGAATGCTCAACTGTTATGTACAATCATGGAAAGTTGTTCGGCATTTTAATTTAAAAATTAAAAATAAAACTTTATTATCAATACGGTTTGCTGTAGACATTCGACGAACTACCATTTAGTGTTGTGTCAGTATTGTATAATACATTGGTAGGTTAGCATCGAAAACGATGACTAGTCAGAAATATAGATAGATTTTATGCAATGCTAATATTTTTCTACCGAGTCAATTGATCCACGGTATATGCAACACACTTGACACTGCAATCAGATGCGTAAAATGTTAATTAACATTGCCTAAAATAAACCATTCTTTGGTGTGTGTTATTATTTATACAATAACATAGTCGTTACATAATTTTCCGATGTTACGCTGTATGGTAATTCGGAGAAATTATTGAAAACAAAATAAAAAATGTCAAGTGAAATACAAATTTTTGCTCAATAGTTATTTGAGCGTTGTGTAAACTTATATCGTAAAAAATCCGAGCGATTTGTCTTATAATTTCAAGGGCAATGTGATTACCTATATTTTCATTGGAGATTTTTCACACTAAGACTTCTGAAAGGATTACAATTTATTTATTTTTCTTTTTAGATCGTACTCGTGGAGAGTATTTTATTTTATCTTTCTCGAGGTAAGGCACTAAACATATATATATATTAAGATCGTTAGTAGATATTTTAGCTTTAAATTGGTATAAGTTATAACAGAGATGTGGAGTTATTTTTTTTTTGAATTGGATTATTGCTAATATCGTTGTTTATATAAATGGATCTCGCACTGGGCCAAAGTCACAACAACCATCGGCGGATCGATGCCCCTGACCTGCATCAAGCTTACCTTCACTAGAATATAATAACATTATATAGCCCATATTATGACGGGACATCCGTAACATCAAGAATGTTTATTAACCGGTTTTTATTGTTCAGCAAAATATCGCTTTGGCCGCACGGTGAATGATTATAATAAGTTTTTATTAAAAACGTATTATCATGTATTTTGAACACGTTTTTACGTTCCACATAATACATTATTTCTCCATGAGGATTGCGATCTTCGTATCGTACACTGAAATGGCCATATTGTAAAATGATATAGCAAAAATTTCTTCATTTAAACTACAAAATACGTTTTAGCTTTATATTTTAAGAAAGTAGGTATTATATTATTATTATACTCTATGGGAATATTACGTGAGTTGATCATTATGCGATGAACACTGAACGCGAACCGAAGGCCTTCTCGTGCTCGTATTCATACATCCCAAAAGAGACTCAACACACACATTGTATATATATAATAATAATAATTATTTTTATTATTATTATTATTATTATTAATATATTTCTTCCTAACGAGTTTTTCAAATAAAATATAATTGAAAGGAAGGTTAACGATGATGGTGCGCGTTAGTGATACGTATTATAAATTTTATAAATGTACATTCAATATATATAGAGTATAAAATAAATTGTCTCCAAACGCCTATAATGAATGAACGACCTTGTTCCGTTATGCATGTTTAATAAACAATGCTAACCGGCGATTTTGAATATATACAGAAGTTATGAAAATTCGATTGAGTACAATCGTATTTAGAAAATGAAAGTGTCAGAAACTTAACGCAAAAAAAACGTAAATTTGGTTTAGTTCGATTTTATCAGGGCTGGATTTAGAATTTGTAGGTCCCTAGACTGAACTGTGGTGAGTTTTAGAAAATAGGAAGGGCATATCCACAAATAGAGAGACTAAGCTCCCTCTAAAATATAAACTTTGTGTATTTCTCCCCCAAGGGGATAAGCTTTTCCACCAAATGTTTTATGTTCTTACTATAGAAATCGTAAATGAGTGTTTAGATTGGACCTTCAACCCCCCTTCCCCAATTTCAAATACTATTTGCATATATGAGAAAGATCTTGTAACTAATACATACTTCTAAAAAAAAAAAAAAAAACGGTTTAATCCAATCTAAAACATTTTTAAATAATTTTCTTCCCAAAATCGAGTGTAGTGCAACTTTATAATTCCAAAATTTTTGCCTGAGAAAAATAACATTTATAATATACCATTAAAATGCAAATTTAATTATCAAAGAGTAGTTAAGGTATACAACATTATGTATTAATATTGCAGCATTGTGTATTCTTTTATTGCATTTAGCTGTTTATAAATTATAATATTATGATCAGCTAGTGAATATACAAATTAAAAGTATATTTTTAAATTTACTACTCACGAGTAATAGTAATATTTAAGGAACATTGTGATGGAAGTACGATTTTTGGTATGACATAAGTTTCACCGATGGATTCTAAATTTTTCTAATTGTTCTCGAATAACATTTAGAATTACTGGACGTTTACCAAATGATCTCGATAAATTCTTAAATTTATGAAAACAAGTGAAACAACAAACGGTCTTATAATTTATGTTAGTTCAAGATTATTTTATAGATAAGTGTTGACAAATCTTAAAATATACCGAACGAACATTAAATTATACAGACGTGTTTTTAATATCTTTCAACAGGTATCTCACTTAACCTCCTATATTAGTATAATTTGATGAAGGTGGCCGGATTATAGACCAATTGAACTAATTACATTAATCCCATGACCATTTGTTGACATTAAGAAAAATAAATAAATATTTTCTTGGTAAAATCTTAGTATTCGTATTTATAAATATTATAAAATGTGTAATTTAAGTTATCTTTTTATTTGAATAAGCTCTTCATACTCGATTTGTATAGTATTGCATATTCGATCGATAATTTTTTTTCGTTCTGAGTAACACATTCATAATTAATTGTACAATAAATACATATGGTCGTATACTATGTAAGTGTTATTAATGGTAAATTATAGGTATTATGATTAATTGTATGAAGTTACTTTGATAAAAATACAAAACAAACACCAAAATAAAAAAAAACGTGACTATATTATTTTTAGTTTTAATGGGATTAGTTAGTTTGAATATTTCGTACATTTGTATAATGATAATATATTTCCTTCGAGGCAAGATTCCTTTAATCTATGGGGTCAACCCTTGAGTATACCTATGCATGGCTCGTTTTAGATGTGGATAAGTCCTAATAAATTATTTACACCAGTACACTACGCATAAATCAATTATAATGATCCAATCGTGTTCTATTCGATTATTTAACTACTTTGTGTTGTCACAGAAAGTATGAAATGTTGAATATAAATTGTTTTCCCGCTACTTTAAAAGACACAATTAATTGCTTATTTTACGATTTATATATATTATACGATGGAGTTTTTCGACATACGTTTTGACCGTTTGACACTACGAAAGATGACTTTTGAACATTGTTTATACGTCGAATTCCACACACTTGACAACAAAGATAAAGTTGTGTCTTCTTCCGTTCATCACCGAATAATAATTTCAACTTTTCCGTGCACAACGCAAAGCATTATAGCGATCAATCTTGTAGTGTGTATAATATATATATATATATATATATATATAGAAAGGTACCAAACGCACTTTTTGAATTATTTTACTAGACACGTCTCAGGATAGAATGTCAAAGTTTGAATTACCACTTGGATGAAAGATTAATGGCTGTCGGTACTATATATCTATATTTGGCACAGATAGTTATATTTCCGAAATATTTTCCCAGGCTTATATTGCGATAAGAAGTTGTAAACATAAAAAAGTTGCTACAGCCGAAAAAAATAAAACAACACTGATTAATAAAAAACAAGTATTCGCATAAACATTTTACGTGTAGGTTGTGCTCTTATTATTTTAACGAACCATATAACTCCAAACGTAATAATTTTTGGAGTTTTTGTTTCTTAGCGTTAGTTTTTTTTTTTAGATAACCGAAAACGTTTTTCAGTAATTGTGTATTACAGAAGCAAAAAAATTTTTTTTGCATATTTTAACTATATTTGAAAACATTTCAGTTTTGATACTATTGAATGTATTTCTATAGCAAATTTAATACCTGAAAAAATTAAATAGCTAATTATTATAACTATACAAAATAATAATATATTTTACACTGATATGTTGAAAAAAATATGAAAATTTTTGTGACGAAGAATTAAATACATCTATAGTAGAAAATATTCTATAAGTTTTAAAAGTTTAAAAAAAAAAGTATTTTAATATTAGTTTGAATGCAAAAACGTACAGATAGTAAATATAATTTTAGGAACTTTGTTACTTTACCGGACACACTTTCTTTTTCGAAAACCTAGTTATTTCGACAGTTAAAAAAATTATGGTGAAAAAAAAATTGGTGGTAAGCATTAGTTTTTGAGTTATTCAATTTTGAAAATTACGAATGTTTAACGATATTGCATGGATATGGTTAAATAAATAATATTCCAAAATATAAAAATTCAACTCGTAGTCTGATAGTTTATGACTATTAACCTGAACTAGAAGGTACCTGGTTCTAATCTTTTATCATAATGAACATTTTTTCCATTTTTTCTCGAAAAATCAGAACATTAATTTTAAAAATTTTACGACTTCGCTCAATACGCCTACTGGCTCCACTCACAAACTTGAGTGGAACTTTTCGGGAGAATGGAGCTTCACCCCAAGCAGATACGTATTCAGAAATTTGGCATCCGGGTGCTAACGTTTTTCCACCCCCTTATTTATGGTTTAAAAGAGAGGTTTTTCGTCGACAGTTATCATCCCCCCTCTCATGAATATTTCCAATCTTAGAATATTATCTTAAATAAAAAAAAATTAACCAATTTATATTATTGTTCATCGACATAAAATGGGCTATGTAAAAATATGATGCCACCCCTAAATAAATGCCGCCCGGGGTGATCTAGGCGATCCTCTAGCTCTCCCCTAAATACGTCACTGGCCCCAAGAAAAATTATAGTCTAAGCCTAACCTAATTTTTATATAAACCTTGATGCTGTTGCGGAAGGAATTATGTTTTGAATGTGAACCTAAAATCACATATTTAGACCACAAATATAAGGTATTATTATAATATAACTAAACGATAATTCACAAAGTTATCATTTTATAACACATAATAACGTAGATACGATAGATTATTAAATTTTAAAATCTGGATAAAACCATAAATTGAATATAGTAAAACAGATAAGAAAAATTATCTATGATAATATTACATATTTATTACTACGTAATGGCTAATTTCAAATTACTGTAACTTGGGAACCAAGTCTGACCGTTAAATTCTGATTCCACCATCGTTTTTAGTAAACAAAAGTACTGAAGTTGAAAAAAAAAGATGTCCGATAAAGTAATAATATACCTTATTTTATTTTAAATAAAAAAAAAATTTTAACCTTAAGCTACAAATTATAAGAAAAAAAAAAGGTAAGGTTTCTAGGTTTGGTGAGATACACGAATGGTCAGTTGTATTGGTATTTAAAAATTAAAACCAATGTATCATTGCTTTTTAAAAAACGATTCTGAGTGAAATAATTCAGTTGGATCAGTTTATATTACCAAAAGTAGTTGATGTAGCAGAATAACTAAATGTCTCTATACGGTAGAAGTTGAACTACTAATTTTTTAACTTAAGCAAAAAAAAAAGGTCTACAATTTTGGAAAAACGAAAATTTTAATGCTTTTAAACAGCTAAATGTCATTAAAATATTTTGAATCTATAAAATGTTTTTAATTAAATAACTAATATAGTTTCATATAAATTCGTTGAGATATTTCTTCAAAATTAAATTTTTTAATGCTTAATAATCATTTTTGCGACTTTCCAGTAATTATTTTTTTAACTTTAAGGAAAATGATATGAACAATCTTGTAAACAATTTTTAGTCATCAAATATAAAAGCTGCAAATGTTATAGCCATTTACTGAAATTTTCATGTCTCTACTGTAACTATTTTTTGAGTTAAAAGAAGAAAACAAAAATTTGTTATTGCCGAAAACTGGTTTGCCATAAATGTTGCTTTATTTTCATAACTTTTCGTTAGAAATTTGTAACTACTAAGGAAACTATTGAGCAATAATTGCAATAATTGCAATAATTGAATTATTCAAAAAATGATCTCTTAAATGTACCAACTAGTAAAACATACATTTTATATTTTGTATTCTTTATTTGGTGATGATCGAATCATTTCTGGTCAAATCGTGTACTCAGACACACATAATTGTATAATAAATTCTTAGTTTCATTTAACATTGTAAAAACGCACGAGTAGATTAAACCACTGAGGGATTTTTTTTTTCTATTATAAATATTTGAACACAACGAAAATGTATTTAATTTATGTCCGTATCTTGATTTGTGTTTATAAACTTCTCTGACAAGGTTCAAGTGTTCGTGTTAAATAATTAATACAGAAATTAGTTTGTGTGAAAATATAATACAATGCTATTTAAAGACATAATAAATTACGTACCAAGGTGTATTACAACGATGGTCAGTAATTAAAAATAAAAATCCGTTTTCTATATTATTATTGGAGCTACGTGTATCATAGCTATTGTAGTATCGATTGGATTTTGAAATATGTATAGGATACGGATTATATAGGTTGTACGTGACGAAAAAAGTTTATAAAGCATAAATAGTAGCTTTCCAAGAGATTAACCATACAAGAGAGACTCGTATTAGAACATCGCTGAATATGAAAGAGAAATTGAGAGAAAAAAAAAGATAGACAGAAGGAGGGAGAAATACAAAACGCACAAACAAGCATACATATAACACCGTTCAAAAGTTTTACACAAAACCAATGGGTATCAAGCCAACTACGTAGATCAACTCGACTTGAAAACCATAAGCCTGAAGAATCTTTCTGCAATATTTATTTAGATAAAATCTTACCACTACTGCAGGCAATATCCTCTTAAAATTCGTACATTGCGCGCCATTCTAAATAATATGTTCAAAATTATCTTCTCAGACTTGGTCATCCTGATGAATTTGTTAATATACCAGAGTACAATTGTAGTACAGTTATTACTGTGTACAGATTTATTAATGTTCTTTTGAATATTATTCTTCTGTTCAACGAGTGACCAGATGATTTTTTTTATTTTATTTTTTAATGTAATAAAAACTGAGCTGTGGTACTATAATTGTAGATATACACGTACACACGCATAGTTTTAACAATTAGATTTATTTAATACTAATGTATTGTTATATATAACGGTTTAACAATTGTTCACCATCGTTTCATTATGGAAAAGCAATAGTATTTTTTTATTTTTTTATTTTTGAAAGAAACAAAAACTATTTTATCAGGCTTTATGATACGATGACTTATGGTAAAAATAACTATAACTATTTAATTGATGAAAATCCGAATTTATTCATCAGGTACGATATTAAAGGTCGAGTTTACGTGCTTGAATTGTACGTATACAGTTGTATTGGAGTACTCCTACTATTTTATTAACTGAAACCCAGGTATACGTGGAACAGTATTAGCTATAAACAATTCAAAGAAAATAAGATACATTAAAATAACTTTTTTTTTTTTGTTCGGATGAAATAAATATTTAACCATTTATTATTAAAAAATATTTATATTTTTCATTAAATATTGGCATTTCAAATAATAATTTAATCTCGGTTATAACGAGAATAATATTAAATATCAAAGGAATTATAAAACAAATCCTTTATTATTCAATAACTTGGTTTGCTAATTTATATTTTTATAATTTGTATTTAACAAATAAAAAATATTGACAATTCTTAGAGGTTGGAAAAGATTTTTGCTAAGACATTTAATTGGTTTTAAATATTGTATTATAATGGGTTATCACTGGGTAGTTTCTCAATTCTTAACATATCACTGAAAACAGAATATTAGTCTTATTATTTTTTATATTTTAAAATGCTTATAGATCGATAAATGATTCAGTCTAAGTGTATTTAACCTATATGTATATATATGAAATATACGATTGCGATTTTATATTGGTAATAATATTGATTGAAGAGGTTGAACAACAATTAAATTTCGAACTTTTATTGCTAAGAACGATATTTGTTGTACAGATTTGGTAATAAATACACATGTAGTAATTTGAAGTAGGATCGAAAAATTATTAATAAATATTATATTAATTAATATGATTACCAGCGATATTTGCTTTTTTCATTCGTTTATTAATGTTGAAGCTTATAATTAGTTTAACTGTCAAGTCATCGGATTAATTTTATCGAACTTTTGATACGTATATAAATATTAAAATATTTATGATTAGGAGTACGGATGAGTATATAGAGTGTGTACGATTATTATTGAAGAATTTATTTAATTTTTTAATCTAAATAATACAATGTTTTGTATGGTCAAGATGATTACTAATTTATTTAAAAGCATGGCATTGTATGCAAATACTCGTGTTTTATATATCCAATGTTATTCGAAGCAATTGTTTTCAACTATATTTAACTTTTATATACGAGATATGAATATATGATAATACGATAACTGGACTGTTATGTAATTGATAGTTGATTATTATAATACATTTTAACAACTACACAACGATACAGGCCTACCATACCTATCTACCTGGATAACACAACAATTTAAAAGTTTCTACGAAAAACTCCACAATGTAGGAGCTCGTTACTACAACATCGGCAAGAGATCCACAAATCTGAGACTTAAACCACGGCTACCTCAGGACATCCTACTAGATCCCAATGAAGACACCTCAACCTCAGATACTGATCCAGACTCATAACTAACCAAAATTATTATACATTATAAAATTATAATTATGATCTGTAATCAGTAGAATAGTAATATTGTAAAAATACCAGTGTATTGAAACAATTATATTAATGAATAAAAAAAAAAAAAAATAATACATTTTACATTGCTATTCTAACCATATTTTACAAATATACTATATATATTATAATCATATTTTGTATTGAAGAAAACTAAAATGGTACCTCAGACATAATTATATATTATTTATACTTACTATTATACTTACTATATACTTACTATTTATGACGTAACTGTATGGTAGGGATTGCCTCTTATAATAAGAGATGAATTGAAGGATGTAAATGTACGAATAATACAAGACTTGGAGAATTATTGAGAAACCTAATACGGAATAAGAGCTGATTTGTTAATCTATCACTGTATATTATTTATGCTACGAACTAAGCTTAAAAAGCATTAGGTTGATTATGAATACTTAAAATAACTATTAAGAGCACGCGAGTATCGAGGATCAAATTGAGTTTTTAATAAAATTCTACTGACTGACCACATACTTTTCACCTTCAATGGAGGCCAACCGAATTTCACTGCTACTCATTTTAAGTCACAGGTGTAGAGCGTACGTTGTACAAATGATGGAACGAAAGCACTAAGTCAGCTTCACATCGTCTCATTTATACAGAGAGCTAAAGTGGAATATATGAGAAAGAATAAGTTTAAATCAGATTCAGTCCAAATGTAGTATTTAAATATGACCAAGAAAGATTCGTTTCGCGACTCATACCCATAAATCTTTTTAATTGAATTATTATTAGATGCTGATTAGATGCATCTGGATTTGAATCGAGATGCGTATTGTAGAACGAAATTAATTGAATTTTTGTGTAGTGGTTATCTGATTTTTTTTTAGTCCGCTGCCAAATAGTCTTGTATAATAATGAATTCTGCATAATATACTCGAGTTAAATCATCAATTGATTTAGAGTATTCGAAGAATTTAACGACTGATAACTCATTATTTCTATTACTTTTTCCGGAAATAAATGTCATTCTAAATTAAATTAATATTCATCTGTTTATTTTTTGTACTCTGCAATTCATTCATTTTTATGTATAATTTACTATTTATTAGAAAATTTTGATAATAGTTATAATATACGGTTTGCTAATTTGAATTATATAATTTTTGATTTTGTAGCAAATTTAAATATTATTAAAAACAACTCAAATTTTTTGGCTAAATGACAAACTCAATAGTATAAACACTTTTTTAAGACTAGCTTTACTAATAAGTTGTTACGAACTTAATTATGTGAATTATTCACATATTTTTACATTAGAATAGTCAATATTAAATTCATGAAAAAATCGAATTTATTTATTCGTTTTTCGATACATTTTTCTATTTTCAGTATTTTATCAATATGTTTTTGTACAATTTCAGTTTTATAATTTTTAATTGATTTTAAATTTAATTAAACAACTCGAAATTTTTCAGTATATTCATATGTATAGAAAATTATTTTTATTTGTACTTGTTAATACTTTAATTTTGGTTTTGATAAATAACAGAATGAATGTGGACGAAATTAAAAATGTATACAGGTTTTGCATTGTTATTTTGTTATAAATGTATAAATGGCATGATAACTTGAATGTATTGTTAGAAATAACATTGATTAATACATTTCTTTGAGAGATATAAATTTCTACTTGTATAAAATTAACTGTTAAAGGTAAACTGTACTGACAGAGTTTATTAGTTTGAAATTGGGGTTCAGCAACTTTGTTTTGTTTTCTGAGAAAATGTATAATATATTTTTTTTAATTTTAGTAGTTCAAACTACAATGTTGGTCATTAACTTTCGGCCAAATTTTTATTATAGTATTTTAAAACTGATATCGCATCATAAAATAAAATCAAGCTTTCGTGATATAACTAAAGTAATAAAAAACTAAACTAAAAAAAATTTGTGTACTAATGGCCTAGTTGTCGATGTATATTACAGATCAATAAAAAAAAAAAAGTAATAAAAAGATACTTTTTGTATAATTCACAACACGAGTATTGTAAAATATGTAAAATATATGATCGCATACGACACATAAAAAAATATTGTTTTAAAACGTTCGTTATTTTTGATGACAATTAAATATTATTTTACTGTTTTATTTGTAAAAACGACAAATAAAATTCTGAATATAATTTGAATATAATCTCAGGGCAAACATTTGTTAAGTCACGTTTATAGTTGTAGTTAATCATTTTAATAAAGAAATAAACATCACTTTTAAAATGTAAAAATTTTTTCTTAAAGACTAATCCGATTTTGAGATCTCATATTAATATAAAAACAAAAATTTGAATCAAAATTATTTTTCATTTATTAGTATACGTTCAATTATTGTAAATTACTTTTTTGATACAGCCCAAACCTACTGATTTATTGTAACACAACTAATAAGATAACGAAGTATATAACGATGTTGCTAAATTTCCTATAAAAACAATTTTATAATTTAATTAAAATAACGTATGAAACCTATAATAATTATCATAAGTGATTATTTGTTAAGTTTTTCTATGACAATACAGGCCGTGCTCGTTTTATACAATATTTGAACTACACAATATAATATTTATATACTAACTAAGATAATGGAATCTTCATTGGCTATGGACTCATAATTCTATTTTATGATTTATTTCAAGCGTAGTTGGTATTACTCATAGGTATTGAAAATAAATGCAAGCTACCGGTATGGAAATGGGAGGGGGGAATTTATATCTTGTGTTTTTTTTAAATCGCAATTAAACCATTTGGTGATTTTAGAAAACATCTTCTCATAGAGCTGGATTTCTGCATACTGTTTAGCATTTATATTTATATATTATTTATGTATTTAAGCATATGGATGGTCTATTTGGTGGATGCCTAAAATTCATGAACAAATTTTATTAATTGTTTTCCGTACATTAAATTTAAACACTGTGCGCGCTATATTTATTTGTGTTTTCTTAATTCTAAATTTCATTTTTCGTAATTGCCGTTAGTTGGTTAAAAATGTGATAAGCTCTAACATTTCAGGATCCCCTGCAAATCTCTCAGCACTTACCTAACTTAAACCCTGTTTTAAAAATCAATTTATTTAATCAAATTGTATTTATAATAAATATATGTTATTATTATATATATATATATATATAATATTCGTTACCGTCAAAACCCGTTAAGCGTACCCTATGCGCATAAAAGGAAAGATCTTGATATTACAAATAAATGTAGATTGATTTAGTTTAGATATTATTATTTAATATACATATATAAATAAGACTTACGGACTATGGACTACATTAAGACAATATGGAGTTCAGCTACATCGGAAGAACGTCGTGGCAGAACTACCGCGACTTAATGTAATATCGTAAACATGTAAATTAACGTGATGTCTACTCAGCAATATCCATATTACATGAGTAGACATTAATAATATGTAACAATCGTTACAGTACTATGTTTAATTTTGTAAAATTGTCATAAATATTTTCAAGCTAATGTATATTATTCAGTAATTATTGATATAGTTAATATTATATAGTTCATACTGAAAGTTCTTAAATAAAAATAAAAAAATAATCATATTTTTTCTTTGCACATGATTGTTGAATATTAAGTTTTATTTATTTTTTAAAATGTATTTTGTCAAAATGTAATCATTAAAAACGAATGTTTTTGAAATATCCAAAAAAATTTACTCCAATAGGGCTTTTTTATTGTTTGTGTCTTAGTTGAGTGTTATTGTTTCATAACAAGTGAAATGTTAACTATAAGTGAGATGTTTTTTTTCTCATACTTGAGGGGCGAAGGTTTTTTGCATTACATGCACTTAATTTACCCCGCATACGAAATAGCTATATTCGTTGGTAGCGAAGAGAACAGGGAAAAGTTTAATAACCATTAATATTTTTATTGTGGGTTATCTAATATTGTTATCTAGTTATAACTTTGATTTGAATTTTAACCAAATGTAGTATTGAAGTCCCCTACCCGCTCTTGCACACAGTATATTAATTATAAGTAAATGGGCTCAATATACGTTATTTTTGGTGGGGCTAAATTTTAAGCTAAATTTTAGCGTTTAAATTTAACATCTAATTTTATTGTAAAAACTTTCTTTAAAGTATTAAATCAAACTTAAACTAGTTTTACCTACTCAAAAACCACGAATTTCATATAAAATAGGTAAAACGTACAAAGAAAGATAATTGCTACTGAATCTATTCAACGTTGAATTCTAAAAATCATTCATGATTTTAGTAGTATTAATAGTAGTAATTAATTTCTCAACTGATTTCATCAGGTCATATATAAATTATATTTTCAGATTGAAATGATTAAGTAGAAATGTCATATCTAATTAAACTTTCATAAAATGGAATATCAATTGGGAAAGATATTTCATATAGATCATATAAAATTTCCACAAAATGTATAATAAAAGTTTTAATTCATTAAATATTGAAACATTTAAAGTGCAAATTGTAACAGAAAATCTAATAAAATCAATGATAGCATTCCTTAGCTCTACAAGTTTAAGTTCAAAGATGAAAATAATAACAATATTGTACAATCGATTGTTAATAACTTATATTTACGTTGTTTTAAAGTTCTAATCAATGCAATTTAAAATAATAAATCATCGCTGACAAGCTTAATAATTTCAATAATAAGCAATGTGGTTATTATTACATTACGTATTCTTCAACTTTTTTTATAAATAAAAATACAAGTGTTTATGTAAATATATTGGCCAATATAGATATGATTTCATGATATATTAGAATATATTGTTGTAGAGAATAATTGGTTAAATTATGGCCTTATCAATGAAGTCTCATTCAGTGATGAATGAGGATATAACCTTTTAAAATGCCAAACTAAGGTGTTATGAATAATAATTACAATCGATGATATATGATGATATGTTGCGTAGCTAAAATAATAATTAAAATATATAACAATAGGTAATTTTAGTACCAAGTAACTATAAATAAGTTAATATTTTACTTGTAATTAACTTCAATTATTATAATGTATTACAATCAATAATACACTGAATATATAAGCATTATAAAAGATAACTAGAATAATTTACACTCTTATTTTGTAGGTAATCGAATAATAAATTTAAAAACTTAATCGTAAAATATCAGTGATTTTTAATAATATACATGTTAATATAACTGTAAAAATAGAAATTTGAATTGATAAATTATTATGGCAAACTGTTTTAATTTAATTTTAATACATTTTACATACTTTATATAATAATACACTATAATACAATTTTAAATATGTCTAAAAAAGTGTATAAAAATGATAAAAGTATTATTAATTATACTGTAATAATATGACGTTCAAAGTATAATTTTTTACATCAATATAATGAAAAAAAAACATTAGCTTAGTGGAGCAGGTGTTAATTAGTGGTTTATAATTTTTATTTTTAAAAATGATACTGAACATAGTATTTATGTTGCTTTATGGCGTTAAAACATTTTAAGTGCTTATAAGAAGAAAATGTAAGTTAAAGCTTTTGAGATATTTTACAAACTGATAAACTATATTATAAATAGGTAAAGTATTAAATTCTTATAACAAATCTTAATTCTATTATAATATACGTATTTTTTAAAAATTCAGGGTAAAACAAATTTTATCATTAATAAAATAAAAATAATATAGTCGACATTTTAAGCATAAATATATAAATTTAAAATCATATTTGGACATTTCTAACCATAAAACAGACAGTATATAATTTTAATTTGGGAAATTTTGAAAGATACCAGTAATATACACAAATGTCACTGTTATAAAAATGTTACTATGTTGATAAAAAAATTCCGAAGAAAATGTTTGAATAATTTAATTATTTGAACGATTTATAAATTAATTAATTTTTAATTTTCGTGTTATAAACGGTTAGATAGCTGTACTATTTTAAATTGGAAGTATAAAAATATTAATACATTTAAAAATTATCTACTCGACCCAAAAATGTCTGATTATTTTGAAAACTTTTCCGTGTATAAACCAATAAACAATTATGAATGTTTCAAGTTAAATTTAGAATTCATTGCAGTATTATAATTTCTAATATGAAAGAAGTTTTTAAATTAACTGGGAAATTGGAAAAATAAAATTTCAAAATCCATCTATGAAATGTCTAATCAATTAACATTGGTTGGTACTCTTGGTATACTTTTTCTATTAAAAAATGTGGTTGCATACATTTCTAACAAAATAAACTGAATTAAAACCACACATCGTTACCGTAAAAAAACTAATTGATTCCTTGCTCCGTTCAAAATATACATGTTTAACTTCAAAATATCACAATATATTTATATAGGTATTAATGAATGCGTGGAGCATAGGTCATAGCTTAGTTTCAGGTGAAACAGTTTGACGAGTCTCTTATTTTAATATTATGTATATCTATTTCCGTACATTGGAAATTCTCCGGGTTTAAGGTTATCGAGAAGTAGGGACACAGTATAATTAAACATAATTATTCAAATCTTTGTGTATATCGATATTGATACATACTATAAAAATAGATAATTGACTAACTAGTTTAATATTTAAACTAATTATTGAGTTTTGCAATCCGTTACAACATTTTGAGTTGAAAAACGTATATGAGATTAGGCATAATGATCACTGAACATGTTTTTCTTCGATCAAAGTATAAATTAAATATTTTTGTTGCATTCAAAATAACGAATCTTGCATAAGTTCTAAAATTATTAAAACTTTTATATCCTAGGAAATGCACGTAGGAGTCACATTGTATTATTACAATCTAGATATAATTAATTATTATTTCTAAGTTGTTATTTTTAGAGTGCTTGTAGTATGTTGTATACTACTTTAGTTACGAAGATTTTGATTGAATTTGTTTTCACTCAGAACGCTACGATATACGAATTAAACTGAGTTTTTTATTCTCGAAACGGTTTCAATGTATGCGTAACGGATTTTTAAGCAGTATCGAAGAAGGCTTAGTTCAACCTTTATTAATTTCTAAACGTGACGGGCGAGTTTCTTGATATTTTACCGGAAGATTTTTTAATAGCGTTTCTTGTAATCTACACCACTACAGCAAGTAAATATATATATATATATATATATATAAAACACTGTGATTAAAATGTCCACGTTCGAAGTATCAAATGAACACGTTATAAATACGTCGTATGAAAAATAAAATAAAATGTAAGATATGAAATTCTGCGGAACAAAATAATTATACATAATTATGTTTATTATTTAAGACAAATAATCTCCAATTACGTAAGCATACCTGCATGTTGATGTATACAATTTATTATTATTATTATTATTATTATTCTATAATTAACCGTACTCGTCGAAAACGGACTGAAATACGTCCGTGTTTGTGTACACGCAATTATTATCTTTTATTCCATCAAGGTCATTTCTGTTATCAATTTGTTTGATATTATCATGAAGGTATTGCAGTTATCGAGTTGAAATAATTTTATTATAAAATATTGTGTTGAATTTGTATCTAAAAATGCCACTCAAAATTACCTATTTCCGTTTTTATTGGCGCACAACAAAAATAACTGATTTATAATGTACTGCTAAAAAATAGAAAAAATCAACTGTCTAAAGTCCATTTTAAACTTTTTGAAACGCTAAAAACTGCGTACATCGATAAAACACTAATTACTTCACATTTCATTGATCCGCTCAGAATCTAATAAAATGAGTAATTATTTTTTTTTCCACATTCTTTTATAACTTTATTTGAAATTTCAAATTTTCAAATGTTTGTAACATAAATTATATACTTAATTTGATTTTATTTTTATTACACACACATTTTTTTGTAAATAATAATATTAATATTATAGTCCGGCTGCGTCGTTGCTATTTAAAAAAATTATTAATAGTCATTTTAAGTCGTAATTAGTCTATGAACTGCTATTTCGGTATAGTTTTTTATACAATTGTCATATTTTAACGACCGTTAGCTTCCCGGCTTAATAATAACAATTAATTAGTAGGTACCTGTTCAACGGTAAAAAAAAAAAGTGTGTAATAAGTACACGTAGATTAAGTACATTTCGAATGTACATTTTCCCAATAAAAATTATGTTTACAGTTAAAAAAAAAAAATTAAGTGTTAGGCTAATTACTAGTCGAAAATAATATTTTAATTATCGTCAATTTTTGTATATACATATATGTTGTATTGTGATGGCATTTTATTTTTGAGTTATTATTATTGTTTTATTTTTTCAAATAACTATTGTTTGTACAGTGCAGTGTTGTATTATCGTTAATAATATATTATATCAAGGTGAAATATAGAATATTTCATAATGCATAATTACGGCAGCGTTAATTCATCGTGGGCGTATGACTAATTTTGACACTTTGTTATAATAGTAGATAAGAACCCATCAAATATACCCGTATTTGAATCTGGTATGGACGGAGCAAAAATAATTAATACACATTAATACGAAACGACCCCTATATAGATAATAATATATTGCCGTAACGAATATCACGTATTGAACTTGTGTTATAGATTCTCAGCGACACGAGGTATACTTGATTTTTTTGTATGACATTTTTTTCATTTTATTTTGATTTCCCGGCTATCACTTGTTTTGAACAGTGAATCAGCTTCAAAAGATTCGTTCAACATTTATTTTTTTAATACAACTTACAATCTGTATTTGAACAAAAAAAAAAATAAGTAAATGTAAGACTTTGTACAAAAATAGTATTTACATAGTAGAGATACTTGATGAGGGAAACTTATCCATTAATGGAACCATTTAGAGGATGAAAGTTAATTTATTAATTGAAGTCTCGGCACAATCTTATTTTGAGACGAGGTGGAGGTTTTTCTGGTAATGTGCGTAATGATAAGTGTGAAATTAGTGGGTTTTGATGGGTTTGAAGTTTTATTTTAAATTCGGTAAATTATTTTTTTAGTTTGATGGTCGACTTAGTCTATTTTTTAATTTTGTGTAATACTTTATTTGTTATATACCATAGAGCTAAAGCTATAGAGTCTTAGATATTACACTTGTGAGGTTGAAGGGATATTTACTCTTTGCTCTTTCAGTGATGGGAAGTATATTTTACGTAAAGTATACATTAAATGATTCTTCGGGGTTAATTTTTTTTCACCATTGGGTTAACCATAATTGTTATTTATTAGACCAAGATGGATTTGAAGATTTTTATAGAGAAATTTGAAGAGATCGAGTTTCCTTATCTCCTGTCATTACATATGTAAGAACGAATGAGTAAGTAGTAGGGTGTGAAACGGTGTAACGGGGTTACCGACATCCGGATTCTTATATAAATACACGGGAATAATTATTATGTTATTTGTTTAACATTAACAAAAATATAGATACTGCAGTCAGGGACGGATTGGCCTTTTAGGAAATCGGGAATCTTCCCGATGGGCCGGTCCTTGTTTAGGCCGCTCTAGATTATTATATAATTACCAAAAAAAAGTTTTATTTTGTAAAATAAATAAAAAACATTAAAAAAATAAATATATATTGAGAGATGCATTAAGATCAAACTTCAGTTCAAGTTTTAATTGATTAATTATGTAATTTACGCAAAACTATTATAGCTATAATTATAGTAAAGTTATTGTAGATTTACTAATTTAGGGGTGAAACTAAACAAATTTTGAAATTAATGCATAATAAAGCATTTTTTTGGGATGGGGGAGGAGTAAAATAGTTTAATTTGCGGTTCATGGGACGGTTTGTTTCATATTTCCTGGGCAGAAAATAATTGTTAATCCGCCCCTGACTACAGTCGTTGTCGTCGTAATCGCCGTTGGGTGCTTCTATTCTTCCGATCTTGATATTGTGATATGTTGATAATTGTGGATAAAAGAATGGAGTGGCGATGCTTGGAAAAGTGACCGGTATTTACACCTAATCGAACATCGACGCTCCATTCTCATTCGTCGGTTTCCTATCTCTCTCGTAGACGATGTAAAACGGCACTATTCTTCTGTTGTATTTGGTTGCCTTTATGCCGCATTACCTCATCATAACGTTGTTATTTATGGCCCTAAAAAGGGCCGTTTTACTACAAATGCACTCCGTTACAGGTGCTAGAAGGAAAATATTTAGTTTATAGAGAGGGTTGATATGCTCAACTCGATCGAACTCTTGAGTAAAATCCAGAAAGAAATTTCTTGTTTTCGAATATAGTTGCGAGTGTATCTGTGAGTCCATGATTTGGTGTATTATTGAATCATTTGTCATAAACCCAAATTTCGAGTGAGGTATTATATTTTGGGAACTAATTAAATAAAACTAATAAATCTATTTCTTTAAATTATAATTTTTTAAAATATTTTTGAGTGTAGAGAGTAGAATTATAGGCCTATATAAAGATGTTAAATATTTAGGTTTAAAATATTTGTGTATCAAAATTTTTATACAAAACGACCGTGTCATGGAAAATTAGAGAGTTTAAACATTAAGTTGTAAATAAATGTGTGGAGTATTGATATTTTAATTTTTTTAATTTTTGATAGATGCATAAGTATTTTGTTAAAAATTAGGTTGTATTCACACGATTTTTCTATTTTTAATTTATTTATTATGTATTTTAATTAATTTGGAGTTGTATGTTTTGTAGAAACAGATATAGACAATGAACTGTTGAGATAGCTTCTTATTTCATCCAGGTTCTCGAGTTCGAGGCTTAAGCTTGAGTGGGGAGTAAAGGTTTTTAGTAGGTGGTTTCCGAAAATCTCAACTTAGTCTATATCTGAGATAGCTAGTCGACTATTTGGGCCATTTAGAAGAGTAAATTGTTCTTTATCTTGGAAGATATTTTTCGTGGTTTTCTACAGAGATAATTTCCATATTTTACATTAAGCGATTGATATTTATTTTAAAAAATTTCGATTTATGTTTTTGTATCTGATTTTGTACAACGTTAGTTAGATTATTTAATATACATTTGTCAGAAGGGAGATTATAACATTACCAGCATGAACTTGCCTACACTATGACTTGATTAGTTTTTGTATATGGTAGGATCATATATGGGGTAGGTAATGGTAGCGTAATATTTTATATTTATATTTCAGGTCTTGGGGGACATTATACTGAGAAAATAGTTGAGAAGTATGATTTAGAGTGATTGTGGCTTGAATGGTATTTGTCTAGAGATTAGGTAAGGGTTGACATTGTATTTTTGTAGAGATTATAATAGCGAATCCGTCATTTTCAAATCAAGTTTCATCGGGATGATTGGCGTGGTATATATTTTACCCAGGAAAGAAATGTTTGGAGTTAGAAGTGCAGTGAGTTTCGAAAATCAATGTTATGCTATGCGAATTAGTTTTGATAAATAAATGTTATAGTTCAGGTTCATGACTTGAGACCGTTTGTATTTTAGAAGAATATGTATAAAAAGTTAAAATTTATAGTCCAAAATATAATTTTTGAAAATAAGTTGGTTTATGACAGTTGTGAGGAATTGGATTAAGGGATTGATCATCAGTTAAACGAAGGAAAAACCAAAATAATTTAGAAAATTATATTTAATATCACCCATCACAACTGTTACTTTTTTTTACAGTAAAATATTTGATTTTTTTTTACCCGGCTTCGAATTGTAAAATAATGTTAAATAAATTTATCTAGGGTCGAAAAGGTTAAGAATTGGACCAATTTTTTTTAAGGAATTAAAGTTTAGAAAGCTCGTCAAAGTCGATTATGTTTAGGAGTATTGACAATTATTTTTCTTTATTTCTAATCTCAAAGTGAGAATTTTCTTAAAACATTTTATAGGCAAATATGGACAGTATTTTTTTATTTTAAGACCGTGATAAAGATGTTTATCTAAAGAGTCGTATTGTATCCATTATACACAATGTTTTATATGGGTAAACATTTTGCTCAGAGTTGTTTTTTCGAATGCGACAATTTATCATTGTTTTCAAATGTAAATAAACAAAGATGAGTAACGACTAACACAATGGAGGACTTATAAATAGGAACCAGTATCTTACAGACAGTGTTGAGACTTATCCAGATAAAAATATTAATAATCTATTATTTTATCTATATAGAAATATAAATATATCTATTTATTTATCTTAAATCAAGAATTTAATTATCTACTGTTTATTTATCTAGACATTTTTTTTTATGTATAATATTTAATTAATATTTTGAGTGATTAGATTATTTAGCGACTTAGAAATTTTACCGTGCATCGTTTTTGTACATCTACTGTTTCTTTGTAAAATTTATTAAAATCTTCTTGAAAATAAATCCTTTAATTACATGTACCCGGGTCTAATGAATTAAATAACACAATTTCACGTAAAGCAGTTTTTTTTTCGTTAATTTTATAGTACTAAATTGTAAAAGATCGTGACGCGCTAAACGGCCAAACGGGTTAACTCGTTGCTATCCACCTCCAATAACCATTCCTACACTATCACGACACTGTTGTCCATAATGTTAACTAAATTAATTACAATTGTAAAATATGAAACGTTTTTGGGCAAACGTAAATTGTGCCCTGTATTTTTCAGGTATAAATGTCTGTATAGTAAATTGCGCCCAATAGAAATATTATTTTTATGATAGTAATTTAGCATTACCTAGAGGACACAACGAGGAGGCAAATATCATTGTCCTCTAAAAATGTTTTTTTTTTTAGTTTACTTGAGATGAATAAATTATTTAATAAAAATAGGAAAATTAATTTTTTAGATGCATGTTATTTTTTTCTCCTATCATTTTCAAAAATGCTTTACACGTTTTTACAGCACATCGACACTCTGCTTTACCCGAAGACAACTCACGTTTTAATTTTTAAAATTTAAAATTTTGGTATATTATATCGTCATTTTTTTTTTTTTTTTTGGCTTGCAGTATGTATAATATCCATAATAAGAGTATTTATACAATGTTTAACTGTTGCATGCAAACGGCTTACTAAAATATTACCTATACGTAAAGTCGTTGTATACACGTAAAGGCATTGATATCGATACATATTGATTATAGCGATAAACGTTCGGCTTATCCACCAATTAATGAACAACAATATTTTTAAAATATACATAATAGGTAACGAAGAATTCAAGGTCATTTAGATAGTAGATACTATAGGCACAATTTACTATACCCATTTTAGACCCCGAAAAATCCCGGGCACAATTTACTATAGTATTTTTACTACCTACTTAATGTGGGCATAATTTACAATCGCCCACATTTTTTGGTGGCTACGTCTTCTACAGACAAAAATAATTCCATAAATACTATTTTGCTCTAAATTCATACAAGAACAGATTAATTTAACTGGACATTTTCTAAATCATATAAAGGTATGTTTTTAAATTTTCTTTCTAATAATTAATCTTTTTTAATACTTATTATCTATTAAATAATAATTATCAGTGGACGTCTATCCTTATTGATGAATTATGAATATATTAATAACTTGGTATTTTAATTTAAAATGGAATAAATAATTATTTTTGTATCTAAGGGCTAACATTATTATTTTCAATCCTTGAAAATAATACCGATCGTTAACAAAGAAATAAGTTATAATGATAATTTAAATTGAAATTCATATTTCACAAGAAATATTGAACAAGAATAATATATACAATTATATATTAACATATTTACGATAACAATTTATAGATTATAACCTGAATTATCATAGTGTTTCCCTTGTTGCAATTAATATTACATATTAAATATTATATCTTGATTTATATTTTTAATATTGTTTTAACTTCTTAACTTCAATTAATAAATTTTTTTAAAAAAAATCGCATTTTAAATGTTAAAAATATGTTTTTTGGTTTCTTTTAAAAATAATATGTCTTTTTTACAATGGTAAATAGCAGAAGGTGAAAGTCACCTATTCTCGATAGCTTGTATTTTTTCAGCTCGATCGGTCTTACCTCAGAAAGCGTAAACGCTTAAATGAGTTTCAGAAATAAATCTATATTATCAAATTTTTACCTACATTTTTATTCTAAACAAATAAAGCACTTTAAAATTGAGAAACGATTTACAGATATATTTAACATTGTTATTAAGAAACAAACATACATATATATATATATATATATATATATATGTACATATATATGTGTTAAATATGAATTGTTGTTAATTATATTTTCAAGTATTTAAAATTCAAAAGCAATTTACTAACATATTGCAGAGCATTTGCTCTCCCATTTTACTCAACCCATCTAAAATAGTTATGAATAATGATGTTTAATATTCGATTTGATGTATAACTAAATTATTTGGGTGATGTTCTGCTTTAAAACATGATGTTGAAAATATATATCGTTCTAGAAATACGAGGAAAAATAAAAAACATAATTACAATAAAAATATGATTTGAAAATATGTTGTGTTATAATAACTATATACTTATGCATATTTGTTTTCTTCAAAAGTATATAAATTGACTGTGTTATAAAAGTTAATCTGTTTAAATTGAACAATTATAGAACACGTACCTATTAATTAAAATTTTTCTTTTAACTTAATAATTAACAAAGTATTCAATATAATAAGTCTTAATAGGTAATATAACAAATAACACAATGTAAAAACGTTTTAATTTTGTGTTCATTTAAGAATATTATTTTTAATGCAAATTAGATATTGTATTGCGTATATAGAAATAGTTCGGCTTGAACGGCATAATGAATCTTATTAATTATTCTGTTGAATATTATAAGTTAAAACTGAATACTCTTAAAGAAACACTTACCTAAATAATTAAATGCGTTATTTTGTTATTGCTCGAACGTAAAAATATTAAAACTTCGTTCAATTTAAATTAAAAAATAAGAAATAAAACTGAAAATATTAGCATAATAATCTAATTTGAAATAAAAAAATACATTGTGCTGGGTGAAGAAAATCAGAGTTAAAGTAAAGATTGAAATAATAATGTAAAACATTCAGCGTTACGTATTACCTATATCTATTTATTTTTCATGCACACCTGATATTAAAAATAATTATTTTTTCGCAGTATATTTATACTCTACATTTCCATATAAAATTTTCCAACTTCAAAGATCAATATTTATTTTGACCTATTCATAATAATTTATACTATAATTGTAACAGTGTTTACACCTATAATGCTGTAATAATCAGAAGGAAATAATTTATTATTCTATACATTCTCTAATAAAAAAAAATAAAAAATCACTTTTACACTAATATATGTCAGCGCGAATATAAAAAGTTTAAAAATAAGTAAAAATAGCATTCATCGTGACAATATGACATTTTAATTTAGGTTTTGCTGTAACAACTCGACAGACCACGTTTTAACGTTCGACAGATGTAAAGGAATTTAAATAAAACACGCGTGAGCATGCATTATGGTAGAACAATTTCCGAAAAGCGTGTTCACACGATCCGAAATTGAAATCCTAGAATTTTTGTCGATGATACGCGTGTGTTGTCATCGCTGTCGACGTACAGTTCCAATTAATGTCACAAAAGAGGGTTTTTGATCACCATTACTGTACAGAGAACTCACTTTTTTTTATATTTTTATTAACATTAACCATACTCCTGTTGATCAGAAATCCTTTTTTTATGATGTTTATTGGAAGTGGACGGCGGTGACAACACATAACGCGTAGTTCCAAAGTTTCAATTTCGTGAACGCTTTTGAGAAAACTGCATGTATTTATTATTGCTCTTTGTATAGTGCACGTTTCTAAATCGTATACTCGTTTACATGTTTTCATACAACAAAACAGTACAATACCGTGGGAGTATAATTTAGTCATCTTCAACTTTGAAATCTAGCTAAACTTATCTATTACAATGAAACATCCGTTACAAAATATATACAAAAATTAAAATATGAACCAATAAAAATAAAAATTTTTATCTATCAGTTATAGTTACGCGATTGAAATTTCGATCAACCGTACATAGAAATTGAAGTAGAATTCTGATTTAGGAACCGGAATAAAAACGAAATTCTTTATAGAATTCGGTGAAAATATTGTTAGCGAATGTAAAGCGTTTGCTTGACCGCACTCGGGTTCCGCGGGTAAACACATCGCGCGGTTTACACGCAATTTTCTAAAAAGCCTTTGGGAAACTCCCGAAAAAAAGTCCTCTCAGAATACTGATCGAGCTCTATTGATCTCCCGTGACCATAGGCGGTGTACAGTTATTTTTTATTTACCTGGATAAAAGCGTTTGTGACCGACTGACGAGTGCACATCGTCGTCATAGGACTATTCAGACAATCGCTTCGCTATTTGAATTCAAATGACACGATGTGGTTTCGATTCACGTGTGTATATATTACATGTACAGTAAATGTGTGGGCGACTACTATGTGTTTAAGGAGTCGCAGGCTTCAATGAATATTGTTCTCGGTACACGCTTTCTAATCATAACGGTCCGTGTTGTGCATTTGAGATTAGTTAGCATGTGCGTCCGTAGACTGTTTAACAGTTTATTATGCTTTATTATTATTATTATTTGTTTTTTTTTTCGTTTGCCCGTCTTCATTCGTTCGTTATTGTTCGCTGCGACGGTTTGTGTGTATTTTCACATTTAAACGAATGAAATGTATTTCGCTACTCCGTGTATCAGTGAGTTTGTGTGTGTGTGTGTGTGTATGTACGCGTAGATGAAAATAAAAATAAACTGACGTTCAGTTGTCTTCAGCACAGTGTGTTGGTTTTACAGTGATTTTAAATGTTGCCGGTGATCAGGGTGGTGGAATGCGAAGATCTAGATCCTCCGTGCGAATCCGCTTCGAACGAGTATCTACTTCCGGTGTCTTGCAAGAGGTAAGAGACTGAATAATAATTTACTGTAATGTTATATTATATTATCAAGTGTAGTCTATAATGACGAGCTCCTGGTAAAATGAATCGTACACACACAATATATGTGTAACTGTTATACAATTTTTGTTCGATGTTGTGTTGTTGTATGCACATAAATAGGAGAATATTTTTTAGACTGTTTATGTAATTTAGTGTACCTATACCAAACGGATCAACGCGCACTACTATAATATTATATTGATCGTTTCGCCGCGAAAATTATTTCGGTCCGGAAAACGTTATTATTACGACGCAAAATTGCAAACTCCGCATAATTGCTGTCATTTGTCTCGAGCAAAGTGCCATTGTTAATTCTTTTATGTCCGGTGTGGCAGCGTGTAGGTATATAGTAGTAAAAACAGTGTTGCTGATTAAGGTGGTTCAAGTCTCGCATGAATACAGTTATTTTTAATTTGTCCGAACTTTCTTCTATTATATTTTTGAAATATTATTTTAATTTTAAATATAGGATATTATTTATGCAATTTATTTAATAAATAAATTTCGTTTTCGTTTTCGCGACAGCTTTAAATCAAGTGAATAAAAAAAATAAACTTATTTTCACCAACGTGAATAAAGACTTTCTTAATTTATTTTTAATAATTCTCATCACGTAAGGACATGGAAGTTCATTGGAATCGTAATATACGCTGTTCATAAGTTCGTGTTTTCACCTATCATATAAAAATACTCATAAAAGATCTAAAGAAAAAAAAATTACGTGCTTCAATCTAAAAAGTAACTTTAAACCTTTCAACATTTCATTGATTCTTTAAGGACTTAGACTTATGATTTAATGCGCCATAAATATTACAATCGGCGAGTATGAATTGGTAACAATTAATGAATAAAAAACGATCATGGTAATTCTATATGTTAAAGATTCTATTCTTTGCGGACCAAACTATAGTTAATGAGATTATCAATTTCAATAGTTGTGAATATTAAGACATAGTAAAATGTTTACTATAATTACATATTTTAATTTGTATTTTATTTATTTTGTTATGAGTATGTCGAATTTTTTACTGAAGGAGTAATTCATAGTCATAGCTTTAATTCTATTATAACGTTAATATGAATAGAATTTTAAATGAGATATTGAACAAGGTTTTTAAATTGGAACTGAAACTAAGAATAATTATCGAGAAAACATGTATAAAATATTCTATGCAGGAGAAGCTCCCCTTCACCTCAGATGTCATAACCATATCCTAAGACAGAGGTCTTCAACCCACGGCCCGCTCTGTCATAATATGCGGCCCGCGATCACATTTTAAATTTAGCATGTACATTTTCGAGTTCAATAAAATTATAACAGTTAAGCTATCGCTATCGGAAATATTAGATAAGATAAATTGAATTACCTACCAAGATATAATTATTATTGTCTGTTGGTTCGTAATTGATTGTGGAACGAGCACAATATTCTCGTTTGTGTGTAAAAGTTTCAATTTCATACTTTTTCTTCGTAATATTTGTACAATATGTCGGTGAGTAAAAAACATAAAATCTCGGATGAAAGTCGCGTTTTTTAAGAAAAATGGTCCAATAGCTATTTTTTTAAATTATTAAATTTACTAATTTGTATTTTTAAAAATTGTAAGAATAAAACTGAATGTTTATATATAATATATGTTTTTACTAGGAATACGGCCCGCTGCATAAAAAGGTTAAAGACCCCTGTCCCAAGATATGTAACTAAATTTAAAAATCTGCCTGGCTATAACACCAATAATATTTTTCACAACTCACCATCCACTAATCTTTTGCCCTTTCGAAAAATTTTCTCAAAAATGTATTATCAGTGACTCTTTGAGTGCCCTTTCATTAATACTATCCCATATTTTCATATTCCTGGAATAAAACCACTGCAGATAATGCGAGTGGTTACCAGTTACTGTGCTTTATAATCCATCCAACTCCAGTAACCTGTAACTTTTTTTTATGTCTATTGCTGTGAATTATTATGAAATTTTCTGATCAACTTATAGGTAATTTATATTTATTATTTGGTTTTAGCTTAAGAATTTTGTTTCTTATTCTACAACAGAACTGAAGAAAATTAGTATTAGATTTTTCATTATAGTTTAAACATTATTAAATGTACATTTATTGTAATTTAAAATTGTTTTTTAGATTCTAAGTGGAGCGAGGAATGCATTGGTTTTACAATGATGTTTATTTATTTTTCTTTTTTTTTTTATTCTGTAAATACTTTTTCTCTCTCTAAACTTGCTCAAAAGTATCATGTGTAGTATCTTTTCTGAAAGGTAATGTTCTTGAGCTGGTTCTTTAAAGAGGTCATTTTTCGATTTTTATTGAAACGGTAATCGAAATAAAAGCGGACGATGTTTTCTACCAGAAGTATTGCCCCAAATGAAAAATAACAAGTGATCTTTTTTGTTTTATTTTGGATTTTGTTTCTTTCGGTTTAAAGTTCTGAAAATTGTAGCCATTTTTTAGCTATTTATAGACATTTGAATGTTGGGAGTTTTTTGTTGTAATTTGGTTAAAAACATTAATAAAAACTTGAAATTTAGATTGTTTACTTATATTATCCTTACCTAGACATGGTAAAATTTTCAAAACATTTGAGCGACTTGAGCTTTTTTTTTTTATTTTATATTTTTTTTCATTTTTATGATATTTCCTAATTATTATTATATAAATTATATAAACGATTTATAAATCGTTCTCAATCTGTTCTTAAAACGCTTTATTTATCACCATAGAAACGAATAAAATTAAATAAAAAAAGATTCCCATATCCGCTTAGAATCGTTTTTTATCGAATGATTGCATTGCATTCAAATCGAATACAATAAAATTACACTATCCTTTCCGAGTTATTTTTTTAACATAATTTTTATATGTTGTACCATTTCTTTTACGAAACCAAACAACAGGCTTAATAACTGATGATAAGGTAAAATAAAATAATTACATGAAAACAGAGCAGAGGTTTTCTTATTAATGAATATATACTTCGTCATAAAGTAGTAGTAATGCTAAGTTCTTAAATAATATAATTATTCAGCTTGTTTTCATGATTAGAAAAATAGAATTCTGTCATTTTAATGTCCTTCAGGGATCGTTTAGAATTGTAACAGTTTACAGTGAAGTGATGAGCATAATTCAATGATGAGTTAGTCAGTTATTGAAATAATCGCAGTAAAGTTTAAGTAATTCTGTGAGCCCAGTTATTTTCAGAGCGGAATGGAGAGTTTTGTTAAAGACGTAAAATTAAGCTTAATTGAAACGGCGCTAAGTACTTTAGATTGTAATTTCTGTACACAGGATTGAATATTGTAAATGCCTTCTTTAGCCAAATGTGTCTCAGTGTAATTTGTGAATGGTAATCGTTTGATAAATTAATATTTCTGGAGTTAGAACGTCATAGGACGGAGAAAACGGATTCGATTCCAAGTGAGCGTACTTAGCTAATTATGTTGTGACATTACAGAGTATCAAACGCGAATGCCAAATTTATGCATTACGAGTGTTTGGGAATCAAGCATGGTAGGAAAGAGGATGTAATTAGATCAGAACGTTATGTACTTGTCATGTCTTACGTTTCAACAGTTGATACGGTCATGAAGTCTGATTAAGGTGTACTTATTTTCGTGACACGAATCAATAACGACGATTTAAATTGCAATCAAACATTAATATGTACCGATGTAATTTTACTGTTACGAATCGATCAACAGAGCTTGTTAAGATTATTTGATGATAAAGTTATAAGCCTTGATGATACAACGTTACGGTAAAACACATAACACTTTCGGTTAGATCGGAGCTTATAAACGTTCATATTAGCGATTTCAGTTTGAATATATCGGTTTTGAACCGCTGACAAGTGTCGACGAACCGACCGTAAGCGATCCGGTAGTATTCAGCGATCTCGTCGTCTGCAGCAGTGGCGGCGCCGAAGTACAACCCTATGAAAACCTTGGCCGACTGCTCGGGCGATAAACCCGGATACATGGGTCGGACGGCCGTCAGCTGAGCGAGAATGGGACGGATGAGCGGTTGCACGGTCTGTTCCAAGTACCCTGGGACCGGCATGTTTCCGACGTCCAGGCGCGCGTAACGCGAGCACGCCAACCGCCGCACTTCATCCGGTCCCTCGGCGCGTACAGCGTACGTGTTGTACAAGAACGGCCGTCGCATGAAGTCGTCCCGGCACCGGGACGAGCACAAATCGAATACGCGGCCCGAGTAGACTGCCACGAACGAACCGTCGCCGCGGTTGTAGGCCGTGTTCCACGAGCCGTCAGTGCGGAGCGCGCACACCGTACAGAACTCGTAACGCTCGAAGCCGGCCGACGGGTCGCACGACAGTTGATGGACCGACGTGGAGACGGCCAGCGGTTCGGAGACGCGGACGGCCGTCGCTGCCGCGTCCGCGTACCGGTCCGCGTGATCCGCGAACGCGTCCACGTGTTCGGCGCACGTCCAGTAGAAGGACGATCGGTACTGCACCAGGTTGCGTTTCCTGTCCTCGTGGTCCCGGGCCGCGGTGTAGCAGTCCCCGTCCACCCGACACACCGGGCACGTGTACCGGTACGCGCTCATCTTGTATTCGCACTCTAGCCCGGTGACCGGTATGTCGGTCAACCGGCACGGCCGTCGGCCTGCGTCCCGGCGGTACTCGTGCACCGATTCGATGAACGTGCGCAATGACCGGTCCATGTGGTCGCAGTCGCGCACGTCTGCCACCGCGTTCCCGTAGCACGCCGATATCCACGGCTCGCCAACGAACGCGGCCGACCACATCTGGTGCCTGTAACGTAGCAACGCGTCTGGCACGCACCGCAAATCGTTGCCCGCGTACCGAGAGTTGTTGGCCGCGCACCGGTCGTAGGTACCATCCATCACGAAGACTCGGTGCAGTATCACGCCCGAGTCGTCGAGCAGTTCGAACTGCCTCTCGGTGGTCGGAAACCCGTCGACCACGAAGCCCTGGACCGTGGCGCGCGTGGTCCGCGCGCCAGACAACACGATGTCCATAAGCGTGGTGTCAGAAAGTGCGTCACCCCGGCTTAGTGCCCGCGAATCGTCCGATACCCCACCGGATATGGTTAGCCACCTGTCGACCAACTCCTCGATCCGGATCAGCTGGAATCCGTGCCGGGCGCACAGTTCTCGGGCGCAGTGCGATTTGCCGCTCATAGGCGCGCCGACCACCGCGATCCTTAGTGGCACATGCGGTGAACCGAGTGGCCGCGCGATCGCGTGCCGCGGTGCGTACCGTAACGGTCGGTGCGTGAACTTGTCCCGGTTCTCGGCACCGCTCATGAAGTACACGTAGTTCCGATGCACCACCGGGAAGATGCGGTTGTTCGCGCGGTCCAGGTAAAAGTGTTGCACCGTGTCCGCGTTCTCGTAAACCTGGACCGGACACCAGCGGCCAAACCTGCTCAGATAGATTTGACCGGTGCGCAGCATGTCCTCCGCGGCCATCGGGTTCACGTCATACGTTGTTTCGAAAATACCGTCATCGTTGTTCACATCGTTTACCAGAACTCTTCTGATGTCGTCTAGCACGGTTGATCGGGACGATGCGTCCCGATCCGTCGACGAGACGATTTTCCACGGGATGCCGGACGACTCGGCGAACGTTCGCATACCTGCCCGCATGGCTTTCTCCGCGTTCAGATGTCTTTCTATCGCGGTGTCCGACGGTACCGTAACGCCGATGGGAAAACATTGCGATATCAGCGGTTCCGGTTTCGGACATTCTTCGTCCACCGACGCATCGATTTGCTCCAACGTCGCGAAATCGTCCAAACCGTCTAAATCCTCCTTGTCCAACCCGAAGTGGACGATGATTTTTTTCTGCTTTAAAGTCAGTTCGGAGAAATGAATAGAATGATTCGATCGACGCGAGCTTATCGTGGACGTACACGAACTACCGAGTGCGTCTACTGTTTCCGTAGAAATCGTTTTGTTCTTTTCCTTTTTATTTTTTTGCTTTGTCGCCACGACTTTATTCTTGAACAATGCCATTCTCCTTTCAATGTAATCCCTTCTGGCGTTACCATCTCTTTCGATGACCATGTCGATCAACGTGTACTGGTGAATCAACCAATTTTCAACGACTGCTTCCGTCGCATGATTCTGTTCCTCCGATTTCCCACCGACTATTTCAATGATGACATCAGGATTTATTTCATTTTCTTTTAAATATCTCAGTTCCGTCAAACGGTTTGGATAGTTTTTATAACATATTCCCTCGTTGACCTTATAGAAATACGAATTCATTTTCACCCAATCGGCATCATTTAAGTTAACATTACCGTTGTCGACGTACTTTCTTAAATGGTTGATGTAATTTTCATTTTGATCCTCTGGTATGAAATATTTGTCCATGATTTTTTTGGACGCTGGTTCTTCGTACATTCTGCCTACCATCGGCATATTTTTTGGTAAAATGTTTTTTTTGAAAATGTCATATGAGTCCATGAAAGTTAAATCGAATGTATCCACGATGTCTTTAATTAAATCTTCTGCTTCGAAACCGAACGGCAATAGTATTGATACTTTAGGTTTAGGGTACGGGTTCCAACTCCTGGTTAACAGCACGTATTTATTTGGATTGGTAACAAACTCTTTGAAATTATCAGAAGAGCTCATGTAATAATATCTATTTCGATAAACTGCCATATGCTTTTTAGATCCGATTGAAAATCGACCGTTTACGTATCTAACTGGGCAATAAATTGAAGTGTCACCATTGTATTTTCCTATAGTAGGTATCGTGTTATGATTATCTGTTGTTGAAACGTCGTATACATTATCTGATAAAAATCTGAAAACATTTTTTTTTTTTTTTATATAATGCCAATAAAAATAAATTATGTCTATGTTACTTTTTTATATAATATATCGAATTTGTAATCGAATTTTTTAACATATTTGTTGTAAAGTCGGGTTTGCATTTTATTACATTAAAATCCATGTACAGGGTGGGTACTTCTTTAGAAATCTCTTGTTTTAATGAGTTCCATTGTCCAAGAAGATCATCGGTGTACTGATTCAATCGTTCTATTATTTCCGGCATGATCATTTGCATCAATTTGTCGTGGTCGTAATCATCAATATCTTCATCGAAATTTTCAACTTCAACTTTACCATCCAAAGCATTATATTCATCGTAGTATTCCTCTTCATATTCCTCCCCGTGTTCCTCCTCATAACTTTTTGATATATTTTCTATATTTTTGACAAATTCGGGATACTTTACTCTTTCGACAGTTTTTCCATACCTCATTTCGTATTTTATATAATCAGAAATTTCAAATGCTAATTGACTTCTATCATTAATAGTTACTTCGTCATATAACAATACCTTATGCACCGGATCAGTGTCATAAAAAAATACCATCTGTATAGGATTAAGGTTTTCGGCGATCAATTTTTTCACTAATATAAAGTTTATTGGTGCTCTTACAATAATCCAATTTTTGTTCCGTTTGTTAAACATTCGTACTTTGTCGACAACGATGTCTGCCAACTTACGTTCCGTTTTTATTTTGTTTGAAAAATTTAATCGGAATATGCTTTTAATTTTTGATGATTCATTATTTCGGAAATAATTGTTTAACGTCTGCGGTTTATTATACGCACGAATACATGCATCTATATCATTCACGAAATCAATTCCATACGATTTAAAATAGTTTTTAAGATTTATCAACTTTTGTTCTTTATCAAATTCATTGAGCTGTGGACCTGGAATATTCCATAATATAAATTAAACGTTTTATAATGTTTTTATAGTATAGATAATTAATTATGAACAACCTGTATTGACTATAATTAACATAATACCGACTAGAAGTAATTGAACTTGTCAATCAAGTTTTTTTTTTTTAATTTTTTTTTTTTACTGATACAATTTGTAGACATTTTTTTTTTTTTATAATAAGCATGCATGAAGAGTGATATAGTGACGTGGAAATACTGGGATTAAATAGCCACCATTAATGACACTTTATGCAGTGATTAATTATAATTTATTAGTCCAGATGGTCAGGACACCGCGTTCGTTTTAGGCACCTTCTGAGATTATCTGGAATAATAGTATTGGATTGTTCGGATATCTGGGGATTTCGATAGTTTTCTATGTTATAATTAAGGCGTTTATAATATGATTTTACTACGTTTTGTACTATACTGACGGAGAGATTATCGTGGAGTGTTTCATTTAAAATATAAAATAGGGATTTGTAAATTTGGCCGAGACATTTAGATTGAAACATTTTAATTTAATAAATATTTGAAGGTTCGAAAACTATGCATAATTAGAATCTATAGGCCCATATTTATTTATTTATTTTTTTTTTTTTTATGTAAGAAAAGTTTGTTATTAAGATTAACGTGTTGTGTTATGAGGAGGTAGCAATAATGGAGAGAACGATTGTATACGATTAGGCGTTTGAAATGGGTATTAGTTTTCAATCAAATCTACATAAATATTTTATTAATCATTTAAAACATAATTCAATTGTAATGTAAGTATTGTTACTCACTAGAATTAAGTGAACATTAAATAACACTATCGTTTTCGCTATTTCGTTTTAAATATTTTTCTTAGTGATTTAAGCGAATGATTACATATTTTATTTAAATGATGTTTGGGCTTTCTCAGTATTTTTAAAATAAATTATATCTACAGATTATATTTATAGGATACTTTTAAACATATATTATTAATTCGGTCGGATTTTAATCTAATACCTTTATATTATAAATAATTTTATCGTACACTTAATTATGTGTTATAAAATCATATATTATTATATTATATTATATCATTGTGTTTTTACGAATAGAACTAAGTCGTCAATGCTATAAATACTATATTAATATATAATTATTATATTTACTTGGATTTGGAAAATCTTTTTTAAATATGTTGTGTTCATTCTCGGCGTCCTTTCCGTCGTCGTGTAAATCAAATCTTTTATAATTCTCGAAGTGTAACCATATCCATTCGCCAATAGCGTTTCTCATGGAGTTAATCTCGGTAGATGGATCTGTTTTGTTTTTTACGATTTCTTGTGTGGTTTTCAAGACGGATTTGACGATCGCAAGTATTAACGAAAGTTTTTGGATTTTTACGTGTGCATATTCGATATTCTTGACGTCTATCAGATTGTAACCGAACAAATGACTAACAGCATTTGCGGCCGGACACGACAGCGCTTCAGGACCGTAAAATATAGCTCTTACGGGCACGCTGGGTCTTGGGATCTCCAGATATTGCTTTGGAGACTTTTCAAATAATTGCAATTCTTCGGGCCCGGCGAAAAAGTACAACTTATCCATGAACTTTATACAATAATGTACGACGCCTAATTTGAACACACCGTAGGAAAAGTTTACCGGGCACAGTTTGTTGAACTCCGACATCGACCGTATTTGCTCATTACGTTCATCGACGGTCAGTCCGTCATTGTTTCTTTCCAGGTGCTCGTCTAGGTCAATCGCCTCGCTTTCCATTGTTTCCATTTCGAACGATTCCGATTCGACGTCTTCGATCCCGTTCGTCTCGAATCCGTGCACGTTGTTTTCCGATATATCACCGGATGCGGTATCATCTTGTTTTTTAACGATTTCCGGCAACACCGTACGTTGCAGCGGCATCGTCATTAATCTGTCTTTAATCGTTTCGAACAATTCCTCCGTCGGCTTCCTGCCGTCGATGGTTATCACAAACGCGGCGTCGAATTGTTTGACGATTTCGTCCACCACTTCTAACGAACTTGTAATGTAATCGTTTCGGTCGAGATCAACTATGACTTTATTGTTGATCGGCAACTTGTGTCGAAGACGTATACTGCTGTAGCTATGATCGCCCTGCATTCTTTCCTCGTCGGCGTGAAGCGTTCCCGTCGAATAATCGTATCCAATGGATTCCAGCACGAGTCCACTGTGATAATTACACGGATCGTGTTCCGGGCTGCTTATGTAGATCAACACGTCCGGTGCGTTCGTAGTGAACACTGTGTTCATTTGCGTGAATGCACTCATTTCAGGATTATACCTGTTTTGCAAAACGAATATCATACGACTAACAGCACAATATTATGATGATTGCAACTATACATGATATTATGACGTAACACGAGGGTTACCAGAATATGAGGAGAAATATTTTACTCATTATCTATGTATGGTGTCCAAGTACTCGTATTTTATAGGTTTAAGAGTAGGAAATTCCGCTAATGATTGGTTGTTTTTTTTCTGTCCAACGTGCAGAGTAAAGATCGATTCGCACTATACAGAATGTCGACGTAATGTCACAGAAACGCCATCAGTCTGTTTAGTCAATTCTATTAGGTTAGACTAAGCCTAGTTCATTTTGTGTTTAAAATTCATTTTTTTTTGTTTTTTAAATATTCGAATTTGTGTTATGCCTAAGTTCAGTAAAAAATAACTAGCGATGATTGCCTTAGTTTTAGACGACGAAGAAAAAAAATTATAAATTTTTCTCTAAACATCTTTGTGAATGTTGTCACTATATTTTTTGTGCATCATATCATAGTTCTTGATATTGGCGTACTTCCTCAATCAACATCATATACCATAACTATTTAAATTTTAATATTTTATTTAATTAATCTAATAATTAATGTAATTCCATTTCAATTACACATCTAAAATATAGTTTATTGTTGACGGAAACGTTCCGTGTTGACATTCATACTATCCGAACGGACCAGTTGTGTCACGTCAAAATATAATTTTTGATAAATGTTGCCGTTCCGTGACGTTGACGTTGCGTAATGTTGCCTGTATATGTGAACATTGAGGTATAAATACATAGAAAGATATTTTGACGTGACGTTGCCGGTCTGTGACGTGACGTCGGCATTCCGTATAGTGCGAATCGACCTTAAATGGCAAAAGTAAATAAAAACCATAACATTTATGTTCGATTTAGAGTACAATCATCTAGAAAATAGAAAATAAATGTGATACGGAACTCCTTGTAATTTAGTCGGAATTTTATATAAAAAGTTAATATGTATACTTTTCTTTAAATTTCATGATATGGGTTCAAACTTTTAATCCTAAAAAAAAATTGGTATACATATGCTATACTGTACGTTAGATACACCCCACATTGAATAAAATAAAACTAAGGTCATATCGATGTTGTATGACTCTGAGGACAGCGGAAGAACTGCGTGGTAATCACGGTACCTAGGCAATCCGGTCAGCACGTAACCCCTTTCGCGTACATGGGGGGTGTCGATGCCCAGCACCGCGGTCAGCTGGGCCGCTGTCGCCGCGGCGTTGACAGCCTGGCCGCGACGCAACGCCGCCATCGTCCGGGCGTCCGCGCGGCCGGCGGCCAGTCCGTTGGCCACAGACACGTGGACGCATCCCCAGTATGCGGACAGAGCGATGGCCAACCGATGATCGTCCACGCCCGGTCTTCCGAACACCATGAACGACACCGGTTTCCGTTCCAGCCACTCCGCGTCTGCATCCTCGCGGCAGTAGTGGTCCGGTGACGGGTCGTGCGGTCGGTACCACGTTGCAGCCAGTGGGTTCTCACAGCGAATGTCCATGCGCAGGCGCCGCGACCAGTGTACATTCTCGGCCAGCCCGTACAACGACAACGGCCGTGGCCACGGGCGTTCGTCCCGTTCTTCGCGACCGTCCACTGGCTGGCGGACCGGCGGCCGCCGCGGAGTTCCCAACGACGAACACACGCACGGATCCTACGGGACGAGCGACGTACATGTCAGGCGCGGCACAGTATTGTCAGTGGCGTAGCTAGATGGGAAATGGCTCCGGTGCAGAAAATAGATTTGTTTAATATTATCTTTACACGAAAATTCAAAATGCACATGTCATATTGTTCTTTCAAACGTGAGTACTTACTATGAAATGATAAACGAAAACAATTAATTAATAATTATTCAAAGTAAAAAGAAAATTTAATTTAATACTACAAAAACGTATTGCATATTGCGTTGAATGATTATTATTTTGATCGTAAGTACAATCATCAAGTATAATTTAGGAATTAAATTTATCAAAAAGTTCAGTTACTTTAAGAAAGTATAGTCTCAGAGTTGTCCAAGTATTCTAAGGCCCTCTGTGCTCCGGGGATTTGGGGTCTTGCCTCACTCTGCCCTACGATAGCTACGCCACTGGATATAAGAACCGATGTAGCGCTATATTATTACTGAGGCTAGTTGCGGTAACAGACCGTGGTAATGAAACAGCAGTATAGTGAAAATGATTGGGAACCGCGAAAGTCAACGGTCAAAGCGTGTAGCGTTTATTGACGTCAGGACTTGAAACCGAAATAAATGTTCTCCGATTTCGGTTTCGAATACCGAATACGGTTCATTATCACTTATGAAACTATCAATCTAACCTGATCAATCCTAATCTAAACGAATCCATACCGCTTATTGCGAAAATTGACCTACGATTGAATCATTAGCCAGCGAATCCGTTATTATATTGTTCAACATTCGTTGAGGAACTCCGTACAACCTATATACAGTATTAGACCGTATTTACGGGACAAAAATGCATATTATAAATAAAACAAATCAAAAGATTTATTCAATTTTCTATCGTAACAGCAAATATCTTCGGGCGATTTTTATGTTTATGATGGAAACAAAAGCACAAGATTGATTTTTCAATCACAAAACAATAATTGGTCTTTTTTACTCGTATTGTAACAGTTAATAAGTTGTTTAATTACATATTTTCAAATATATACTTTGCTCTAAGAAACGGGCAGGTATATTTAGTACATATAATATATTACTGTAATTCGTCGTTATTCACGGAGGTTAAAAATTCGTTATTTCGTTATTCTGAAGTCCCAACAAAGTTTCGCGGATAATGAGACAATAATGCGGCGTTCTACGTGAGCGAACTCAACGCGAACACGGTCGACGCGAAGTGACGCAAAAATATCGAACATTTGCCGCCGCCGGAAGTGGCTTACGTGGCCGAACGCGTTGCGACGCGATGCGAACGCGATCAAATAGATTGATATTTTCGTGTGAACTGATCCAGTAGCGTACCTGTGTGTGTGTGTGGGGGGGGGGCAACAAAAGCATTTGCCCCCCCTCCCAAGAAGTTTTTTGATGCCATAATGTAAATTAATTATTCAGCTTAAATAATGTAAATTATAAATATCTTTAATTTTCACTGATAATAATCGTGTTTGATATCACTTATCAATGTAATATAAAATATCAATATTTGATTGAATTGGGATTAGGAGTGATGGTCATGTATAGTCACTATTTTATAATGTGGTTATCATTAATATCAAGTGATCAACATGAGTTTTAAGTATTTAGTAATAATTTATAATAAAGTTTCTGATTATATTATAACCATAAAAAATCGTGCAATTAATTTATGCCCCCCTCAAAATGTTTCACAGATACGCCACTGGACTGATCTCGTCTAAACGCAAATTTTCTATTTTTTTTTTTTCTATATTAAGTTTTTCAATAAAAAAATAACCATCATTTTCATAAGTCCATCATGTCTTTTGCTTTAATTTTTATTTTTGTATCGTGAACTACTTGGATCCCACAATAAATTACGTTTACAATACATTCCGTTAAAATAAATTTTTTATCATTCTCATTCATGATGAATTAATAATAAACTAAAATTAATAAAATTCAAAACTAAATAAATGCACTTAGCAAAACACTACTAGGTAAGATTGATGTTTTGCAGTTATTGTAGTTGATAAAGTTCTTTGATAACATCAGCTTTAGCTTAAATAAATTTATATACGAAAATGATTTCACTGATTACAAGCCTAATTATTATAGACACAATACATAGATACAGTTTTAATATTATATTGTATATCACAAAATAAAATATATTATGTATACATATATTATTATCGAGCAATAATGCCTTCACGGTTAAATCTTCAAAGTTTAAAATTTTTAATCTCGTGCGAGAATTGGACGTGATTTTCGTCTGTTGTGTCGTATTGTACTAGTGTAAATCGGGCTTGACACTTACATATTGCTTCGACATTGTTGATTGATACCATTCAACATAATGTGCTAATATATACTTAATAATGCATAATTATATATATAATTATATACATAATGCTAATATATATATCATATTTTACAAATATAATAATACTCTAGGCTAATTATAAATTTTTTTTTTCTATGTATAAGCTATTTATTCATTTATTTATGTATTAATTTACTAGTATTTAATAATTTTTAGTTTTTGTTATTTTATTAACGATTTATAATTTATAATTTTGCCTAAATAATCTGTTAATTGTTCGTCTAAATGGTAGTTTTGTGCACCACTCGGGTAAATTTCGGGTTATTCACCAAATTAATATAAAGACTAAACTTAAAACTTAAAAAGCCTTAATAATTTATGATGTGGTACTATTCAAAATATTTGCCTGTTTTGCAAAAAAATTATATATGAATTTACTAATTTCATATTTTTATATATTAATAATTATAATAATGATATTTATTGAATTGAAAGTTCGTTGTTATTATTATAGTTAATTATTTTTCCAGAAATAGGAAGTAACTTTCCCGTCCTTATCCCTCCCCCTTAATGGATACCAATGTATTTAAATTATGTGTTTATGGTTGGGCACGTAATTTTGAATTTTATCCATCATGGTCTTGGATAGAATAATGGAATAATGTAGTATTATGATTGGAGAAATTTAATATAAAACAGAGTCTCGTGCAGATTAAGCTGTCGACGACCGTTGGGGCGACCGATCTCTATAATTAATGCCCTAAAATTATATAGCGGCTCAGCTCTTGGTACCTACTCCGTAAATAAAGTTTGTACGTATTTATTTATATAATATTATTATACCATTAAATGTTTGCTGGGCAACGATTGTAATAATTTGTGTACAAAATATTCATATTATAATGAGTTCAATAAGTTTAAGCGGTCACAGTTGTTATGTCATTGATTAAAATCATTAAAATTCATGAGAAAAGTTGCTCGTGAAAGAAATGATCAGTAATTAAAATGTTTGAATAAAAATATAATCAGAAATTAATTAATAAGTGATACATTTTTATTATAATTACATCTATATATAATATTTTGAAGTTAATTGTATTTATATTAAAATATATTTTAAAATTGTAATATTTAAAATGAAATAAATTTGCATCAGTTTTTTAATTACTGTCTACTTATACTAATTTTTTGTTTTAGAATTCAACTTTTTGTCAATGACAAAATGGTTAGATGCATAAGGAGTAAAAAAGACAGATGTTAATAACTGTCAAATCATTATGAAACAACTGTACGAGAATTATGAAACTAAAAATATAACTTTTGACAATAGTTTAAAAGATTTTATAAACACAATTTGACTTTAATAATAATAATTTAATTAATATATAACTTAAATTATATTTTGAAATGAATGATTTTTATTTTATACAATTAAAATACCTAATCTAACATTTCATATTGATAGAAGAAATAATTTTCTTGCACATTTATCATAATGTTGTAAAATATATCATTGATAATTTACTCGTATAATGGGGAAAAAATACTACTACTTTGATTTAATGTTTCTTGTTTAAAAAAAAAACTACTGAGATATTAGATAACTATTCTAAACTAATATACGAATGGCCAAATGATTCATAGTTTATATATGTATTCATAGTTAAATGAATAATTTATGATTATATCAAAATATGCAGTGTTATATAAGGAAAACATTGGCTTTTCATCATTATTTTCAAATAGATTGAAATTTATAAATATAATACATTTCAATATGCGAATGGAAGAGCTGTTAAAAAAAAATGAGTTTTACCATATTGTTTTAATGAAACAAATTAATTTGTTCTAATCTTATATATTTTAATCAAACATATGTAATACATCATACTTTATATGCAAAATAAAACATCATCATATTAATGATAAGTTAAATATTACATCATTCTTAATATAAGTTAGTTACATTTTATAATATGAATAAGAATTATAAAATTTAATAATTGAATACACTAAATTATAAAAATATATATCTAGCTATAGTTGTAATATTTATGTGTTTTATTGTTCGTAACTTTTCTTCAATATATTTATTGTATTGATGAATAATGATTATAACTATACAAATTATTTTTCAAATGACACCATAATTTTATTTAGTACATAATACGGGTTCATATGTTCGATAGTTAATAAAATTATATTACGAGTATATAATTTATATGTAAGATATTATTTATCAGTAAAATATAAACTCATCAATTTAGCAATTAATTTGTAGTAACAATAATAAATTAAGGAAAGAGTAAATATTAAACACTTATTTAGTATTTTACTAGAAATAGATCGAAGCAAAAAATAAATATTAACATATAATTATCATAAGAAAAAAAAAATGAATAATAGCTTTAAATATTTTACATCCTGTATGTAAATTTATTCCTACTTTTTAAACAACCAATTGCATAACTTTATACTGTTAAATTATATTGTATATACTTACATAACGCATAAAGTCATCAATGCTGTTTATATTATAAATTCATCAACTTAGATTTATTATGTTTTGAACAAGTTTGTACCAAAAAACTTAAAATTTTGTTGTAACTAAAATAAACATTTACATCAGTGAAGAAACTTTTTAAAATCTTATCCTTAGTAAATTGAAACATCAAATTAATTTAAAATCGTTTTATATAAATTTACTTATGTTTACTCATTTAAATATAGTTTTAACTATTTTATTATTATATTAATGTGTCTAAAAATAATTGATCGGAAACTAAAGTAAACTGTTTATTTACGAAAACAAAATTGATTTTAACAGTTTTTTAAGTTTTTGTTGGTGAACGTGTTCTGTTTGAAACTACTAAAAACTGTAAAATATTTTAGCTGCATTAATTTTTTTATGTGAATCAAATTTATTCATAAATGATAAATAATTGAAACCATGAAAATAATAATGTTTAAAAACATTTCATAAATATTTGTTAAATATTTTAATATAAATGAGATTTGAGTTATTTTTATACGAAAACCATATTTAATAAGCTGAGATATAGGGATGGATGTGATAAAAAAAAATTGGGTGAGATACAGAAATGGGTGAATATAAATTAATAGATAGGATATATATATATATATATATATATAGGGGGTATAGGATAGATGTTAATGAATTTCATTCATTGCATAGAAAAGGTGGCATATTTATTTCTTTCTTATTTGAGCTCTGACATAAATCATAAACATTAGGTATACTAAATGCTGCGTATTTTTAATAATAATTGTTCATTTACACTTGAAATAAATACACTATTAGTTTTGAAGAATAATTTAGTGTAAATGAGGAGTGGTGGATTCCTAAATGAAGATACAAATTCTTAAGGTAGTTTATACATTACTATATGAGTACAAGTACCTTAAATTTCATAATTGTAGTGGTGAAGTCAATTCCTTTACAAAAATAAATTTTAGTCATATTTTTGTACTTTGATTTAATGATCATTTTTAAAATTATTTTTATATATTAAGTATGATTTCAATGATAATATAAGTATTCGATTTGAAGCGATCTTTCTGATCAAAACCATGAAGATTGGCACAAAAAAAAAAAAAATAATAATAATAATAATAAATAAATAAAATTATGATAGGACCATGATGTATTCTACGCTTTACTTAAGTTTAGCAATAATATTCAACCGATCTCTACTGTTATGATTATAGTATAAATTTAAAAAAAAAATAATAAAATTGTAGGTATTTTACATTCAGAGTATAATAATTATTTTTAGGTTTGATAAACAACGCAAAATCATTACTGAGACACGAATAATATTTAATATATTGAAAATTACTGAAAGTTTTAGAATGATTGAAATGTTAACGATATTCTTTGCAAAATAAAACTGCCCACATTCTGAATTTAGAATATTTTAAACACTTTTATTCGAACAAAATTATTTATCTCATTTAATCGAATTAAAACTCGATGGTGAAAATCTGGGTTTAAAACTAATCTTGTTACTAATGTAAATAATAATAATAATCATATAGTATTAGAGAGATGATTATTACTATAAACCAAACATTGTTATCCGTGTAAGTTGGTATGTGCATTTGACTAATCGGATGTAGAGTTTATAGAATAGTGTTTGTTAGGGAATAAGTACACATAACCACGATCGATATTCATTCCATATCTGTTAAGTGCAGAGTATGCAAAACTTATATTCCGGGTTCTACCGATGGTGACTGCCGTATAGTGATTATTCAAAATGATCTATCCACATCATCGCGGAAACCGATACATCACCGGTCTATATACACGGTTAAGTTGATTTGTTATACTACAGTTTGGAAGACATATTCTAATGTATTAAAGATTGCGGCCAGTTAGATATTATATGATATAAGGATTATTATTTGTTTTTTTTATGTACATGGGCGAAAAAAATAAATCTACGTATACAAGGAACTATCCATGTTTATTTGTGAAAACACGGTTCGCGAGTTACTATATTAGTCTAGATGTACTACATAACTGTTTACAGACCACAGTCAACGACTAGATTTGTATAAAATTTCCGAAATTTTAAAACCGAAAATCAACTGAAGGGACTTATCTACAATTGTTTCTTCTAAGCTATAGTGTGATGTTTAGCAAATGAATTTAATTCCTATATTTTAAATACGTGTTATATTTAGTTATATATTTTATTATAAATATTATTAAAATAAATCTTTACAGAAAGATAATGGGTCCCGCTGAACAATGTTGATGTGGACGGTTCACGATAATTCATCCGGTGCCGTAAATTAACGATATTATCATATTTTCATTATTAAATCAATGAATAAATTAGTACAGCCTCTAAGAATATGATGCGGACGAGTTCAATTTTTATAAATCATTAAATTTATATAGAAACATCGTATGAATTATTTGTAGGTACCAGTATGTCATAATATGTATATTATAATACATAGTAATACTATTATAAGTATGCAATCAATGGATATTACAAAATTGCATGTTTTAGGTGTAAGATGGACTTCAATAACGAGTAGGTCGAGGGCCATGACATGAAAAAAGCGACATTTATTTATAGTTGTCTGAGAAATTTTTAAATTTTTTTTTTTGCATTTTATTAAATGCCGTTGATGACAGATTTTTTTTTTCATATTCCATTTAAAAATCCATTTAATTTCGTTCTCTGTTGATACTGGTATCATTTCACTGTATTCGCTATTGTTATACACTTACCGAGCACTGACGATTTGAAGTGTAGTCGGGTTTGTACATATTGATTTGTGCGAAAAACAGTTTTATAACTTGAAACGCTGAACGAAAACGATATGTAAACCGACAAAAACACACAAGAAAAATGAACGTTCAAGATGTGTAGGAATAGCACATTTTTGTTTTGTTTTTAATATCACAAAAAACCTTATAAACAATTAATTTTGTTTTCCTGGGAGACTTGCACGTTTTATTTGTTTATTTCACACTCAAGGTATTTTTTTTCCATTTAAACTTAAATCATTTTTTAAGCCGTATGTGTATGTTTATATATTTTTTTTTTATAACGTCCCATATGTGTACATATGATTCCCATTCGAGATAGCAAAGTAAAACGTTTCGTACAAAAATTTAATAATTAACGTTGCATATGCGTTTAAAAGATAAAATAATGTAGTGCATTACTAGTAGTGCGTCTACTTTCGCGTTACATTTTAATGATTGTAATCAATCAGTTAAAAATAAAAGAGTATGTGAATGAACTATATGTGGCTACAATTTATACGAAATTATCCATTCCTTTTCCGCCAGTTTCCACATCCACAACAAAGGTAAGGTATACCTCAATAATAATTGAAAATTGCAATAAAACACTGTCATTTATTTTTCATAATAACGGTTTGAAAATTATGAATTTATTGGCTTACGAACATATTTTAAACAAATAACTTGGTGAGGGGAGGGGAGATAGGATAGATGTTAATGAATTTCATTCATTGCATAGAAAAGGTGGCATATTTATTTATTTCTTATTTGAGTTCTGACATAAATCATAAACATTAGGTATACTAAATGCTGCGTATTTTTTACGATTAATTTATATAGATGGACATCACACAGTAGATTTTATTATTGAGGTAAAATATTGACGATCAAAGTGAGCAGAAAAAAGAAATAATATATTAGGGAATTTTAGATATTAAGATAGTTATTATAAGTGCACTTTGAATCGTTATAACGGAACAAATAGGAACTCAGGAAGGTATATCTAGAACTCCTTAATTATTTTAAATAAATGTTTTTTGAACATAATAAAGAATTGGTTGAACGATAATACATCAATGGTGTCTTACGTTAGTTTGCAATATCGAAATCTTCGTAAAACGTGGTTTTGTGTAATCGATTGTGTTTATGACAGCTAAATTTTACATAATATGTTCTTGAAAGAACAAACTTTGTAGAAAAATAAATACTTGGTTAGGTTAGAATGATTTGAAGGCTCAGCTGTGAAATCCCTAGTTTCGTGAGCAGTATCACATCTTACCTCGATCCGAGTAGTTTTTATTGATCAGTTTTGAATTATTGGCTGCTATTTTATTAAATTTAATTTTAAAAAAAAATTGCTCGATTTTGAACTAATAGTTTTTTTTGGTATTATCGGTTGATATTACATCAACTTGTATGTATTGTACTTGATGTACTGTAAGTAAATGATTTTTGATTCGATGAAAAAATATTAGAAATATTTATAAATATTACCGATTTATATTATAAGAAATAACCTTGTTTACTAATTCCAAAAATCCTTATTAATTTTAGTCTATTTAAAAGCTATTGTGTAGTTGTGAGTGTTGCTAACGGTGAAAAATGATGATCTTCACAATTCTCCAAACCATTCGGATAATTGTATTTTCCCACAATAAGTTAAAGCTTTCAGATGCTGAAGGAGTTTAATTTTTTATTGACATTTTTGAAGGTAGAAAGTTTTCATGGAACTTTAAGCGGGTAATTAGATATTGTCAAAAAAAAAAAAAAAAGGAAATTTGTCTTAATAATTTACTTGTCTGGATTTTCAAACGAGCTTTATCATATAATAAGTTATGTCTTTGAATCAAATATTTAAGTGTAAAAAAATAAATATATACTGTTTTACTGTAATGATATTTATTATTTTTTACTTTGTTGTAAACTGAAAAAAAAGGTTCCCATATATATTAATTCAATATTTAATAATTATTTAAAAAAAATTTTAAATATTGAATTAAGTATTAAACATTTATATAATTTTAAATATTAATTAATTTTTAAATATTTTTTTAAATGTAAATAAATTCTGAACATGTTCAATACGAAAAATCGAATATGTATTCAATGTTGTATAATGTTTTGATTTCAAATATTTAAATTCCAATCATATTTAAACATTGTTTCAATCGTAATGAGTAACATATGCTGTGTGGGGTTGATTGTTACTATTTTGAACATGTAGATAATTTAAACTATATAAGTAAACTTTATATGAATAAAAAAAACTATAATTATGCTGTATTATTGAATAATCAACTGTTATTTATTATGAAAGTATATAGTTGTAACATAATAAATACAAATTTTATAAAGCTTTTATCCAGTTTGAATTTATTTTAATACAACTTTTTTTTTATATATATATATAGGTGCACATTAACTCACGATTTTTTATACACTCGTCATAGTCATTAATCAAATAAACTACTTCATATGAGTACGTGAGTTGTGTAAGATTTAATCTCTTGATAAGAAACAACACCTGTAACAAATATTATTTTTAAAAAACTCATTTCATTTTTTAATACATTATACTATTATACTAAAAATGTTCAATCATTAATCGATCAGCCGTTTCGTTTTAAAAGTGCTAATGAAACTTTAATAATTTTTATACAACAAAATTATAAGGTCTTACTTGAACTAGATATTTGACTGCACTTATTTGTCCATTACCTAAGTTTTGATTTTACCTATCAATTAAAAAACCCTGAATTATTTAACCTGGTAATTATTCAATGATAATAATTTTAGACGTTAACTCTTTTTTTTATTTTATTTTTTAAAGAATGCTATTTTATTTTATACAAAAAATGAAATACCTAAAGTAATATATGATAGATAAATAATTAATAAAGTTGAAATGTAGAATAATAGTTTACAAAACATAATTTCACTGTCATTTCTGTATAATAACATTAACAATAATAAAATATTTAATAACAATAGCAATGATGAATCTACTTTTATAATAGTAATGTAATCCTTCTTCGAGTGTATGCGCTGGAATAGTAAACTCAACACAAATAAGATGAATTATTGTTTCCGCCAAAGTGCAGGTATTGTAACATTATTTGAATTTCGGTAACCTCTAGTGATCCGTACTATTGTAATATATCCCATTATGCTATTTGACCAAACTCCATTGAGATGAAGAAACTATACTATTAAACTTAGAAGTGGGCAGGTAAGTCGATTAATTTAAGATTTATGTTTTGGTATGATTTCGTAAAGATTAAGTCACTTCATACCGCACATACAAATTATAATTTACTGTATTATTAGAATAAGAATTTTTCATATTTACTAATACATTCATAATTACATACTATTTCGTATTAAATTCTGTTTTATATATTTTTATTAAAATATAATAATTTTTTTTTTGGTCTTTAAAATAATTGAAAAGAAAAAAAAACACACACAGCATAAGAATTTTAATACAACATGTTAAAAAATATAGTGCGTTATTGATTTTAGCGCTCTAGCGAAGGGTTGATTTTGCCTAATATCGAGTTAGCCGATCGGCTATCAGTTGTATACTTTGTCTTGTTTTCATTTATTATAATATTAAACTAACATCACATAATACATAATTTACTAATTAAGGACTAAAACTTATCTGATATGCAATATAAGCTAAAGTATTAAAGAGGTAGAAGATTTACAAACTGAATTTTATGGATTTTATACTCTTTACTATGTTTATTTGTCCACATAAAATTCTTATTGCTAATATAATCATCAAATGGCTTTATAATTTAATTGAACACAATATAGGTAACAACTAGTAAATTTGATTAAGACACTTCGATTAAAACAATTTCAAACAAAATTAAGGTAAAACCCATTGAATCGCATCCCCAAAATTCACAGTTCTAAAAATAAAAAAATTAAGAATAAATTATATTTTAAATCAATATTGAATAATTTCAATAAATGATAGACTAGGAGGTTAGACTACACTTGTATTCAGTTGTTCAGTTAATCGTAATTGTAATTAATATCAATTGGAATATTTATAGCCATTGTGGAACAATCATTTTTTTATTTTTTTTAAAATATATAACTATTAACGAAATTATGTTAACGTTATAGTCACTAAAGATTGTATTTGTTACGAATAAAATTACGGAAAAACCATAATTTAACATTAATAATTTAAAACTCCGCCGCGTCTTTTACAAAATATTGATAGGGCTTACCAATAGGTATGATAGGTATTGAAGATAACTTGTCACGAACCTCTAATAATTCAAAGAAATATTCAAATAACAATGTCGTTTGTGCGTACATGAAAATGAAACAACGTCTTATTTACGTTTTAAATGGATTCTTTTTTTTTTTTTTTTTTTTTTATTGATGTTGAAGGAAAAAAAACTATATACTCGTACATTTACAGGCTGTTTGCTTTCGTCACATCTTATTTTCCTTTTCGGACTAACAATGAATTTATATTTACGTACAGAAAGTCCGTTCAGATAATCGACTTAAGTATAATGCGTGTTCTTTGAACTGAAAAACCAAATTTTCAGCCATAAACATAATTACGTGATTAAGATATGTGTTGTAGTAGTTTTCACCTGCTCGGGTTTTCGTCTTTTATTTTTTTTCCTCGTACCACGGACACGAGAACGTGTCAATGGATGCCGAAGAAATATCGAAACTTCTTGTTCATCAGACAGAAATTTCTATTTTCCGCCGGGTACGTAATGTATGTACGTCTTGCTACTACTGCATTATGCATTGCCACCCTGTCCTTCTTTCTAACCGCAAATACACTTTGTGCTCATTTCGTCTTTGACGTCTACTATATAGATAAACATATATAATATAACATTCACACATGTATGTATGTGTGTGTAAGTGTAAACTAAAAATTTGCTTGGGCACTTGCACCTGTACATAAATAAGAAGAAAAAATGATGGAACTCTTATAACTTATGTTAACATCAGATATATAGATATCAATCCGTCCGTTCAGTTTTTCTCGCACGTAGAATCATTTCAGACTAGTGGCATATTCGCGGGTTTGGGCTTTGTTTTTCTTATATCATTTTATTTATATTTTGACATAAGGAAACTTATAATATCAAAATATCAATATTTTAGATGATTTAGATGGCGATGAATTGTATTTTATTAATTATAGATTTTATAAAACAAACTCTTCGAATAATGAAAGTTTTTGATTAAAAACAATTTCAATATATTTTGTTAATTACCTATACTATTTATTACTCATGAATAAAAAATATTTATATTAAAATATTTGTCCTTTTATTTTGTGCTCTTCACCACTGTAAATCTATTAAAGTGACCAAACCACTGCTTTAGAAATATTCAATTTAACAATAATCAATATTAAAACATAAGCTTACAAGTAAATGTTATATGATTATCTAGAGTTATACATTTTTAAATTATTTATTCTTCACTATGCGGAACGTTACGAAAAGTTTAGCCATGAGTTCCCTTAGAATCATAAATTAACACTGTATGCGCACAAAATCCCATCCATTTCCGGAAAGTTTCTACGAATTACATATACATATATACATATATATATATAATATGCTACATGCATAGTTTATAATTTGTATTATATATACAGATTATTATATAAAGTAGCTTAATTTATTCTTAAGTAAAATTAATACTGTGAGGCAGTGGCATATCCATGTGTGTGTGTGTGTGGGGGGGTTAGGGGTCAGAACCCTCCCCACAAACCTGAGTTGGTAAATTAACTTTTATATGAAACATTTATTTTTTACGTGCTATTTTTCGTGCTCAAAATATAAATTTAAAAAAAAAAGAGTTAATTTTAGTTTTTTTTGAAGATTTGTATTACGAAAATGTAGTAGTATGGATGATTTTTATTACTTTGTTAATTATGTAGAAATGGTTGAAAAATATTTCGATGAATTTGATATAATTAATAAAAGAGTTTCCCATAAGATTACTAGTTGTTTTAGGGATCTAGGGATCATGTAAAGTTTCCCAAACTGAAGCTAAATGGAAAGTTATAAGACAACAGTTTTTTTGGAATAGCTGGAATTCCAGGAGGATGTATTGATTGTACGCATATAAGAATCCAATAATATAAAATCCAGGTGGTATCAATGGAAGTATTCAGAAATCGTAAAGATTGGTATTCTTTTAATGTGCAAGTACCTAAACAATATAATAATAATATCATATTTATTTATTCATTAAATTCAAAAATATTATAGTTAGTTTAAGATCCATTGAAGGAAATACATGGTCTGGTGGTTAGATGATGGTAGTTACCATGATAGCTTTATCTTCAATGCCAGTCGTGCATGTGTTGTATTTTTTAACAATAATCATAATTTATACTTTGGGAGACAATCGTAATAATCAGTGGCGTAATCATGAGAGGGGTTTGGGGGTCAGAACCCCCCCCCATGAACCTTTTTTTTTTTTTATTAATAATAATATAAATTTTTCTTGACAGTCAACATCATCTAAACTTAGGTGTAAAGAATTAATTATTTTTTAACATTTATAAATTAGATCAAAATTATGGTATAAATAGTTAAAACTATGATTTAAAAGATATGAAATATTTTTATTATTACTGTTGAAATTCTCAACTATTAATAGTAAGATTTTTTTTAGGAAAACATTATAGTCGTTAATATCGTAAATATATAATGGAGGAATTTTTTGCTTTACCTCTACGATGTCCATATCGATTGCTTCTGTATTGACGTCATTTGAATCATCATTAAGATTGGAGAGTGGGGTAAATCTGTTTTTGTTACTAATCCGTGGAGAGAGTACGGTACTGCTCGTAAGTTTACCAGTATTTTGGGAAGTACTGGATTTCTGCATGTTTGAACCATGCATAAACTTTGGATTGTCGCATGACGGTAAGATAAGCGAGCGATTTATATAAACACAACCTATTACGATAAACATCGCTCGAAGACTGCCCATGAACCTGAGATGGTTGGTAAATTGAGATGGTAAAGTAACTTTTACATGAAACACGATGTTTTCTTTCACATTTTTATATTTTATAATTTTGACTTGGAATCATATTAATAGTTTGTATAAACACTATAAACGTATTAAACACACACTGCACACACACACACACATACACACATACACACAAGTCATAGTATCATGATCATATTAAGATACTTTACTGCTACTTTGATAATTTTTGCTTGGGAACATATTATTTAGGTTTTATATAACGGTTGATTCTAAATCGGTCGTCTAGTCCCAATAACTAATATAAAAGCAATATCTTGTCTGTATTTAAAGTTTATTTTGGGTATAAATATTACATTCGCAGCTCACCGATCATTTAACGCAAGCACGTTATTGTGTAAAACTAATAGTTATTAGTTAATAGTTGGTCATTGGTCGTTGATGTCTCACTATTTTACTTACTACTCGTTTATTCGTTTATATTTGACATTTGTATTTCATTATATTTGTTTTATTTTAATTTGATTTTAATTTGAAATAATTCTAAGACGTCTAAACATTCTATTATAGTATGATATTTTTAAAATTTAATTTTTAGTATACTTAAGTGATTGGACTGAAAATATTCTAATATCTAATATTTATATTCCTTTATTGGTTCCTAGTTCCTAAATTGTTATTATTATTATTATTATTATTATTATTTATTATTATAGGCAAATTCTCAAACAAATAAGTAAACTGGAAAAATGTATTCTTTTTTTTTACCCGAGTCAAAAAGACTTATGTCAACCAGACTTAAAAATACCGAGATCAATACAAATAGTAGTCAAAATTATAGTGATAAGATTAAATATATATGTTATAAATTTGCTGACCCCCCCCCCCCCTCCCATATAAAAAGTTCCTGGCTACGCCACTGCTGTGAAGCCATTAGCCTCAACTTCTATAGATTAGGAGGCTTTATATCGAATGATACGGTAGGGAAACAATTGAGAGTATCCAGGAAAGGATGTGTATAATTGTTTTATAACAATATATATATAAATAAATATATTAAATTATATGTGAACTAATTAACATGATTGTGGATGGGAGGGAGAGAGGACACTTAAGATTTAAACCTTACTGTCTAAAGGTTTTTAGGAACATACATGACAATAAAAAATATAATGTTATGTGTCCACGACACACTAAGGTGGACTGCATGCGTGTTTGATAATAAAAATGTGCTGAGCATTCCAATGATCGATATCAGGGATATCACAACGATATTGATAACACGGGCTTCACACGATGGCAGACGAATGCATAACTACCCGACGGAAATGCCATCTGATGCGGCGTGCGCGCTTACCCGTGTCATCAACATGTATGCAGCAATAAACACTATTCCTCTAACCACTATAGCAGCGGTTCCCAAACTGTGCACCACGGTGCCTTAGGGACACCGCGAGCACTTTCTAAGGGCATCGTGGTCTACGGTTCATAACAAATAGTTTAAAACGTATAGAATTTGTTTTCCTTATTATTTTCATAAAAACTTAATAGCAAATAATATAATATTTTCTATTGTACATTCGGACATTCTCATTTTAACCTTATATTTTTATGTAATAATTATAATCATAATAAAAATAAATTTTATTTATTTATTTTTTAAGTTTAAAAATTAATTTATAAAATTAATTATAATTAAATTACATTTTAATAAAATTAGCTATCTTTATTTTTTTTTTTTTTTTTGTTCTGTCTTTCGTGTTATTCGTAGCATGACACTGTGGCTAAATTGGATCCAAAAAAAGGCACCACAGAAAAAAAGTTTGAAAACCGCTGCTCTAAATCCTCTGTTTCTAACATGGTCCATCCGGGTTCTATGGCATCCGCCCCGTTACGTACCGTGTATTAGCTCATAAGAGCTGTTTACGAGACGCGGTCATTCGATCAGTTTTAGCTGACCGGGTCGTTTACGGATCACCAGTACCGGACCTAAGTCCGTACCTATCCAGAGCTCAGCTGACCGAACTCGATGGGTTCCTCGCTCCCACCTAAGGTGGTTGGTTACTATGTAGCGCCGGTCACGCAGCCACCACGTTTCAGCTAACAGGCACGTCAACCTTGTGGAGCTTCACAGCCGGTCCAATGTGTGATGGGGCTTCCCTTCACCCCGTGGTACTGATTAGGTTTAAAGTTGACAACAATTGGTCAAATCGAAGCCTAGACCTCTACCACTGTTCTAGCGCCCCGATCTAAATCTAGTAAATCTAGATGGGACTGGGCGATGTCTGTTTCTAACAATTCTAAAAAAGGTTATATTTATAAAATAGTTAATGATCTAGATGAGAATGTGTGTACCTATTAATGCAATTTTAAAAGGTCAATATGTCTAATTAAAAACATTTCATTTGAATGTATACCTATATGTGTTTAATGTGTTACTGAATATGTTCCATAAAATTTGTGTTTACTGGTCTACTGTATCTATAATATTAGTCCATTAAGCAGTATCTTTAATTATATAAGTACCCTATTTAATAATCTTACTACAATAAGAATTATAATCTATAGAACTCCGTATACCAGATACGAGCTTAGCTCAGTTGGCTTACATATCAGCTATTGTTAATGTATTCTTAATGAAATAATTTACTTTTTATCATCGTGTAATTGTAATTAATTTTTTGGCTGAAAGAAAATAAATAAATAAAAAAACAGTAGATATGTATACAATGTATACAATACATACATATGGCAAAATGTCGAGAATATTATTCACCAACGCACATTTAGTATTTGACATTCAAATTGAAGGTAGGCAGATACACGTAATATAATTTGTTGTAGTGTTTAATTTACATTAACAATATTTGGGTTCATAATTTTTTTAAATTGTAGAAACTCGTGTGTGTATGTCAGAGAACAATACCGTTACCGAAAATAACCGGTACTGGAACTGGGTAACCATTAAAATTTAGGAACCGCAAATAAAACCGAAAACTTTATTTTCAAAAATGAAAAACCGCAACCTTAATTATAAAAGGGTTAATTTGGGTCAGTTATCAGTTAGACTAATAAAATTATGGTAGTGACTATTCTGTTTGCCTATTTGTCGGTTCAGAAAAAATAAAAATCAAATCTTTTTATGTTTTTATTATTTTGTGTTGTAAACTATAATATTGTAATGCATATAATAAGTACATTTGTAATATTATTATTATTATATGCTTATTAATATATTACAATTTACAATGAGTATATCATCTAACTTGTCTATTAAGTATTATATATAATTAGTGTTTATACAGATTTGTAGCTATAACAGTAGCCAGTATTAACTTTGATTCCTAATTAAAATTAAATTTTAAATTAAAGATATTTATTTCATAAAATCCTTATATTTCACAATATTACAAAATATTTTAGAAATTCTTACTATGAGTTAGAATAAAATAACCTAACTCAAAAAAATATAATAGGCTGATATCTATTATATAAATGTGAAAATTAAAACCTTTGAGGCTTATGTTCTCAGAAACTACTGAACTGATCGTTATGATTTGTTTTTTAAATTCAAGAGCTCATTTCAGAGAATGCATTTGATCGATTCTCTAAGTTAACAAACAAAGAAGTTATCAATTATTATAAATAATGACCTGTTACGTTGACTTAGTAACATGACAAGCATTCTGGGTTTCCACAATCACTACCTAAATCTAAAATCACTAAATCCTCCCTGACCCCCCTCCCAGCGTGTCCGATGGGCGACGGACAGCTTATGATGATAATAATAATAATAAAATAATATAATAATAATACTTATGTACGCGAAAATTGAAACTGAACGGCTTCAATGTCTAAGAGCAAATCAAACTAGATTACGGACTGAAATTTACATTGATCTTCAAGATGCGATGCAATCTGACGGAAACCCAGATCAAATCGGCCAGATAGTGATTTTACCATATCAAATCTTCATATTGAAGTTCCATCTTACTATACTTTTACTAATAATCGTTTCAATAGAAGAAAACAAGGAGAGCCAATTGTACAATACCTAGGAGTCAAGAAATCCAATGTGCTCGGTCGAGTATATACTGTTCACCCATGTAATGTTGAGTGTTATTATTTATGTATGCTTTTACATCACGTCCGTAGACCAACTTCATTTTTAGATTTAAAAACTGTTAATGTAAATATCCACCCTACTTTTTAAAGAGCTTGCCAAGCGCTTGGCCCATTACACGATGAAAGTCATTGGAATGCTACTCTCGAAGAAGCTGCTTTATTTCAATCCGTGTCGAATCTAAGAAAAATTTTTGTTGCTATGATAGCATTTTGTCACATTACTAATTTAACAGAACTGTGGGAAAATCACAAAGATAATATGTCAATAGATATTTTGCAGTAAAAAAAGGCGTTGTTCTGGAAATCGCGATTTAGTTATCACTCCATATATTTTGAATAAAACTTTAATATTAATAGAAAATGATGTTCTGCAAATATCTGGAAAGAAGCTGTCTGATTTTAACATGGAATGACCATAAAGAACTTATGATAAAGTTAATAATTTTCTAAGAGATAGGGTTTATATTGCAGAAACTTTTTATGACTTTGATACACTTTCAAATTACATTCAGGAGAATGAGCCGAAATTAACAAACGGTCAGCAAGTTGTTTGTAATACTATTTTACAAAACGTATTGCAAGATACTGAAGAATTATTATTTCTTGATGCTCCTAGTGAAACTGACAAGACCTTCATGCTGAATTTCTTGCTTGAAAAGCTACCTGCGCAAATAATAACTCCATTAGCAGTTGCTTCTTCCAAGATAGCATCAACATTATTACAAAATGCCAAGCAGTATATTCTGCTTTCAAATTACCTTTGGAATTTTAGACTACCGAACGCCCAGTTTGTAGTGTGAAGAAAAATAATTGTGTAAATTATTAAGGGAGACACGTTTTTACTGATGACTTTAGACAAATATTGCAAGTTGTGCCAAAAGGCACTAAAAGCGATGAAATCAACGTCTGTCTAAAGTCATCATATATTTGGTCTTACATAACATCTTTGAGATTAACAACCAATATGCGTGTACACCTTGGCTGTGATAATAATGCCGAGCTCTAATCACAACATCTTTTGAAAATTGGTGACGGAACTTTTTAGAATGATGAGGATAGCATGATCACATAAATTCTACATTTGCGATTTCGGTTCTTGATCAAAATAAGTTAATCAACAAAGTTTATCCTGAAATTTCTCATATTTTCAATACATTTAATGAATGGCCCCGTGAATGTGCAATTTTGGCCCCTTAAAACGACACCGTCAACATCATAAACGAAAAAGTTCTTTCCATGTTCGAAGCTGATAAAATAACTATACTATACGTATTTCTATTGATACACTTACTAATCAAGATGAAGCTATAGATATCCCGACTAAATTTCTTAGTTCATTAAATTCATCAGGTCTTCCTCCACACAAACTTGATTTAAAAATTAGTGCGCCTATTATTCTCAAGCGAAATTTAAATGCTCCAAAATTGTGCAATGGAACAAAATTAAAAATATTATTTTTATAAAAAAAACCTTATTGAAAATGAAATTCTTACCGGTTCAGCGAATAGTCAAATTGTATATATCCCAAGAATACCAATGATAACAAACGAGTATCAGCGGTCCCTGCTTCACTCATGGACAATTTTATGTTGCCTGTTCCCATGTAAGCTCAAAAAAAAAACTTATACATATATGTCCCTAGTGAAAAAACTAATAATATTATTTACAAAGAAATATTTGTTAATTGAGAGTTATGTACTATAGAATTTTTCCAAAATAATAAAAATTACTTTTCAATTAACGTAGTTTAGTATAAAACACGAGGTATGAGATTTATTATTAGTCTGCCTATTTCAATTTAGATATTATGTTGAATTCACCGCTTTTTTTTGTCGTATTTTTTATTTTAATGGACATGTGTTAGCTAAATTTTTATACGCATTTGACAGAAAAAGTTGTCATCTGCACATGCGTATTAGCATTATCAAAATGACAAATTTGACGAAAGAAAGCGGCTATCACTTACAGTATAAATCACTATTTTTTTCCCGGGCAACTCCGGGTAATTCAGCTATATATTTATATGTATAAAAATATACTGCAAGCATAATCACAGGTAGGATTTTAAATGGGCTACGAAGTGTACGGATTCAGGTAGTAATATATATATATATATATATTTAATATATTTATAGCTATTTTTTTAGCTATTCATAATACCTTATATTTTCATGAAATGAAACAATTATAATTTAAACAAGAATAAATAAATAATTTCATATTATTTTTAATAAATCTTTAATAATCAGAATTAACCGAAATTAATCGGTTCTAGAATCTTTACTCTTTTAAAAAAACCAAAACCGAAACCGAAAAAACCTATAGGATCTAGTAGTAGTGTATGTGATCATGGCACTAAATTTTCAAATAGTGTTCATGTATAAGTACATATTATTATTATTATTAATATTATTGTCTAATTCTTTATTCTACCAATGAGGTTGTTATTATTTATCGATAAGTATTTTTATTTCTTTTTTCAAGATAAATAAACTCTTATCAACTACGGGAACAATATACATGACTGTGTGCAATGTTATAATGATGAATAGTTTCAAGTCTATTACACTCTGCATTGCTATTATAATAATTATACACGTGAAAAAAAAATAAGTTTAAGATGTTGCACACAGCACATTTTGTAATTTCGTGAGTAGATAATAAATAATATTAAAAATATATAATATTTCTAGATGTGTTTTTTTTATGGCGTAGCGTGTGCATGTAAGTAGTATAATTTTTTGTTGGAAATTTAACCGGTAACAACCAATCAAGGTTATTCTAAAATAATTCCATTAATAAATTTTAATTAGAATGTACACATCATAGTGCTCCACTGTAATGCAAAATTGTAATACATAAGGATACATTTTAAAGTTACACGTTTAAGATACTTAAGTCTTTGTTTGAATTTCGAGGAAAACGTTTACTGTTTAACCGGGACTTGTTGAACATTTTTTTCATGAGAATCATGTTTTTTAAGGATATTATTGAGGGTAGGGTAGTAAATGTAGTAAATAATAGTACCCACTTACAGCTTGTATTTCATCAAAGTAAATATTATATTTTGATATTCGCGTAAGCACAATACGGCGTGATTAGAGACAAATTTTGTTTTCTATAGATTTAAAATTGTAAATTTTCGTTCTCTTTTTCAGAACCATCACGGAATACAAATGTACAGTTCTAAAATCCATCGATTCACGTCATGTGTTAGTTATCCCCTGATCGTTCTATTTTATATTATATTCTGTAGAAAAAATGCTTTAATTTTTCTCTTCATAGCAAAATATATTTATGCCAGCTAAGCACTTATGTAGAGACATTAAAACCCGAATAAAAACTATCGCACTCTGAAGGATTACTGAATACATATTAATATTGTGAACAAAACTGAAATTACGTAAAATGTAAACACAACGGATCGAATATTAAAATGACAACATATTAGTAATTGTATAATAATTAAATATTTATGGGCTATTCATTTTAATTACTGACTACCATGTTGGTAGTTCAAATAGTTTACAATAACGTGGGTATTTCGAAGCATTAAAGGATTGTGCGAACACGGCGTAAAATTGATTTAGTAAAGACAATGAACACGGAAAATATCGAATAACGGGCATGCTTATTATGTCAATTTTCAACTATGTAACAACTTTAATAAACATATACGAACAAAAGTATTTTCGCGTGTACTAAAATAATTATTATACGTTTAATGTTTGTTAGCGTTGACACGCTAAACGATTTGAGTTATTATTACATTTGAAGCAATAATACAATGATGTAACACCATTTTAATGAATAATTTATGCATATTAAAATGAGTGAAAAAACAGAAATCATCATTTTTAAATATCTATTGGGTACATTTACATTATAATATTATAATGGACGGTGGATGTGTTTCACCGCTTTATAAAAACAATAAAACAAAATTTTTTTGTTTTTTGAGGTATGAATTGGTTTGTAATTTTCACGGAACTCCTTCGATAAAATATTCATAATACTTATGAATATAGTATAACCTTTTACGAATACACACATTTACTGAATTATTCATTAACGATGGTTATTTTCCGATTCAAATAATTTTATGTACATACTAATATTATACTATATTCCAAACCAGAATTAATACAGTTATCAGAGCCATAGGATTAATTTGAACAACTATACCTAATGAGCATTTACGAATGAATTATTTGAAAACTGTAGAAATAAGCACGGCATCGATTGACGGTACTGTACAAGAGAAATAGTAAATGAGATGTAAAACGACCATCAAACCCATATATTAATATTTTATCGTTTTTGAACTTCGAAATGTACAAATCTATGCGTAAGTTTTTATTATTCGCACTAAATAAATAAAACATGTAATCGCTCGTCGCATGACCTCGGTATTTTGAGTTTAATGCAGATAATATTTTACACAACACGAAGGCGGGATTGCAAATATTTAATGTGAAAATTGTTACACGGTTTGCGAAAAATCTCTGGAGTACGCGGCTGCTGCACGTCTTTTGCGCATACGGTATTGAAACATTGATGAGAGCAACGTGAGTATGAAAAACGACTAGGATCACGTGTGAACATCCTATTAGTTACGATACAATTACGATACGATACAATTAATCATCTCGGGAACAAATGCGAGTAAATGCAGGTGAAGAAGATTAACTTTAATCATCAAAAGTGCACGGATAACTTTTTGACAGTCTTATAATAATATTCGTAGTACCGAATTACAGTACATTATATAGTATGTAATAAATTCTTAATGTTATATGTATATTATGATACAACTAGTATATGGATGGCTATTTAATCGAATTAAAAATAAAACATCACAATTCCGAAGTTCTTCTCAATGATTTATTTAGTGTATAAGTAGCTCTTTGAATCCACGTCATATATACATATATCCTGAAGTCTTTTGAATAATAGAGATAAACGCATCAGCGTCTTTGGTATGTAACATAAATAAAGGAAACGAAATTTGTCTTATTTGGAAAGCGGCCCTAATCTATTTTAAAAGTTGCGAAAAGTATTGTATTTAATTTGCATAGTTTAAACTTTACAGTCAAATTTTCAAGATACACGCGTCCACGACTTTCGTTTTTTAAAATCGATGTTTCTTCCAGCTTTCAATCGCAATCAAACTTTAGTAACAAATAACATTAATATAAGGATTATAACGTAAATTCGTATATAACTAAGTACAAATAACGCTATTGATATGTCAACAAACAATAGGCGTTCGTTATTACGATTTGTTACTATATAATGTGAGCAATTAACTACATCACTTATCGTCCATCACATTTGTTATACATACGATATACCTTATCGCAATTATTAATATTTATATATTTCCATTTGATAAGTTGATTAAATTTTGCTAATAAGTATGCGTAAAATTTTACATTGGTGAAATTATAGTTTACGTAAAATTATGATAATCAAATCATACCATTATGTATTTATTTAATGCTTTTCGTTTTAATGGAATGAAACGGTATTGGTAACGTTGGTATAATTTTATTATTTTCAATATTTTATTATTTCAATTTTTTATCATTAAATCTTTTTATCAAACGATACGATATCATACGATTTTTATTTTTTCGAACGTCCACATTTCCTTACATCCAAACGACCACATCCAAATCGTTACATCAAAATGTCTCTATTAAATGATAATACGTGATTCTTAAAAATATGTTTACAAATCTAAATTTCGAGAATTCATGTTATTAAAAACATAGTAAAATGATCCTTCGTATTAAATCTGTGACACTGTGTGTATATACTTACACATTGCTAGAAATATAATGATGTGTAATTTTAATTATTTACTAAACAGCCTATTGATATACATGTAAGTCCTAAGAACGGGTTATTCGATCATTAAATAATAGTGTTGGTACTTAATTACAGGTTTTATATGTTCACTAGAATATCAGAGAAATGATTAAATATGTTTTTATAGAGTTAAAGTGGTTTATAGATTATAAAAATTTAAAAATTTACAATCTTAAACCTTCCAAATATTAATTTTTTTGTAAGCGCCTGTTTATTTTTATCAACGGTTTGATTTAACTTATCGATTTTTCTGGCGAAAAAAGCATTGAGCAAAGTAATTAATATTTATAGTTGAAACAAAAGTTAGAACTCAAATCACTAATTCAATTAATTTGACAAAAATCATGTTACATAAATATTTAAGCATTATTATTAACCCTATTGTAAAATAATTACAGACGAATTCGTAATTTTTGTTATTCAATAATAATTATTGGTAAATTGTTATTTACAAAACACTTAAATAAGTTTTAATTGTGTTTAAAATAGTGTGCCAATTCATGAATAATATAATAAGTTGAGATAATAAATTTTAAAATGTGAAAATCACGTTTAATGGGTTAGGTATGTATCGATTGGATTATTATTCCATAAATTGTAATTCATGATCATTTTATTTTTGTCCCAAAGTATTCTTTTTTTAAAAACTTTTTATTCTTTAGTAAAATATGTTTTTAAATTTCCATATTATGTCTTATTGTTTTAATATAATTAAAATTATAATATAAACGTTTTTTTTTTTTTATGAATTGAATAATTACTCGAAATACATATATACATATTATTGTCGATAGATTGTTATTGGCAGTATAAATAATTTGAATAAAGAATAATATGAGTGTAAAATTTATTTTACGACTAAAAATAAATTATTTCATCTCCAAAATTGTTGATTGAATTAGGTATACATATTATTATTGCTATTCAAATTTCAGTACACCACGCCGCAAACACACTGATATTACGAAATTAAATTCCTTCTTCAGAGTTCTCGAGACATTAAATTTATTACACTTTAAATTATATACAAATTTTTTTTTTATGGAAATATCTTTGAAAAGTATTATTGAAATCGTATAACCTTAATCAAAAGTGTATTGATATTATATATGTATATCTATTTTTATTTCGAATTCGGTAAATATTATTCATATTTTCTACAACAATGATTACGTTTTCATAACGATTTTGCTTTAGTCATTTGCGTTGTTTGAAGGAAAACTAAAGGAGTGCCTTTATAAAACCTTATCTACAATTGTATACATATTACAACAACTTACTTCTCAATAATAATAGTGATAATAATAATACAAATTGAAAACTGTGTGGTTTGTTCTGTATGATTGAGCATATTCTTACTGCCAACTGTGCTAACATACTTGTGCTATACAAACAAGCAATGGGTTATCTACATTACGTTGTTTGCAATGAACAAAATAGATCGAGAATGTAGGACAAATCGAAAAATAATATCCTGGTTGTAAGGATAGTTTGAATTTAATTTCTGACAAAACATCAGTGTATACTATAACGTTGCTGTTATAACATTATAGTGACTGAAATTAAAAAAATAAATAAAAATAATAACCGCCGATAATTATACATAATTAATTAAACCTTCAAAACTGTTTTTTTTTATTTTGAACAGTTAATTGTATTATGTACAAGCAAAATGTATCACGTTACTAATTTCGGTTTCAATGGAACCAGTGTATAGAAAATAAAACGTACACAATATCTGTTTATAATTGTTTTGGATAACGTTCAACTGTGAGTACGAGTTATGTCACATCGCAAACATACATAATCAGTAATTTTTTATCTAAATTAGGCGTGTATTATCGTGATTATTTAATGAAATTGTATCACACTAGAAATTTAAGAACAAATTATATCACTAAAAAAATTAATATAATAAAGTTAGGTTAATACTTATTTCGTATACAAACGTATTCCATAAAGTGTTTTAATATAACACTAGCAAAAAAAAGAATAAAAAATCGAAAAGTTTTTTTGATAAAACGATAAAAACAAAATGTTCTTAGATATATCCTTTTTCCTCCCGAAAAATGCAATAGTTTTACGTTATTATTCAAAATACACAGTGACGGGTTTTTGCTAAGAAATTATATTTGTCTTTGTGAAAATGCGAATTCAACCAAGTGTTAAATGTTACAAATTCGACATCGAAATATCGTGTTGTAGTACTTTTCATAAACCTTACTCAAGCTAAAGATTCACGGACATTTTTCACATGAATGCGTTTGGAAATTTAATTTCAAAATCCTATCTTTATATAATATAAAAGATACACCAGAATGATGGTAGTACACCATTTCGTTTCGATTAAATGTTTCATGCTACGTTAGAAATATGAAACCTATTATTTTATCTCTTTGTGATTCGAATCGCAAATAATGATAATCTTACAATGAAATATGAGGTATTCGCAATGGAAATAACGATATCCACTGATCATATTCGATTTGTTTAATATACTGCGTACAGATTTAGTGGAGTAAAAATATCCATTGGGTGAAAAATTAACGAAAATAAAACATGTTCAAGCAAAAAACAAGGTCCGTAACAAAACAAAATTAATCACGCCAGAAGGTTATTATTATAATTCGGGACTCATTAATGCAAAATTATGTCCATCCTTAGTTCCGTTGCATGCAACCCTTATAAACAGTGTTTACGAAGTGTATTCATTTTTAATAATTAAAAAAAAAAAAACCTTACTAATCACGTAAGTATTGCATTTAAAATTCTTACAAATATTTTAATAATCAACTCAATGAATATAATTGATTAAATGATTATATAAATAAAGATTATAAAAAAAATTAAAAATTTTAATTATCTTGTATGATAAAACTTATTTATTAAAAGAATATCAACAGACTGTTTGATATAATATATCCCTGAAAAATTGTTGGTAAAATAATAACCATAATAAACCATATATTTATATAAAAGAAAATAAGTTTGGGTTTAAAGCACATTAATGATTAAAAAAATATTTTGGACTAAAAAATGGTTCAGTCTGTGTGCCATTAGTTTTGTACAATAGTCTAAATGAAAAAATTAAAGCGAATTATAAAAACATTCATAATTTAGATGAGTCTGAGATAGTATTTCAAATTAAAACAGAATAATATTCACACATGCATTTTTTTTTATCAAAAGTAATTTTAAATAAATATCGTTCCATTCATATCTCTGAATTTAAGACCAGTTTCAATGAACAACTATTTTAAATTAAAATGCATTATTATTGATAATATACCAAAATTATCAGTATTATATTTCATTGGGTGTATTAATTGTTTTAGTTTTCGAAAATAATAGAATAGCACTTACTAAATAATTAACTTTTTCATTCCTTTTGTTCCCAATGTCACTTATCTTGGATTTACTTTGAATCTAAAACTTCGTTGGGCTTCTCTTATAGCCTCTCTATCTAAATTCCTTATTAACTGGTCTAACTTCCTTAGATCCATTGTTGGTACCTTGGGGGGATTACACCCTTCTTCATTACTTTCAATTTATTCTTATATCATTCGATCAAAACTCGACTATGGATGTCTTATCTTGAGATCAGCGTCATTCTCCGTCTTTAATAAACTCTATAAACTTCAATCATCATGCCTCAGAACGATTATGGATTATCTAAGATCCACTCCTACACCTGCTACTGAAGTTAAAACCACCTGTTTTCCATTCGATATTAGATGCGGTTGGTTAGCTGGAAAATTTCTTCTAAAATCCTTTTCTAACTCCAAATCTACCATTTTTGACACTTTTTTTCTCCCTATTTCTTAATTGGCGCGATACGTTAAAAAAATCTCTTTCTGTTCTCTCACTCACTATCAATTCGTTATCCTCTTTTCCTGAATATAGTCTCAGCTCTAATTTACTCCCTTACTTTGATCACCTTTATAAATATCTTCTATATCTACCCTCTGTTAATATAGATCCTTGCTTCCTAAGTCCTTCCTCTGATACATTAAAATCCCTTTCCCCTCCACTGACAACAACATTTTTATCGATTTCATTAATGATAATTTTCCTCTATTCACATTAGTTTACACTGATGGTTCGGTCTCTCCTGTTTCTGCAGGCTATTCCTTTACTATCCGCAAACTATTTATTTCCTTTTATAACAATCTTCCCCCCCGCTTCTTCATCATTTTCTGGCGAATGTTTCGCTATCATTGAAGCCCTCACACTCATCTCTTCCCTCTTTCCTCAATAGATTTTTAATTGTATCTGATTCAATGTCAAGTATTCAATCGTTAATTAGTTATCCTTTCAATCTCTGCCTTTCTCCTCTTATTCTCAGCATAAAAAATATTCTTTTCTCTCTCAATCAAGCTAACTTTACTATTAAATTCCTCTGGGCTCCCAGCCACTCTGGTATCCTCGACAATGAGATCGCATACAATCTAACGAGGTCCACTTCTTCCATAGCTCCTTGTAAAATCCTTTTTTCTGACTTCATCCCAATTCTGCGACAACATATCAATCATCTTTGGTTATCCTATTGGAATAGTCTTCTGGCTAATTTCGCCTTTAAATATAAAAGTGTTGTTCCCGTCATCTTAAAAAAAAAAACGTGGTTCTCTAATTTTAAATTATCCAGAACTTTGATTACACAATTTAACCATTTACGAGTCAGTCATTAGCTATTTCCTTCACATTCTTATAAACTCTCCTTAAACGATTCCCCTTACTGTACTAAACACTCTGAAGAGATAATTTGCGACCTCTCCCATATTATATTTAGTTACCTCTCTTTATCCTCCAATTGTTTAATTCTTTTTAATTTTTTAAAATTTCAAAATATCCAACTAACACTATTTTCTATTCTTAATTCCAACTTTGAAACTGTTATAATCCGATTATTATCCTTTATCCGTGAGACTGGTCTATCTGTTTAATTATATCTAAGTTATTTTAAATGAAATGCATATCTTAATATTCTAGCTTTACCAATTTTATTCTGTAAATGTTGAAATAAATTGTCAACCTACAAAGATTCAATAAAAATAAATAAATAAAAAAATAAAAAAAAAATAAAAATAAATAATCAATTTTAAGGTAAATTATCCGGGCACTAATTTTGTTATTATTTTTATTTTAAACTCAGTTATAATTTTATGTATTTAACATAAATATTATATTTAATTAGATTAAATTCATGCATAAAAAATGAAAACATCTGAATGTTATAGTTATGAATGATTTCATCCCTTCTTCCTATGTTCTATAGTATAGTCCAAATCCGAATCACAATTGGCAGATAACTGGCCCGTCAACATATTTTACTTAAATGCATCAAATACGTTTTTAAATCATTTTTATAATGTTTAATGAAAAAATGGAATATTTTATTTGATTAAGCATTATTATTTTATTTTATTCGACTCAGATAAAAGTTGCCTCATCAAGGCCATAGCAACCAAATATTACACCCGGAGCGAAACTTCAAAATGCTTCCTTAAGTCTTCTGATTTATAAAAAAACTCACAAGAAAACTGAATATATTTTTAAATGCAATATAAATAATGATATTTCTTTATAATTGTATAAGCGTTTGTTAATTTTATTTAAATCAATAACTTATTCAAATATAAATGTACATTATAATTATGAGTAGGTACATAGATATAACATAATTATATTTATAAGTTATAAGTAATATAAGTAAATATATAAATATATAAATAATATAAATATTTGATATTAATTTCATTTATATGTAATAAGTCATAACTTATATTAATTAAATTGCAAATTTTTTCATTTTTGCGTCCTTCCAGGAATTGTACCCGGGGTATAGGCACCTTTATACCCCCTTGCTACGGCCTTGTGTCTCATAACAAAATAATTTTTTTTTCTCCGAAAATCGTTTATTATTTTAATCTTTTGAACTCCAATAAACTTTGCTGATTCCTGTATTCTACTATTGTTATTTTTCAAATTTTATTTTGTTTTTATTATCAATGCATGAGTTGGTAAATAGATAAGTTTATTTAATTGAGTAAACGTTTCTATTATACGAATCAATCAACTCCAGCTAGAACGTGGTATCGTTTCCTTAGTCCTTTCGTTTATGTTATGTTATGTTCACATATAGGTAAAAGTTAACCATCTATTGTATGTATGTATATATAGAGTCGTTTCACTGCATGACAAAATAAACAAAAACAGATTTTAGAGGACCTATATCTTGTTTCGCGTGAAAGGCTATATGTTTAAATAAGTGAGAGAAAGAAAAAACAATAGTACAAAAAAAAAAACTTTATGTTGATGCAATGTCAACCCGGTGGGAGATAAAATAATACATTTTGGCGACGTTTCGAACAAAACGGTAGATGACCCTCACATTATACACGCACACACATGCATGGTTATATACTATATAATAGTATATATACTGTTTAGGGTATGTGTCATGTATATGCGTGCGTAAGTGTATGTGTGTTTGATGAAAAAGAGAAGAAAGGAACGTATGCCGGTGGAAAAATAAATGGCAAAATCTTTAATAGTACATCCCCAGTAGCGAGAGGGGGTGAACGCCGTTTGTGTTGATACGAGATGTAGAAAAAAAAAAATTCATTAATCTCACGGGAAAGAAATTTTAATGTATAATTATACAATGAGCGAGAATTGCGCACACACACAAACACACGCTAGTGCGCTTGCACGCACGCACACACACACGTGTATACAACAGTTGCATAAATATTAATTTATAATATTTTGGTTGTGTTTTCGTTTTATTGTTGTAATTAACTGCGAGTAATCCGGCTGACCTTGTGCAGTATAAATACGTATAATTTACTGGGCTGTGCGTGATGCGAAAAAAACTGCCGGGCCTAAGTCTAGTCGTCATACATTATTGTTTTATGATTATTGTCAAATCGGGATTATGTGTAAACGGCATTGTGATGCACGACGGGTTATCGTCGAACGGTCACACCGCGTATGTAATCGTATACAGTGAAACCACCGCGAAACTGAATTCGCGTACTATACACAGGCCCGACGAGAGAGAAGGGGCAACTGGGGCTGTAGCCCAGAGACCCGGATTTCAAAAAGACCCGAGGTCTGACCAAGTTCACTACGTCTCGGTCATGGTGTCGAGCTGTTTATGGATAAATCATGCTAATAACCTACCCAAATAATTATAGCGTATGCTGCATAGCTATAACGAGTCTGCAACAAAGTGAAAACTACGATATTGATCTAAAACGTAGACGAATAACATTTTCATGAAACTCTCATAGGCCATAAATAATTATTTTCATTTAGTCTGCGGAACAACAATGACTGCGATTACATTACCTATCTCTTTGGTATACGCATTTTAAAGAAGACACTGGATGTCAGCGGCAAGTTTAATACCTCGTGTGAGAAGGGCCTGGATTAATTCTTGATTTCTCTCCACGGCCCTAACTACACACCCGGACTCGGACAGCCGACCGTATGGTGCCCATGCACAAGTGTTACGTGACGTGTTACATAAAATATACGCGATAATTAGTTGCCATTTAGGACGTGCACGTTTGCAACCGGAACGTTTCTACAGCGCTACATAGTTCCCGTGATTTTCGGATGTCACCTGTAACGCGCTTTATTGTGACCGGAGCATACGGCATTGTTCGGATGTCGTTACGAAAAACAAAAGGAGTTCCTTTCGGTAACAGTAAATCATTATTATATGGTGTACATACGTCGTGTATTGGCAATATTAACCGGTCGCAGTTGTACGTAAAACTATTATTTTTAAAATAGCCAATTAACATTATCCGTAATTTTGGCAATTATTTAATATATAAATGTCTGTTAATTTGTCAAATGTTCGTTTAAAAAAAAAACATTTAGGATTTTAGCGCATTTATTGATGTATTCAACGAACTATTTTCTCGAGGCTTCGATCACGATCGATGTTATCCATCAATACATTACGTTATGATACATTTGTTGAATATTTCATTTGTACACGTCTATGACACGCGTAGTTATTATTTTATGTACGTTTTCAATACGCATAAGTCAATTTAAGTCAATTTAAGTCATAATAAAAGTTTAAGCGTTTTAATTTTATAAATAAGTTTCCATTTTCATGATAACATATTATAATTATTATTACAGTTAATGTAGAACCTACCACGTAATTTCGATTATGTGTGTGTGTTTCATATTCCTTATCGAATACACTATTAGTAATTTGAGCTATTATAGCAACAATACCAGATTTTTTTAAATTTTTTGTCATTGCGCCGATGATGTATAGGTTGATACGTCAGGTTTCAAAAAAATGTCTTAGCTTATAATATAAAACGATCTATGTATAAAATATTTCTTGAGGTGCTCACATTAAAGTAATGGATTGGGATCAAAACTGATATGGAATTTAGGTATTGTGCGTATGAGTTCACGGACCAAATTTGACCTGTCAACAATTGGTTACAAGGTTTTCATAAATTTATTCTGCACATAAATAAAATATAAGCCGTACGATTCCCCGTACTCCTGGCAGTTGAATGTTCAAGTAAAATCCTCGTATTTTTTGTTCTAGTTGAAATCGGAATCGATAACCCGGTTGGATATTTATTTTTATCTTTTTTTCTCCCCCGTCGACTTTCACTATTTCTTTTGTCTGTCACATACAGTTATCCAGTAGAGCTCAGCTTGAAACAAAAGAACTAAGATTTTACGTCCTGTAAAAGACCAATTTTTCACATGATTTCTTCAGTCCCTTTCATGTTTTCCTTTTCGTTTATTGATTGAACAAATCGCATCGCCGTTTTTAGATAAATGTGTTTCAGGGTGCAAAGTTTCGTACCGAATCCGTTTTTTATTTGTCTTGAAACTGACAATGTGTAGCCAACAGAACTAACCCTAAAAGCCAAAATGTGAATGAAAACTGCCCAGAAGTAAGTTTTCAATACGTAGAACCGCATCACGAACACCAATACTTTACAATTAAATTATTCTTGGACAAAATCCTTGTCTCTCACTGATTATATACATATAGTAAATTATATTATATACAATATGATAATACATTAATGTCTAATGACAGGAGTTATTATAAATTTAAATAACCCATATTATATATATATATATATATATATATACAGTGTGTAATCGGTTGTTGGAAACACTCTATAACTTAACAAATATTAAATATATTTGAATTCTGTTTGTTTCTGGTGCTTAAAAAGTATATTATAACTTATTAAAGTAATTAAACAATTTTTATGCCATTTCATTTCACGCATGCGCATAACAACTTTTTTTTTTTAAATGGCAACCCCACTATTTTTTGGTTAGTTATTTTTACTCTTACTTTTTCATGAATTTTAGTGGTAAAACCCAACTTCCTATGTTAAAAAATAGCTGAGTTATGGATATTTCAGTGA
>NW_020271718.1:1579970-1627519 GCF_003268045.1 Sipha flava | reverse complement strand
TCACTGAAATATCCATAACTCAGCTATTTTTTAACATAGGAAGTTGGTTTTACCACTAAAATTCATGAAAAAGTAAGAGTAAAAATAACTAACCAAAAAATAGTGGGGTTGCCATTTAAAAAAAAAAAGTTGTTATGCGCATGCGTGAAATGAAATGGCATAAAAATTGTTTAATTACTTTAATAAGTTATAATAAACTTTTTAAGCACCAGAAACAAACAGAATTCAAATATATTTAATATTTGTTAAGTTATAGAGTGTTTCCAACAACCGATTACACACTGTATATATATATTTATGTGTGTGAGTGTTATGTATATTACTAAATAAGTGAACAGTTATATAGATAACAAATGGTTGTAACATTAATTATATACGTACGTAGTGTATTTGTGTGCCGTAATTCATAGAATCGTAAATGTGTGCAAAATGTAAACATTGTCATTTAAAAACTTATATTTACTTCAACGTTTATGATAAACATTTAACGTTTTTATAATAACCTTAAACGTATTGAACCTTTTATGGTTATATGCGTTGTGCACGTTGGATATATTTTAGTGTATTACTTGTACTTCTGAGCATTAATTTAAAACATTTATCATTAAAAATACTGTCGGATAACTCGAAGGAAATTAAATTAATTCACAGACGTTCGAAATTAATAATTAATCCAACCCACGAGGGTCAAAAAAATGTAATAATTTGGTAGTTATACTTTAACTATATTAGACATAGGTATTTTTCTTTTTCTTTCGTTGTGAAATTATGAATTTTATTTTGTACTGTAATTATTTGTAGACTTTCATATACAACTAATATACATTGTGGTGTATTGCAAGTTACCTATATTTTCTCATTCGATTTACATATTATAATAATACATATAAAGTATATTTTTGTATATAATTTCATATTTTTGTTGGTGTTTAAGTCATTTTGATCTGCATATATATAACGCATCTAATAAAACACATTATATTTATTATCATTCATTTTTTACGGAATTTATTCTATATGATTTTAATTTCTAAAAATATGAAATCATTAATTAATTTTCCGTTTTCTTTAACCTAATGTTTAGCTGTAACAATCAGCACAAGAATTTAATTACGTACAAAGTAATGCCATAAAGTTATAAATTATTTATAAGAATCAGATTTTCTAGTTAGATAATGGTAATTGTTTTTATAGGTAGCATTTACACCATTAATATGTAAACATAACAAATAGTTTGAATAAGTCAAGACTTTGAATAAATCAAATATTACAATATTGTTGTATATTAATGTATTTTTTCATTATATACAATTAAGCAATATATTATGTATAACAAACATTTTTAAACTTTGATTAAATGCTGAAGAAATAACTTTTAAGTTATATAAATAAATGGTGACAATTGGTGTTTTCAGCGTTTTAGATTGGTTAAAACGAATATGAAAGAAAAAAAAGAAAATAATATATTATTATATTTTTCTTTAAAATATTTATGTAGGTACCTGGCAAAACTATAATATAAGTTTAATTTAGAGACTTTAATGATAAGAGTAGGTATTTTAGAAAAATTTAAAAAAAAAATTTCAGTAGTTTCGACGTGTGTATGAGAAAACTCAAATGATTTAATTCTTAGTGTAAGCCCGAGTTTTTATTTATATTTTTGAAGTAGTAAGTTTTATTTAAAACTATATAAATTTAATCTAGTAAACGTTTTTATAACTTTTGAGAATATTATGTGTCTTTTATGTTCAATAATTTTAATAAGTATTTAGTATTATAATTACACAAATTAGTGACGCAATTAATACTTGTTACAAATTTTATGGTAGATTAATGTTTAGAAAAATAGCCACTGTCTATAATTTAACATGTCAATCTTATAGGTATCTGACCTAATAGTGTATTTAGAGGTGTAACAAGGAGGATTTTATTAGAGGGGCAGAGTTGGAAGTTTATTCAACTCAACAATTTAATCCAGGATTTATTATAGTTGAGAGTATTTCACCGAAGCCATATAATATTCATTATTGAGATCGATAAATTTTTGTGTGTTGTGTACCATAATTTTAATGCCCGAGGCGTAGAACACTTCGAAACTCTAACAAAGATTGGCTTCAAACCTCTTCTTTAAGCTTTTCTTCCGTTGCGAAATGCATTCCACCCAGATGTTTCTTCATTTCAGGGAATATATGGTAGTCGCTAGGGGCTATGTCTAGGCTGTGTTGGGTGGGTGTGTTATAATATCCTATCCAAATTGATCGATGAGTTTGATTTTGATATGGATGGTGTGCGGGCGAGCATTATCCTGATGCAAACCCTTAGTCAACATGTCACTCCTCTTGTTTTAGATATCGTGTGGTGAATCTTACGCAACGTCTAACAGTAGCGGTTGGTATGGATAGTAGTACTGTCAGGCAAGAACCCACACAATAATAGTCTCTTTCTGTCCCCAAAAAAAAACGGTCATCATCACTTTGCCGGCAGACAGTGTTTGTTTGAACTTCCATGGTTTCGGCGACTCTGGATTTTTCCACTGATGAGATTTTTCTTTTGTTTCTGGTGTCGTATAGCGGATTCAGGTCTCGTCTTCAGTGATAATGGTTTCCAAGAACTCTTCACAATTAGTACCATTGTCGTACTAGTCACATGACACCAATGTACAAAATATAATTTAATATCAGATTATGATTTCAGAATTATATTGTAATGCCACGTTGGCATTATTATTCTTTTTAATGTCATTGATTGCTGTTCAATTTTAATTATTCTCTGTCATAATAATTTACAGATCTGTCGGTCAATATGTACAGTTGATTGGTTTTTCTTGGATGGCCAACTAAGAAATTAATAACTCAATTGTTGGGCTAGTATTATGACTGTCCTATCTTCTTGCTTGGCCCGTCCTTGAGTGCATTTATCATATTTTTAGATAGTTATATGAAATTATACATGTCCAAAACATCACTATGTCCAAAACAAAAATAAACTAAACATATGGTAATCAAGCAGGAGCTAAGTAAAATAAAAACAAGTGAAATTTTAAGAGATTATATATTATTTACTAATGAGTTAGCCATTTAGTTATCCCCTATTTTGTCATAGTATTCATTCATACCGTTTAACATAAATATTGCATCAAATTGTTACCACTAAGCCTAAAGAACAAAAAAAAAAAAAATAAATCGTTCTAGGTATTATAGTATAATATTTATGTTAAATTTCATAATATATTTGCACGAATAAAATTTAAGTCTTGTGGGTTAATATTTTTATTATGATAATTTCCAATAAATATGCAACTTATTTATGTAGGTATATAGATTTATAATAAATAAATAAGTAGCATGTATAGTTGATTTGTTTGTAACAATATTTCGCACAAACCAATATGTATATACGTATTTATTATCACTTCCTATTTTCACTTACCTTACTGCAATTGTAACTCTCTATTCAGAAAACAACGAATATTATTTTTTCAACAAAACAAATGGAAATACTTCGATTACATAAAAAAATATAGAAAATATATTCACTCAATCCCCTGAATGTCCCTGTTTTCCTAACATACCCTTAACAATACATTCGGCGCACGGAATATTCTCATTTTGGATCCAATGTAATTTCGACAGTAAATGGCTGGGTAGCCAAATGTCTTAAAATAAAAATCTGAAATTCATTACTTGAATATTTTATTAATACAATTTTATTTTTTGTCAAAAAGTCAATAAAAAAGGTAAATAAAAATGTATGCAATAGATATAGCTATATATATATATATATTTAAATAACATTTAATAATAATTAATAAATTATTGGATATAATTCTTAAATTTATAAAAAAAAAAATTAAAATATAAATTTTTTATTATTTATTGTGTAATAATGTATATTAAAATTTGAAAATTCTTACGAAACACTATAAATATTAGAATATTATAAAAGTAGTAGCCTAAATAACCGTTAATTAAACTGAACTTCTTTTTTATGTTATACTCTATGTAAATCAGTTATTTTTCTATATTGGTGTTAATAGATATTTGTTTTATAATTATAATAAATTAATAAAAATTAAAACACTAACGGCTCGTACTATTACATTTTTTTCATATTCTCATTTGGAGTTGTTTTGGAGTTCACTAGTGGCCTGTGCTACTGTTGCGGAATTACATTTTCAATAGTCGGTTTTATGATGATGTCATAAACTCTATATAATATAATGTCAGTGATTCAAAATGCTCTCACTTAATAACTTATAATAAAAATATTTAATGCGAGGTAAAATGGTTTCATTTTACGTCAATATTAAGACCTATATTATGACCATTATTTTAGAACCGTAAAGTACGGCAATAAATCAGATACCTGAAACTTTGGTACCAGACGTAGTTTTGTGTTCTAACTTCTGGCTTAGACTAATATTAAACACGATAGACTTCTGTTATGGAGTAATAACTATTGGGTAATAGTAATAATCAATATATTTCAAATATAAAGAATTAGATACGTTTTAAACAATAATTATTGTAAAATATTTTAGTACAATTATCAAATAATTTATTAGAATACTTATTACTTACAACATATTCTATGTATGTATACGTAATAACATCGATATCATTGCACGTAGAACACGTTTCAGTTTCAATAAAAAAAACGATTTAATCAGCGTGAAATAACGTAGGTACTGCAAAGAATGATTGAGTAAATGAAAACGATTTTTTCAATAATATTCATAAAATATAATATTTTGGACATATTGTATGGTCAACCCAACAAAAATGCTTTCTATGAAATCTAGAGGTGTCTTAAAGTACATTGTATAAATTATAATATCCCTTTAAATTGGGTATAATTATGTAACCTACTACACATGTGATTTAGATTATTGTCGTTCGCCGTAAAAATAATTTCTTATATCCACGCTTCTATCCACGTTCGGGTTTTCATTTATAGTATATAATATTTACAATTAAACCAGTTCTATCTATAATATCTCTCTTTGGGATATTTTTTTCAAAAATAAGTTATCTTATTTTTTTTCTAGAACCTGTATAACTCGGAAAATGGCGGCGAATGCGCCTTTCTAATTTTAATATTAATTTACATTCTGTTAAAACATGGCTCATGACAACACACGTTACAATTGTAAAATATGCGCGTATTTAAATATTCATTACTTCCTCTACTGTTCAAAGAACTATACAGTTTAAATACATAACTAATCGTTCTGAAAATTATTTTTAGAATACACCGAGAAAAGTAAAGTTGATAGAACGGTTATTTAAACTAGTTACGAGAGCAATCTTTAAATCGACTACCTAGTTGTGTTATAAAAGTGTCCAAAATTAACTTAACAACTGATGAACACCATTGTTTGGTACAATTTTACTCCTATAGAATTTACTGCGAAGTAAATAGTAACGGTCGTATTACACACATTTAATCAAGGCCGATGATTATCGTAGAAATATATGCAGTATAGGTGTATCTCAATCGGTTAAGCGATTTTTTTTTTTTTTTTACTATCATTGTACTCGTGAAATATTACGTTTTTATTTCCACTTTTTTATTTTTTATTTTTTTTTTTTTTTTATTCAATCCTTCCTTCCGTATAACATTATAATATTGATGCGTATAATATTACATAATTTATGGTTTTTCGTACTGTCGGAGCGCGTTGACGCAGCACGTCGTTCGAGTGTGGGATCCATTTATTTTTGCACCGTGTACGACACACGCACACGCATATTATATTTGGTAATATGCAAAATATTCGATGCCCATGATAATATTATTATTAAACGCGTTTGCATCCGTTGAACACCGGAAACTACAATTAAGCGAAGGTTATTCGTTCACTGCCATCTGTGACGTGAAATTTCCGCCACGAAGAAAACCGTGGAACGTCGATATTTTCCGCCAGATAGAGCACGCGTGCTACACTCCAGGGAAAATAACGTTTCTCGTAAGTTTATGAATTGCGTTTGCTGTTAAGACAATACTAGACCTATCTAGTATCAATATTGTAATAATTAATAGGGCTAGATACTTCATGTCCTTAAAACATGCACGCGGTTATGTCTCAAAAAAATGATTTAATATGCAAGCAAATATGCATTAGTAAAAAATTGTACAGTTTTGAATAAAATCTTATTATTTTATTTTCTTGGTAGCATTTACTACATTATGAATTGTAATTAATATATAAAAAACCTCGAACAAGTAAGATAAATTAACAAATAATATTCATTGTTCTCTGATTTGTATAGTTCATACTTCGAGTTTATTCTAAAACGAATGTTTAATATTTCATTAAAATAACAACTTTTAAATAGAATATATTTTTATATATTTTGAATAAATATAGTACTAACTACCTTAAGCATTTCATTAAATTATAAGATATTTTCTTAAGTTGGAAAATTTTAATGACCTCATGTTGTTGGCCAAAATATTTTTACATTTTGAAAAGGAACACTCCATGTTTATAAAACATATTGGTGCAAATTTTAAAAATAATAAATCACTACTATTAATATTTGCAGGAAATATTGATTGATAGATTCCATAGATTAATTTTGTCCACTTAATATATTTGATATTTTTTGTAATCGATCAAATCTAAAATTTTTCTCCAGAACTTTTTCAATTTTATTATAAATTGCTTAAGCTTGTGCAAAATCTCCAATCTTTGTAGAATTTTTACATTCTTTTGTAGTTTTAATTATAATAATAGATTCAGTGAATGCAATACCTTGGATTTCAAGACGAATGATAGATGTAGAAATAAATCCATAAATTCACATATTAAAAGCTAAATTTGCTTACATTTTTTTGATAGATTCTGCATCCTACTCATCAAGAATATAAATTATCTGTTTAATTATTTCGAAATGATTCCAATACTTTGAAATGGAATCTATCCATGCACTCCATCAAATTAAAATGCAGAGGTAAGGGAATATCAGGTGCAATAGATTTTCATATTTGAGTACATTACGGTGCTTCAAGAAAATATTTCTTCACATTGGATACGAGTTGAACAATGTTTTAATACCAGTTTCTTATTTCTTCAGCAACACGGTGAAGCCCGTGTGGTAAACAATTTATAAATATATTATTTTCGAATACAATATCTGAATTTTGCAACATCAATCACAAATAAAAGCACGTCATTATATTTCACACCTCGCGACCAGAGCAAGTTCAATAATTGGCCAAAAAGATTAAAAATGGTTGAATGGTTTGCTTTTTTTAATTTTTTCGAATTTAACAAAAAAATCTTACCCGGTTCTTCAACTGTTACAGATCTAATTATTACGTTGGCGATAAATCGTCCTTCTGCGTCAGTAGTTTCATCAATTGACACCCACTTTTTTTTTCCCGTCAACACATCATTTAATTTTTTCTATCGTTTTCACAAATATGTCATCAACATTGCCTTTACAAAAAGTAGTTTCATTTGGTATCTCTTTTGTAGTAGAAATCCCCCCTCCCTGAGAAGTTTTATACCAAGACAATTTTTATATATGTAATGTGTATTTTATAAAGAAATAAAAATTATGATTTATTTTATAGTATTACTACATTTGAAAATGTTTCAAATTTTACACTAATTTAAATAACGAAAAACGCTAAATTTTTCATAAAGTTTTAACTGTCAATAACGGAAAACGGAAAATTTTTTAAACGTTTAAATTTGTATAACGTTTAAACGCTTAAATTGAATAACGTTTAAATTATATTAAAAAAAAAAAAAAACACATATATTAAGGATTCACCTGATATAAATATTACAAAAAATGTTACTTGTAAATTTTGAGTCTGAATTAAAGAAAAAATTTGAGTCGCTCCCCTCTAGAAATAAGTCTAAATAAGCCCCTGTATTATATAAGGTATTATGTACATGGTATAAAATTATTTTATACAGACAGTATAAAAAAAAAAAAAAAAAAAAAATGAAATCATTATTTTAAGTCATTTTTAGTAATTCTTCTTTTAATTTTTTAGTTGTACTTATAGAATGGATCTCCAATAAAGTACAACATTATAATAAAAATTAAAAATATACAATATTATTGTAATCATGTTAATTTAGAATACAGGTATTAAAAATGACTAAAATCAATCAGGGGTGGATCTAGACCAAAATAACGGGGGAGGGGGGAGGATTTTTAAAGGACACACATGATATAGATTCAATTAAATATAGTCGTTTAAACTGCAACAGTGCGTATCTCAAAATTTGACAAAATGAGTTTATTTTCAATAATAATAAAATAAGTGATTCTCAGCATTTAAACGTCAGGGGAATTTTCTGTGTGAATTAAAATTAAATATCTAAATAAATTAATAATATTTTTAAATAATGCGGTTAAACAACACAAGAAACAATAAATTAATAAAAAAAAATAAACAAAAATCTGTATTGTTTATGTTGAGACTAGTTAGGCTATTTTTTTTCTTTTGTCTACTCTTAAATTTCTTGGCAATAATCTTAAACTGCAAAATGGCGCATTCGCATCATAATGAAATGTATCAAAATAGATATGATTATATTATTTGTTTGCAGCATAGAAAAGTAAAAGAAAAATTTAAAGCATCTTCAACTGTTAGATCAAATACGTTTTTTTTATTTGCAGTGTTTTGCAAAGCACTATTCTACTATGTATAGAAATTGAAATAAATGTAAATTTGGATGTGTCGTATACGCCACGCAAAGGCTTGGCGTATAACAACACAAAACGAGGTATTATTGGTTATCGGACACTCTAACTGTCAAACAAGCAAGTAAAGGAAAACTTAATAATTGACCCGGACGACTATCTTCTTAAGTGACAAAGAACACAATCTAGCACTGCTTAATAGGATAGTCGAAAAACAGGTTTTTTAAAAGGTTTACTTTCCTTTAATAGCTCTAAAGTTATTTTACACTCGAAACAACTGACAAAGAACAACTAGCACTGGATGTTTCGAGCGTGAGGTAACCTCTACCTAACTATATTGTTCTCTCCCCTCAAACTGACAAAGAATTATAATCTAGCACTGGATTGAGGTTTGAAATGCAATATAATTTTATTTACCCCTTTCGTTAGTTTGCCAACTCTCTCAAAACTTGCACGAGTACGTAAGGTAGAAAAAATAATAATATAAAAACTTTTTATTTTAAAGCAAACGAAAAAATATTTATTAACCACAAAAACAAAAATAATTACCGGTCACTCGCAAAACGGGCAGCGTTTCGTTCTCCACGTCGATGGTAGTAGAACGAACCCTCCTCCCGTCTTGCGGGCGGCGTTTTATGCTATTCTAATCTATATTGTCAGCATTTTGTGAAGGTGGTGTGTGTTTGCTGACAATATATTAATTTTTATTAAATTTAATATATGTGTTAGGTGATGATACAACAGATGGGTTAATCCTCATTTTGATTTTAAATATAATAAGCTCAGCTTCTGGTAAATTATTTGAATTTGTCATATAACTCCTGTAATAATATAGCCCTATTAATTACTAACGCTTTACAGATGTGGCAAAAATGTGTACTAAACAAGTAACGCATTCTGACCGTCAGCTATCAATGCAATTTAGACATACGATAGCTAACCTGTATATCTTAAACCGTGTAGTAGTATATAACTGTGATATCAGTATATCACCAAATAATAAATATATGTGATAACAGAGTTTCAGCATAAGTTTGATATAAAAAAAATAGTTCAAGATTTCTCTATTTACCCTTGAAGTAATTATGTCAAAAATGACTGCTACGGTCAACGGGGGGGGGGGGATCGTCCCATTCGCCCTCTTCTGGATCCACCCCTGAAATCAATTTATTGTACTAATATAATATTCAAATATTGTAAATATATAGGTACAATGAGATAGTATATAACTATAAAAGTATTAAGTATAATTTTATCTTTATTTCTATGTATAAAATACATACGTATGTTACCATAATGTTATCATAATTGCATATAGATAGCATGACTAAATATTAATTTGATGAATTTGGTGAATAATTCTTGTATTATATATTTTTTAAATTTTTTTCTAACTTTTTAGCCATTTTTTTCAATTATCCCATTTTCAAATAATTTATATTTCATAATTAACAATGGGGTGATAACCTTTGTTAAATTCTTTATAATTTAAGGTACTGCAAGGTTCTATATGGTATAATGCTGGTATAATACCGGTATAGTACGGTATTATACAAAAAATAAATAAAATACAATATTTTAACATATCTAGTTATAATAAATACTACATTAATCATACTAGCTAAATTGCCCTCGGACGTCGCTTTTTTGATGCAAGAAAAAAAAATAGTTTTTTTATAAGTTGGAAAAAAGCACAATTAACGTATTTATCAATAATCGTTAAAATCAAATAATTTAAGAAAATACAATATTTCCAAGGCAATCAAAAAGTGATTTATACATCTAGCTAATGTTGACCCAAAACTGGTTACAAATTCAATTTTCAAAATATTCTTACTTAATGCAACAACTTATAGTGTTAAATACATTTCATCAACATTTCAAAAGATTCGGTATAATCGTTTTGGCTATACGCTAATCAGTCAGTCAGTGGTATTTTATTTTTATACTCATAGATTGAATATAAATGTGTTAACATACATTTATATAGTTATACATTTCTTACTTTCATTACATAAAAAAAAAAAATGTTATTTCTCATCCAAAAACTACTCAATACGACTTTTCAATTAAGTAAAGTTAGTAATTTGTGTTTCTTAACAGACCTAACTAACACAATAAAAATCTTATCTGATTCATGACTGGGTTATAATAGTTACTTGTTGATCTAATTTATCTAATTTCTTTATTATACATTATGCTACGTGTAAGCTGGTGCTAGCATACTTCATAAATTAAGTTAGTAAGCTGTACGATCTTGTGCTTATTATTTGGTTGGATATGAATTCAATCCAAGTACAGATTTTTTGTGAAAAATTAATATTCATTGCAAAAAAATAAAAACACTTAGAAAGTAACTCACATTCCTCTTACTCAAGAGGAAATTGAAAGAACTATTCAAGACATTGTAAATACTAGATTAAATAATCTAAATATATATATATATATTAAATAAGGCTATAATAAACAATCGTACACAATAAGGATATAAAAGAGATGTGACTTTTATATGCTTTAAAGGAATGATGCGTTAAATGTCGTAGAGAAAAGTATATACTAACTATAAATTAATTATATGTTGTAAATAATATACAATGTTTACTAAACTATTGTTAATTTTCTTATAAATGTATTTGGGAACGATTTTTTTTTTTTTTTTTTAAAAAACGAAAGAATAAATGAAGGTGTTATTAAAATCAACTTTTTATTACTGTTAAATTACCATTCTGACTCTTATAAACTGGATGTTCTACCCTATTTCCCAACCCCGGTGTTTCGTCAAAGGCAATAATATTCGAATTATGCCATTCGATTACCATACCACCCCCGCGTTTTATCAGAAATACGGACAGTCATTTTGTCATTTACGGTCGACCCAACGTTAATACAAAATACAATTTATGGGGTACACCTCCTACATACACCCCATCGATTATTAAACTTGCCGTCTTTTGTGTTCAATGGAATATAATTTGAATATTGTCATTCCGTGTTTCAATCGTATCGATTATTTATATTTCATGCGCACAAATTAATTGACATTCCTAAATTTTGTGATACATGAAAATTTCTTATAATATTGTAGAAATGTCTGTGAAATGTCTGTTCGAAAATTTCAATAAATTCATTCGAGTGAATTTTATATGAATAGAATATAACTTATTCTATACACTTAAGAAATATCATATAAAGAATGAGCCGATTCATTAAATATCTATAAAATAATATCTTTCCGGACATAGAGTACATTGTAGTACTTATTACATGATGGTATAATATCAACAATCATTTGTACATACAAACATAGATCGATAGTAAATCATTTGTTCAATTTAACGTCCAGTTTTAGTTGATATCATGTTATGCATATAATAATCAATCTACTAAATAAAGTATTTGAGTATTACGATTGTATAGAAAGCATTCAAATACTAATATATTTATTTATTTATTTTTTTTTATTTAAAAATTTCAGGTATTAATACAATTTAGTTGTTTAGTACTACTTAGAATTTGACTTTGAGTAATAATTCATATTTTATAAAATTGCAGTTTTAAAATTCTCACTAAATAAATAGTTATAAATCAACTATAAAATTATAATATAATTATATTATGATTCGCTGTTTTGTTTATGGTATCTACGCATGATCAAATGCACAAACATCGGTTATCATCATCGATTAAATCACAAAAACATATATACATATGCACTATGCCAATTACAATATAGGTACATAGTATACAATATCGACTGATAAAAGGCCAAATGAGCAATATTTTGAGGCTAAGTGTTACACATAAACCGGTAGTTATAGTATTGTAGTAATATATGGTATTTAATGTGATTTATAATTTACAAATTTCGGTTCAAACGAAATTTACGAACAAAACTAAAAAAAATGAAAAAAAAAATAAAAAAAAGGATCTTTTTAGGGGAAAATTTGCACTAGTTAGATAACACGTGGCGTTTGTCTCATACTTTTATCACTTATTACCTTTTATAATGTTGATAATATAAAATTCGTTTGATACGATTAAATGTTGTCATTTTTCTTTTGTTTTTGTGGTGACTGAACAATCTTATGAGGTATTAGCCATTAGAGTGAAAAAAATATATAAGTTTACATGTTATATTAATATATTATGCTAATCATTATGTATAGATAATATTATTGCATGATTTTTTTTTTTTTTTTTTGGGGGGTGGTTCCTCGGACTTCAACCCCGCCTCAAAAAAGAAAAAAGATTCAAAGATCATAAATGACTATGATGGTACAGAAAAAGATTTACTTATTTATACGTTTAGATCCACAGACCATTTTAAACATTTAGTTTTAATTCACGATTGTTGGATTATGATTTTGTTAATAAAGAAACTCATTAGGTAGGCCTATAACATGCGATTACATTCATTTAATATTATCAATAAATTTAAACAATTTATCATAAGGGTTACTTACATATTAGTATTCATTTATATTTTCGTTAATTATTTATTAAAAATGTTTTTTTTTATTAATTACATGGATATGAACTATACACAATTCATTAAATATTAACGTAAGTAGTACTAGTAGTACGTGTTTCAGACTTGATAATAATATTAAATTAATATAATAACTCGTAACAAATAGTTCGTTAAATAATCAAAATCTTAGTCCAATAACCATAAATATAAATTATAATTTACAATAGTCACACGTCATAAATGTAAATATTGGGAAATAAACGTGCATTATCGTTACCTACTAATAAGCACGTTATATTGTTACCTTACCTTATTATGACAAATACCACATAAGATTGTTCAGTCACCGCGAGAAACAAAAAAAAAAATATAAAACAAGACAGATTTTGATCACACGGTCGTTGAAATATATTTTATCATACAATCACCTTTATGAAGATGCGGTAACTGATAAGCGAATAAAGACCTAGTAACATGTGTTATTTTACATGGCCCTTCGGTGAACAATGTTTTCATAGGTGACGCTTGTTCCCTAAAAAAATACGAGTAGACCCTAATTTTATTGAAAACACTTTTGTTCGTAAACGTCGCGACGCTTATAAGCATCGCTTATATATTTATCTGATTAGTAAATGATAAGAGGAACACTAACGCTTGTGCGATCAATGCTATAATTGTTAGTTGTCCCACACCAAAGTCCATATTATTGTTTAGCGTCCCTTGCGTTTTATCAGTTGATATTTGTGGCGATCACAAGCATCACAATGTTTTTGTAAAGTTCAACGAAAAACTCATCCGCTAGATGGAGCAACTATATTATCTTTTCCTGATATATTATAAATCACAAGATATATAATATATATATATATTATATTATATTTATACATGTAAATCATTTTGAATTGGTTTTAAAGTATATTGTCCTTTAGAAGATACTTATGCGTCTTAAAATTATAAAAATTTCAATATTATAAACCCATCATTAAATAATAAACATGAAGAAAATTAATGTTTTTAAAACATAATTCTAAGAATTTAGAAGAGGTAATAAAGGATTTCTTACTTTTTACAAAATAATTCATTCAATAAAATTAACATTAAACAATTGATACTTAGTGCTAATACGTGTTTAAAATTTCCGAGTTTAGTTGGATATTTGAAATTATTAATAGGTACCAATTATAAATTTTTTATGAAAAATAATCACTTTTTTGTACTAATTACAATTACATTAATAAACTCTATTTGGGAATTGGTTTGTTTAAACTTTCACATTCGTATTCAACATTATTTTTTATTGACTTGCTTCACTCCAATGTAGTTGTGTTAAATATTTTTTATTCAGAGGTCAAATCTATTAGTTTGGAAAAAGGTGTAAAACATATTATGTTATTATTGATACATTTTTTTTTCTCGTTCAATATACCATTTATCATTATTATTTTCTTCAGTCCATTGAATTTATTGGTATGATGATGCATATGTTCCTTCAAACATCTCTATTCAACGGGATTTCCTTAAATTCCTTGTAGAATCCTTTTCTAACATCCAACATAATTTGTCTCGTACAACGTTATCTTAATTTTTTTTTGCCCGGTTGCACAAACTATAGATAAAATCCGGTTAATAAGCTGTGATAACGGTTCCATAAACAGTCAGATAAATGTTTTTATTAGTTTCATAAAGTGTTAGACTGTAGTAAAAACAATTCCTTAACATTTTAAAGGTAAGTCCTACAAAAAAAATGTTATTTAATTTTATAAGACCAAAACCCGATATCATAGAAATCGGTGAATTAAATTATGAAAATTATGATAAACAAATGACTAATTTGACACTTAAATATTTTTTACGCTTTATAAAAGTTTCAAAAATATTTATTTAATTAATAAATAATAAAATAATAAAATAATTACATATTATTACAAAATAATTTAATCTCATCAAGCTAATAAAGTTACTAAACTCATTTTAATATTTATGGAACTGAAAATGGATCTAAAACTAATCGAAACAATAACGCAATATTTAATTGATTGATAATATGTAATGATCGTTTGGCTACTAACCAAATATTTTTCCTACTATGATTTCCCATAGTACGCAGACCATTGCAGGTGCATAGTATTAATTCTAATATTTTCCTATGATTGTTTTATGAAAAAGCATTGTTTCCCCATTTCTTTTATTCTTTATCAATCCAAATTGGTTCTCTATTAGATATTTAGTTATTTTCTCTTCTTTAAAATATGTAGATACTATTTTTGTTAGAATTTTTGAGATAAAGAGTGTCAGATTACTATTTTATTCCATGCTTTTCACACTTCTTTTCTATTTTTTTTTCTTTGGTATAGTACCATGCTAAATTTAGTAATGTTTTTGGGAATTTTCTTTCATTTTCATCAGATGTTATTAATTCTCTATTAAAATTATCAATTCCAAGGGTTTATGTTGTCATTTAATTCATTTATATTTAATTCACATTTATTCAATCACGAGGGGAATTCAATCGTCTTATAGGATATCAGAACTTTTATGAGAATTTTATGTTTTATGATCCAGTTGTCTATATATCACTGTAGTAAAGCAGTAGAGTAAGTAATACTTAATATCTTAAAATTGTTTTGAACCATTGATTTAAACAAAGGAAATAGATAGATATAGGGATACCTAAAACACAAGTAAATAGGAAAATGTCCTGTACGCTAAATTAAATTACAACTATTCAATTAATTAAATAAAAAAAACTAAATTTGTAACGTAATATAAATCCATGTTAAAATATAGTGCTTATTTACTTAAAACAGTTTTATAATAACTGAATAAATAACAATGTTGATCATTTTGAATGTTGAAATATACATAATGTTTGATTATAATTTGAAATATTATATATATCTTACTACAAATCTATAAAGAAAATTTGGCATTAACCAAATTTTATTTGATTCTTATGGTAAAAATATTATCTTCAGTAAAAGTAAACATTTTTACCATATTTATTTGATAAATTTATTTTATTTATTTATAAACTTGAAGTGAGCTTTAAAGTTATTTTTTAAGAACATGGTTAGAAAGAAACCCATAAAATATTTCAATAGTATGTTTTTTTTTTAATTTTTTATATTTATTGATGTAGAAATAAATTACTTAATCTTTAATAAAGTTGGTACCTTTACAATTTATATAATTTAAATTGTATTAAAAGATCTCATGAAGTTCCAAAATTTATAATTTATATTTATGTATAATAGTTTATTTTATATCAATTGAAATATTCTAATAATTTATATTTTATGAGATGTATAAGTTTTGTACTTAAGTTTTAATTTAATAATAATGCTTTTATTTTGGTTAATCTAAAATTATGTACCTAATTAAGGCACATACAATTTATTTTGAAGAATTTTGCAATACTTTTTAAGTGTTTTCGGTAAATAGGTTCCTTGTTTGGTAGGTAGATACACGTTAAGTTCTTATACTAAACTAAAATTTCACCTATATAATAGTAGTATTAAAATAAAACAATTTGTGCTTGCTGGTGACAAATAGGGTTTTGTTGACGTGACCCCATTAGATATTATGGGTATTCTAAAAAAAAAAAAAAAATGTCTTTCTCTGCTCTAAGTCAAATACGCATATAATGCTAAATTTAACTTTGGAAATCAGCGAACCCCGCACTTCTGTCTGTTATCGTGGTCGAAGGGTAACACATTTCTAGGGCTTTGTTGGGTTATATATTATAATCCAATAAGAAAAAGAATATGTAAGGATTCGTCCTGGCAGTTTGAAAGCAAATGTCCTAGGGTTGAACCAGTCGTGTCTCTAAGGTCTTTTATATCACTCGTTATTATTATTATTTTTTTTTTCGTTTATTTTTTTCGGTCACTCCTTTTTTTTAAAAACACCGTTGGTCAAGCTGGGATCTTCAGAAAGTTCAAGCATGCCTCCAGATGGGTAAATAAATACATGCGCTCAGAAATGATTTTACCTATATATTATTAGTCTGTGTATCTCATTTCTATTGTTATACTGTTGTTGAACATCTGCTCATATGTCTTTACCTTTTTTTTTAATAGTTTTGCACCTATAACTTTTCTCCAAAAAAATTCCGATTATTTCCCTATTCAAACCCAAACTAATAGAGTATAGCCTGATACTCCTGTATTGAAGTTTATAAATCTATATATCCGACTGTTAATCACACATTTTTTCATTTCTACCTGTTATGCGATATGCAATCACAATTTTCATTTATTTTTGAAAAGATAAATTGTATATATTTATATTTAACGTGTTATTTACGGATAGTACACTTTAAACAAGTACGTATTGGCCTTATAAGAATTGGTGTGTAGATACCAATAATAGTAGGTAAAACCAATAATTTTAAACTAACAATAAATCAATAGTTTTAAAGAATTCCGTAGACATTTATTGTTCATTATTATCATTTGGTTAATTTCAGTTTTGCAGTTTTATTGTAATTTATTTGTATTTATAATAATTAATAAGTACAATATCAGGAAAAATATAAGGTACTTAAATATTACACATATATATATATATATATGTTTATAATAAGTCTCTGTTTTAGCATAAAGTTTTATTCTGTATTCAATGTCGTATTATTTAGATATTTTGCGCTCTGGGGCAAAAAAAAAAAAAATCGGCGCCCTTCAAAGGGGCCTACCCACGGAAAATATAGGTGATAAATTCTCATAAACATTTTAAATATTCTAAAATCAATGCTATTTTTGTGTAGTAGGCTGGGGCGTTATTTTAACTTTTGAAAAGGTGGGGCCACTGATTAAATTTGCTAACGTCATAATATTTAAAAAATTATGGTTACCTATATATATAAATATTTAATATTTATGGACATTAAAGATAGTAAAACTATAATTTATTTACTTATCCTATAGGCTATAAGTTACCTATCAATAGGTTCAATGGAATCATAATATAAACCTAATTAAATAAATACTTATAATTTTATTATTTGTATATTTAGTACTTTACAGAACTTATTTACAAAAACATAAAATTGTATCTCAGATATAATGTACCGTAGTTTGAGGTAAATAGGAACGATTTTAACGGTTTTTTATAGATAATGAGCTCAATTTTTATGGTATACAATGTATACTATACATATCACGAAAACTGTTTTATAAAGATCACATACATAGAAATATATAATAACGTAATAACGATTGTTATAAACAGGAGAGGAACCAGTGTTTCCCAACTTTTAATAAATCGTGAACGTGTATTTAAAAGAAAATATTATCTGATTTCTGAGTAAAAAATAGGAAATAAAAATTTGATCATCGGATAACGAATTGCCGACATATTAAAATTTTTCAGAGTGGGGCATTTGCCATAGTCTGTCCCTCCCAAATAACGCCCCTGGTAGTAGGCATGCCACTGCACACCACACGCGATAACATAATACGTCGTATTATTATAAATAACTTATATTTATTGACATTATCACAACAGATTTGGGAACTAATATTAGGTATATTAATAATATTCTAGATCTCTGATAGCTATATTGCTATAAATACATTAATAATATATATTAATAAATTAAATATATTAATATTAATTTATAATACTGTTATTAAAATGTTATTAAAAACAAAAAAAAATAATAATTTCAAAATAATTTTAAAAGTTCAATAATTTACAAATGAGCAAATTTCCGACCACAAAATTTTGGCACTCCCAAAAAAACTGGCGCCAGGGGCAATCATAACCAGTGCCCCCCTAAATGCGGCTCTGTATTATCTCTATTATTTGGAAAACTATGTATAATATAATTTTATTTATAAAATACGAGTATAATTGGTGGATACCACTAATTAAACTGTACTGTAAGTGATTTGTCGATAGAAAAATTAATATTTTTTTACATTAGGTTCCTTTGATTTTATACACACAGTTACTAAAATACCTTCAAATCATCTGTCAAAATTTAAATGGTTTTTTACGTTTAGAGTTAAAAATAAACTTTTATGACGTATGCTTAACAACCGTCAGAAACAGAAAAAACGAAAGTACACAAAAACATATGATACAGTAATAATTAATTTGCTCAATCTCAAGATATTATTTAAAATATATATATTTGCATACACACCTTTATAAAAATTTAAAATGGAAATACTATTGTATTTCATATTATTTAAAAAAAAACCTAAGCAAAAAGCAGAAATATAATAGCAAAAGTTTCAGTAATTAAAGTTTGTAAATATCTGGTAGTTTCTTGAACTGGAGTTTTTTTTCAATATATTCCTTTATACCCAAAAAATATTTTTATTATTAAAAAATTATTATGATTTTGAGTTATGTTCGGAAAAAGTAAGAAAATCATTTTTTCTATTCAAATCTTTTTACTGGTTTTTGTTTTATATCAACCAAAACCTATTTAACTTTTAAATTATATTTTTGAGAATATTATTTTTGTACTCTACAGGTTAAATGTTTTTTTTTTTTTTTTTAAGAAGATAGTTCTTTTCATTTTAATACACTCACTTTTAATAATAAGTCAAAACATTTTAATAAATATCCGGCTTGACAATACATGGTGTACTTAAGTGTGAAATTTGAACTAAACTCAGAATAATTTCAAGGGACGTAGTTTTAATTGGCAACTATTTTACCGTTTACTTCTTAAAGGTACAGGCATTTTTCAAATGGTAAGATAAACTGAAGAACACTATTTTCTGAATAGCATTATTTATAATTTTAAAAAAATGTTTGAAACGTTAAATCAACTTGTAAAAATCATATGAAAAAAAAAAATGATTAATTAGGATTATATAGCTCCGTTAAAATTTTTAATTATATCCTATTTTCATATGTGAATTATTCAAATATTATACTCTAGAAAATAATATTCGATTAGTGGTCCGAAAAAGAGCTATTACATAGGAGGAAAATGTTATTATAAGCTGGTCAAAAAAATTATGGATTGAAGTAGTATAATTACTACTTCATTTTTTAATATATTCATGTTTCGGAAATATACTGATATTTCCAATCAATATCAGGTTCCATTTCCAATAAACATTATCAATAAATAAACTTTCTGAAAACGAAACCTGTAATAGATATGAAATGTCAAAAAAATATTACATTATTATTTTTTGTTCTCTATTAAAATTTCATAAGAAAAAATTATTTTCCTTAATACCTATATTTCAAATTGATTTCGATTCGAAAATACAAAATTAGGCGTTTGTATTTATGGACCAGGAAAGTAGTTGATAGTTCTTGTTCTTAACTATTCAATAAGAATGGATATAATAATTAGGTAAATATACAACGAATAAAATTAAATCCATGTATTTTATTAAACATTCATACGTGACTACCCATATAAATACATTTATGAACGACAGAGGTATTGTTTTTATTGTTGTGAATCAAAGGTTTTAGTTTCGATTGTGGTGTTTTTAACATTCTAATCTTCAAGCAATAATATACATAAAACTACATTATGAATTATGTATGCTCTATTTAATTGTGAATGCAGTGCTATTATTGAATATTAATTGTAGGCCATAAAGTCATCATGATCAATATTAATTAGTTATTATTTCTTCATAATTTCCAATGAGTGATGTCTGTTTTTTGTGCTTGTTTTCTATTAAAAAACGACTAAAGAAAATTTTCATATACACACACACACACACACACACACATTCATGATAAATTCTATTATTATAAGCTGTCTAGACATTATAATTCTTCATAAATTTACATAACGGTATTTCTGTTGTTACATCCCAAAATCGAAATCACAAAGACGTAAAAAATTTAAACTATAAAAATAATCGTAGGAATTGTAACAATGACGCCGACGACGTACAAATAATAATGTACTTTGCAGTTAAATTTATGATATCCATTGTCTTCGATGAAATATTATTAATATTAGCTGAATTACAAACATCCTCGGATAATGAATAGAATGCATTGCGCGTAACGTATCTGTGACGTAAATCCATCATGGTCTGGTCAATTTTGTCGAGTAACAAAGTTCAAAATTAATACACATTTTCAGTCGCTTTGGGTTCACAAGTTTTGTTTATTTTTTTTTTATTCTTTTATTTTTTTATTTTTTTATTTTTTATTAATAAATTCACTGTAATTGATGAATGATAAAATGTTATAAAGTAATTATATAAAATTATACTTATTTATAGCATTGTCTTATACTTTAGTATGATTATTAACCGCGTACAAAAAACAAAAGACTTATAAATATTTATTGATGGGGTTTTTGTTTACTAATCATGATAATTTTTAGTTATTTAGCTATTAATTTACATAATTGCATTGAAATCTATGCGAAAAAAACAAGTAAAACCAACATCAAATTGATTAAGTGATTTTTATCGATATTTTTAAACAATTTTACTTTTTTTGCGAATTTATCTACTCAAAATAATTTAAATTTTATTAAATCAAGGGTTCTTAAATTCTTCGACTTGAACAGCTTTGGATACCACAGTATAACCGTAGTTTTCGAAAAATGATCTGTGGAGCCCAAGGATCCACGAGAGTAATTTATAGTTGCTCCCCAGATACATCTGAATTAAATGAAATGCAGATATCATTATTACGAGTAGTTAAATATTGTTACATTTATATAGGTTTATATAGGAATATTGTTTTATATTTTTATACAGTGTGGTATTAAACGATATAACGTCTATAATCATAACGTAAATAATGATGTTATAATTGATAAAGTTACTCGAATATATTCTAAACCGGCCAAGTGCCGATTATTAATTGTTATTCATCATAAACAAATCTATCAACATTTTCAACTTTTATTTAAGACCTATTAATTATGCTTGCGGAAGCATAGGCAACAAACCGTGTGCACAGCTATCCCGAGTTATTTTCCACAATAAACTTGAAGCCGCAGTTAGCGCAAACCCTATACCACCCGTTTGCACATGTATGGATATACCAGTCGTCGTACAGTCCCAAAGAAGATTAATTTGTCGCGATTTATGAATTATACGATTCTACCTGAACCTTTGTAAATATCTTAGCCGTTGTGCGTGTTCGTACGCGACCATTTAATTAACGCATCTTCTGATGTCGTGGAGTACTATCGCGAGTGCGGACTTTAGTGATCATTGCAACAATCGATTTTTATTATTAACACTCAGTGTGCCGTGGGTATTGTGTATAGCCTTGAAATTTGATTGTTTTTACACGTAATGATATTAGGTATTTCGGTATTTTTTTTGAAAATGCAATAACTCAGTCAAAAACTATTGAAATTTTAATTTTTTTTAATTTTTAATAATAACGTATGATCTTCCGAATTAATAATTTCTAATAATATCCATCGAGTGTCCATCTCCCATTTCTTGGCAAAAAGTGGGGCGTTAGTTAAAATACATGATCATTGTTTTACAGACATCTCTGCCGAGTCGGTCGATTTTTCTTCTGAAATTCTATTGCAGTTCATGTGTTGATTTCGTAAACTTGTGATTTCACGTATCCTCGCAAGAAAAAGTCACACTTCGTAAGGTCATACGATCACGGAGGCCACCCCTATTCACTCACGCAATAAGGTGATTATTTTTTAAAAAGTGTGGCAGGTGTTCCATGTTGCTAAAATTACAATTTTTTAAGATCGATTCCTTTAGACATGAATTATTTCAAAGCCGACAACGAGAAGTTGGTGATCATGTTTCGATAACATTTGTGCCTTTTTTGTCTTAAAAAAAAAGGAGTCAATCTAGATCCGACCAACTGATCCGTGGGCATTAAAAAGAAACAACTTAAGAAGCAGTAAATCATCAATAAATCGTTTTCTATGATGATTGTGGTCCAAAACTGGCATTCTTGGTTGTTACTTGAGGCTAATCATGTACCTGGGGCTCAATGTGTTTATTTTGAGCACCGTAAGCTCTGCGCCAGTAACAATTTTCGAGAACCAATGTTGTACACAACTTCCGAAGAAAATACAAGTCCGCTCGCCATTGTTCCCTTGGGCAGCCCAGTTCCATTGTACGGTAATCGTGTGTGCACGCTCGACCTGAAATACAATAATGAGCTACGGCATGTTCACGTATAACGACCAATACGATTAATCGACACGAGACACGACCACCGCCATCTCAAACCTGTACTATATTGTGTTACTAACTGTATTACGTGTGTTCGTACCATAACGGTTATTGGCTGCATTATTTGCAGCCACCGCTGGCCTTTGTGCGCCGGTAATTCGTCCCATCGCACGCACGTATTATACCTGGGTACACGGTGTGATAATTAACCGATTTGATTGTTGCCGGCGCCGTAATAATATTATTATTATTATTATTATCCGTAGTTTATATGCGTGCAACACATTCATATGAGATACATACTGGTATATATATACACAGTAGACTTTCGATAATCCGACAAACATTAAACCATAGGACTGTCGGATTTACGAAAACGACGGATTAACGGAGCTTCACATCAAAACGCATTTTTATTCATTGAGAATCCTTAATTTGTTTTATTAAAACTTATAAATAATTAAATAATATATGCACAAAAATTTATGCAATTTGGTGAATTCATCTTTTGAGGAACAGATTTAAAAAAAATAAAATAATAATCTTTTTTTTTTATTTTTTATTTAAAAGCATCATTTTTTATTTAAAATGATGCTTTTAAGACAACATTCTAAGAAAAAATATTGTTGGATTATTTGACGTATCGGGTCGAGATTATATTGTATATATATATATATATATGTATGATTAATTGTATTGTGTATATTAACATGTATATTGATTGACCTCCCATTTATTTTTGAAATAATCAAATAAGCAAACTGCGTACATCAACAAATATATGAGGAGAGGCTAGGTTATACATTTTCATACTTATATATTCTATAAGCAAATTTTAGTCTGTACAAATATGTTTAATAATTTTCTTGAATTTCGGGAAGAGCGCGGTTAGACCCCTAAGCCCCCTTCTTGTGTACGCACCTGAAATAAGCTCCCTAGACGCCTTTACGAATTACAATGGATTTGCACATATTTTTGTTAGAGTAGCTACATGTGATAATTTTTTTTTACTATAAGCTTTAACAATTAAGGTTATTAACCATCGTTTTTAAATATATTAATATTTTATAGACTGATTTGTTAATTTATAATAATTTATAATAATATATAATTATATAATTATATTATAATATATATTTTTGTGTTTAAAATATAATATTCATGTTTGTTAATCTAGAGTTTGTTAATAGTATTGCATTTTAAGTTGAACTTATTGGAGTTTATTTTTCGTTGAGGATTTCTTTGATCTCGCGCGGTGACTGAGTGTTGTACATGTTGGCGCGTATAAAGAATTTTAATTTTTTTTTTTTTTTGTCGTATATAGATTTGTAGAAAATGAAGTTACTTAAAATTATCTGAATTTATAAAGTATCTAAGCCTGTTTTACAGAGACTGAAATATTACGATTAGTGTTCTTTGCCTAAAATCACGAGTAAAATAGAATTATAAGTTAGTAAAAAATTACATACCATTACGAAAAGGAATATTTAATTAATAAAATAAAAATGAATTGTACTCATTTACCTATTTTATTGTTGCACACTCTTTATATTGTCCGATTTCGAGTACCACATAAAATGCCATTCACTTCCTCACTATTTACTTAAGCTAACATTTAGTTTCTACTAGCCTTTCATTCCATTGCCAAATAGTATGATAGGTCGGTTAATTCTAATTCAATTTTGATAACTAATTGATCAAATTACAACAATTAATCAACTTACCAATAATGTAGTTATAATGAATTAATTGGTCAAGTGTAGACAGTTAAGTATTCAATCCGTTTATTTACAGTATATTGATTGATCAACTGCTATTAGATAATTAATTAATCAATCGATGAACTGAGATTGCTTATTATCTGAAATCGTACATACCGTAATCGATTCATAGTAGGTATATGTACTATAATCGAACAAAATGATACTGTTATCTTTGTCATACACATGTAATATTGTTTTTAACGTAACAATCAAAATTAAAAGGTAATAATATGTAATAATATTCATACATAATACATTTATCTTGTTTGAGTGTAACAGCCACAGAATGGGGATTGGGTAAATCCAAGGATTTTTTTGTGGGCAATGTGCACTGGAGGTGTAACGATTTCAAATAAATGTATATTTTATCACAATTAATTTATTATTATATTAAATAACAAATAAAATCTTGATTAACTAATCTCTATTTTTAATGCATTAAGTGTTCAATTGCTTATAACTGAAAAATTAAATCATTTTAGGTGATTTTCTCAAAAAAATTTTAATTATTAATTCGTCATTAAAATTAGTTGTAGATCTATCGAAATGGTTTGACCAATAGTATATGTGGTGCCTAGAACTAAAATTTTCTTATTGTAATCTTTATATTTTTTTAAATGCATTATTTATCAATTTTAATCATAACCTGTTAAAACTTTATCTTGTATTGTAATTTTTCTATGACTTTTTATAAGCCTTGGACTTATGCAACACTAGCTCTAGCCAGGGATTTTTTCTGTCCTGTGTGTTTACCCACGTCTTGATGTTTAAGATATTAAGTATATATAGTTCAGCTTTAATGGTTTTTTGGTCATTTCTAGCACATGACACGAAAAGCTAGAATTGTGTAAAGTAATCTAAACATTTTCACCTGCACACGTTTGGGAATGGAAAGAAAAAGGATTATGGGGTTTTATAAGCATTGATTTTTCTTTTTACAAAACAAAAGCAAATACTCGTCAATCTTCATACTGTCGATCGTTATCATTATTTATATCGATTTTCAACCTATGATGCATGTATTCTCACATAAGAATACCAATTTTAATGTACTTACTTAGAAACATTTTTATGGTTGGATGTCAGAAACTCATCGATGCTATGAAATGGTTACATTATAACAAGATTAAAAGAGATAATAATGAGATGAAATTCAATCAATTTATTCTTAGCTATTACCAATCGAAAACTATTTGAATTTGTTAAAAACAGTGTTCAACTTAGAGACAGACGTTATCTTCTATGATCTTAATTTTTAATTGTAATATACTTATCATTTTATTTTTAACGGAAGTATTTTTTTTTAAAAAAAAATCGTTTTTTTTTTACCAAAACACATATAATTTTTTTAAAATTTATTTCATTAAAATATTTTTATTTTTTTTTATGTATTATTTTCATGTTCCAATATATTTAGTTTAAGAAAATGTTAGTAAATACTAGATTGTAGAGGCAGTGGTCCCTGGTATAGTAGTAGTTGAAAAAAAGTTGACGACTCATATTTTAATTTATTCTATTTTTCATTATCCAGGATTATAATTAAATTTTTTTGAGTTCAATGATTCAAACAATTATTTACCATAGAATTAATATATATAACTACTATTATAACATATTAAGATAATTGAAATTATCAAAATCCAATTAATCATGAAATGTAGTTAAATATGCAATTATATTTGTTCATAATACAGTTTTCGTTGTTTGGACTTGGGTATTAAAATGTTTAAAAAATATGATTTAATTTTAATTTTTTTTTATATTATATGATTAGAATTGTTGAAAATATTAGAAAATACTATTTCTTATGTGTATGATGTGTATTTTTATACGAGCACGAGCGTGGTTGTGGTAATTCGTACTTCGTACACGTGCTTTGCGTATAATCATCGAAAGTTGTTTTTATATTGTTTCCGCTATGTCATCCTGCCATAAGTCCACCATATAACAAATTTAACAATTGTTCGATTCTTTGAAAAATGTTGTTGTCATTCACATTACAAAAAAAAATAAACCCTTTGCGAAAAATTCCCATACACCACATACCCGTGAACTAATATATATGTATATATATATTGAGACTGATATTATAAATATAATTCTTTATATTTACATAATATATCGGCTTTTTTTAACATGCACAAGAAATTGATCTCATTCTTTGTTTGAAATAAACAGAAATAGAATTAGGGTCATTCTGCTGGTGATAAATATTTTATTGAAAGTACCAAATTACTTAGCATAAAGTTACTCTGATGTGAGAATAAAATCAATCAATGTATCATAATAAAACTTACAAATACGAGTATACTAGTATATGCATGCATAGAGTTTTTAAACTTATCACGTGTTACATTGGTTTAAGGAAAACAGTTTTAAAACTATATATAGCCATATGGTTCAATTTCCCATAAAATTATCTCGAACTCTACTAGTCCAAACAATTTTTAACATCGCCGTGTCGTTTGAAAAATGTCTCCGATACAATTTACGAGCTGTTTAGTTTGAAAATGTACTGTGTCTCAAAGTACCTAGTTAAAATATATTTGAACGACCATACCAGTAATTTACTCATCATACGAGTTGATGAAATACTAGTAGATAAAAAAATGGCTGAGTTTATGCGATTGCTTGAAACGCCATTGCATGAACTATTCGTTCAATCAATTCTTGAAATTCTTATTTTATGCAATGCACATATACATGCATAACGTGCACATAAAAATATTATGTGAGTATATAAATATATTTTTTCGATGTGACATGTCTCGGTTTTTGAACTCTTAGCGAGGCAAAAACTTTACTCTATAATACGATAGTGTAGTGTATTATGCGAATTGGTTTCGACACTTACATCGAAATTCCATCAGGATGAAAAAAAAAATGATCGAGGCAATCAACGTTATATAACCACACTGTATTAGGGTGTGTTTAGAATACGTGGTATTCATTGCTTAATATAGAATAACATTGGTAGAATGCATTATTTGGTCCATTATTTTTTAAAATAACAGTTCATGAAAACCTAAAAGTTATAGTAAATTATCACTTGAGATCAGTGTTTAAGTTTTATTACTTTTAGAAGAAACATAATATGCTGTTTAAGTTTTTTTTTATCAAACTTTTATAATACTGAACCATGAATAGTTTCTTTTATAATAGCTATAGTCATAATTTCCAGCAATATTGACATTTCAATATCCGAGGTTATATTTTTCGTAAAACATATTTACATTTTGTAGTCTAACTTAAAAAAATTTAAGAGTTATTATTTTTATAAATATTTCTAGTTCAATAATATGTCAACATCATTTTGAGAACAGTAAGAAACAACAGACCTCAACATTTTTTGCTTGTGGAGCCTTTGTGTTGCTAAAAAATTTCACGGAACCCCAAGAACTAAGAATGCTAATTTTAATGCGTATAAAACCAAATATTTTATTCAATTAAAAAAAAAAAAAACATTCAATTGTATGAATATTTGCTAGTATATTCATAAAAAAAAAAAAAATTAAAATATAAAAATATAAAAATGTTTACATTATAGTGTTTACACCATTATTTATTTTTTTTTGTTTACTAGTAATTTGATGTTTGGCTTTATAGAAAAAAGTTGAATCCGTATGTCTGCTTTGGAATCTAATTTGTTGTGGTATTATGTCGTCGTTGAAGTAAACGATGAAAATCTAGTTTCTTAGAGATATATGTCGGCACACATATAAATATATTGTATTTAGTTATTTGGTTGGAGAAATTTATGTAAATACGTGGGTTATTTGAGTATGAAACAATCAAGGTAAAAGCTTAAATTTATAAACACATAAACACTTGTAAGGTCAGGATTAAAAAAAAAAATTACAATTGTAATACTTTCATTGATATTAAAAATATATTATATATTATAGATGTTGATGTTATTATGTCGTATAAAAAAGTTATTACACATTATATTTTTCTGATTCGAGTAAATATTTTTATTGTTATTTTGTTATTGCAATGTGAAATGTTAACATGAATTTATTATTGTTATTATTAATGTATTAAAATGTAATTTTTAAAAATAAAAATGGTTTATTTAATATCATGTTTTTATTTAAAATTAAGAAAAGTCTTGTATATATTATAAAAAATTATTACTTTCATTAATTTATTAGAGTATTGTTTTATTAATTTTTAAATAAATATTAATGTAAAAATAATTGATTTAATATTGAATTAAATGTAAATTTAAGATTAAAAAACTAATACACGTATTACATTTTAAACTTTAAACATGTTTAATATTTATTCTTTAAATTACCCTTTCACTTATAGGGAAGAGAGATGAAATTGAATAAATGTGTTTAGTATGTTAAACACAATACTTATTTTAATAGAACATGATTTTGATAAATAATTACATGCATATATTATTAAAATTTTTTATTTGCTTTGTATTAACATAACGTAGATTTTAACGATGATTATATAAAAATAAAACTTTATAATCTATTATTTCCAAAATATAAATTAAGCACAAATCACAATATTTTATATTGCTTTGATGAAATTGGCGTCGATGTCGTATGGTTGACTGGATTTTCAACTTTTACCCCCGAGTAGCCTTTAAAAACGTCACAAGTTTTGATTATTTATGGGATTTGTCGGTTGGAATGACTGACACGGGCGAAATGGAATTGGTCTTATATTCACGTTAACTTAAAGGTGAAATTATAGTGAAGGCCAGGGTGATGACCGTAAGTTTTATAGATTTCGTTGACAACTCAACACATACACGCGCGCGCACACACACACAAACGCACACACACTCACATTTACAAATACATAGTGCTATCGCTGTATGTATAGTGTCATACAAACTTTGAAAATGATTGAACCCACTGTCCGTCGTGGTATTATAGAGTATGTAGAGCATTGTGGATACAATAAGAATAGATTGCTGGTTCATTCAGAATTTAAAACATAACAAGTGTACTTTGGGCTTAAACTAGAAATTGTGATGTAACGAGAGTAGAATACCAGTTATGTACGGGTGTATATGGGAGGTGAATGGGCTATGGTATTGCAGGGAGAGCTCAGGGGAAGGTGACTTTCGACAGATGTGACGTCAGCGCTTTTGATTACCATGGCAACCATACATACGTGTAACTTCTTATCCTGCCGTTCACTTGTTTTTTGTGTGCGTTTTACTCTGCAGATATATTATCTAACTTGACTGATATCATTAAATGTTTGTGGAATCAAGACAAGTATTTTAATTTGGCTGTAGTAATTCGTGTTTTTTAGGACTAAGTTTGAATACATAAATGTTATAAAAATAAATATTTATATTTCATGGTCACTTTGCTTTCGAATCTTTTTATGAAATCTGAAATTAAATTTTCCTGTGACAATTAGACCAACAGCATATAATTTTATATCTTCGCAAAAAGCTAAAATAATATTATTAATTACCATTCAGTTTTGTAAATGTAAATTAAAATAGAATTTTGTTGATATATTTTTTAATTGTTGTTGGATTTTTCTTTAAATAGAGATTTTATGTTTTGAATATTTTCAGTTATGTAGTTTATAACATTGACATGTTTTTGTCTTTAATATTATTATAACTTGTAAGACTTAAAAATAAATAGTTCATATTTTTTCTAAAAAAATTTATTATGTATTGTATAAATATTACAAGACAAAATAAACTGATTCATGAATGTGAATATATTAAAATTAAAATGGAATAATTTTTTATATACGAGTACGTCTCATTTTCTAAAAAAGTTCTAAACATACTATATGTCATTTTTAAAGATAAATTCCTTAATATAGCAGACTTGATTAATATCACATTAATCTGTTTTATTGAAATTATATCATGTAACTTGCCCGAGAAGTTAAAACATAAGTTGAATTACATCGAGTATGGACGTATTTATTTTCTCTATGCTTTATATTTACTTGAAATAAGTGCTTTGAACCTCTATATCAGGGGTGGACAACTGGCGGCACGCGAGCTTTTTTTTATTTGGCCCGTATTTTATTTTAAAATTGCACCAAACAATTTTAAAGTTTATCGTCTATACTCTGACTTATTGAAATATTAATTGTTATATAGTATTAAACATCGTTAAATGTCTAAATGTCATATTTATATATAAGTATAACTTTCAACCATAGCTGTTCGTATCGAACTATTTAACTATATCAGTTTCTTTGTATCATTCGTATCGTGCTGTCGTGTGTGTTGAATTTATTATTTCCGTGTATATAAATGCTAGTTAAAATTCATATTTTCAATGACTTTTTTTTTATGCTCTAGCCCACTAGATTTTAATTTTATAAAAATTGGACCTCTAGTAACTTTGAGTTGCCCATCCCTGTTCTATAGCAATGGCGTTTTTACCCTAAGGACACGCAAGGTACGAGCCCAGGGTCACCGAACTAATGTATAACATTTATCTGTATGAAATAATATTAATTTATCTAAAATAAAAAAAAGTTATTGAAATCTTGTATCTTTTTTTTTATATGTACCTAATTATATGTAATTTATTAAGCCAATTTAAAATTTAGATATAATATTTTAATATTTTATTCAAATACTAGACTAACTTTTTTCTTTTGACGAAATGAAAATAGTATGATTTTAGGGAGAGAAATAATCAACCAATTTATAATTTGGCGGAAAGGGAAATGTACAGTTTTGGCGGAAACCGGCCATGCCCGAAACAATAATCGTATTTTTGCTTTTTAAAGAGCCTCTCAACCCTGTGTGCTCACTTGCATAGCCAAAGACGATTCTGCTTCTGTTCGAGAAGTAGTATACTGTTTTTATATATAAATTCTGTTTCAGTAACTCCTAAACAAAATAATAGAATGTTCCTTTTCCAACAATATTTCATCCTGTATGTTAAAATATTGTTTATTACAGTAAGATTAATCTGCACGGTGTATTTATTTAGAGAACAATACTTCATGATTTATTGTTTTCAATCTTATTATGTCTTATGAAATTAATTTTTTGTTATGGTGTAAGCTATTACGATATAAAATTTTTATTTTAACACATTTTACTGTAACAGAATTATGTTTGAACGGTAAGAAATATTTTGAAAATTGAATATTAAATGGAAATATTACAATTTATTATTTATAAAAATTATAACTATGATTTTCATTAATTAATTTCATTTAAATACAAAATTCAAATTATATTATAATTATAATAAATTTAGCCTTATGATATAGACATTTTAACAAATAGATTTTTTGTTAATTGTACCTTAAAATAAAGTAGTAGAAATTATTATATTATTAATTTTCTACAGAAAAATATTTAAATAAAAAAAAAATAAAATCGAAATGTACTAGTAATAGTAGATAGCTATGCTTAAGTAGTTAACTGAAAGTCATTAGTTAACATTAATTGTTTGTAAATGAAAAAAAAATACAATAACGGGTGTACATAATTTAGGGATGTATAATATTAGTTAATAAAGTAATAGTATAATAGTTTATTAGATTTGTGGGTTTTTATTTACGTGCTCTAATATTATATGCGTTGTGGATATCATATTATAACTTATAATTGTATGGTTTAATTACATATTTTGTTTTTCTTGTTTGAATTATAAGTTTTCCTCGACCAATTATGAAATAAAATTACAAAATAAATTGTTTAGTAATTAATAATTATGGGTTTTTATTATGTTTATGTAGATATGTGTTAAAGTTGAATTTATTACTTATTTATTGATATGTATCAATCATCGTTAATGATTTTGGATTCATAACATTTCAAATGTGACGTTAATATTGTTTGAATTATATATTATATAGCATATCGTGTTAATACTTCAGCAAACAAAGTGTTGAAAGTATAAGTATGTATAGCAGTACGATTGGCATTTCACCAAACACTAATTGTTAGTCGAAAACAAGTTTCAATATAAATAGAAAACTTTTCCCGCAAAAGTGATCTAATATGGCTCGAAAAGCTTTTTGATATTTCTATAAATACATAGTATTTAATTGTTTATCTATAATTGTAATATCATTTGAAGCATAACATTTACAATAATTATGTTGCGATATGTATCTGATGTTGTTGCATATTGGTGTGGTTGCTTTTCACCAGTGTTGAGCATTATCTAAATAAATTTGATAGTAAACAAAATTAGTTATCTGATGAGTTCTTGAGTTATTTAACGTGATTTAGCTTGATAAATAGATACAAGTATATTTTTTAAAAAATTAAAAAAATTAAACTTGAAATTTAAAAAACTAATAACTAAAGGTCAGATATAATTGCAATAAAAATATATTAAAATTGCAGTATAAATATGTTAAAATTGCAATGAAATACATTAAAATTACATAGTAAAATCATATTAAATATATAATCATTAATTACTTAAATAATATTATAGACATTAATATAATATTTACAAAACATATAATTTTTCTGAATTAAAATTTATAATTATATATATCTCTAAATTGTGTTCTTGAAAATTGTATCGTATGTTACTTAAAATATGTTTATATAATGAAAAAGTACGTTCAACGTCGATACTTGTTATCGATGCATATTTAAAATAGCTTAAAAAATTGAGTGTTATATCTAAATAAACATTTTGATTAATCTCAGAGTAAGTTTTAATAGTTTTATATCCTTCATTTTTTACTAAGACATATTTTAATTTATATTTAACTATTTTTCCATTGGGACCGGGAATATTTATAGAAATATTTATACTAAATATTTTTATTTAGTTAATACTTATTTAGTATTTATTTATTTATTTAGTATTTATACCAAATATGTTTATACTCGTAATTGACTATTTGATTCTTCTAAACTTGTAAGTTTTATAGATAACTCAGATAAATATAATTTTAAAAATCCTAAACTACCATTTAACTACATGTAAAAATTTACGTCGTTGTTATATTTTTTTTTTGGAAAATCACTTTGGATATAATAATTTGTATATTTTATCACGTGAAGTATATAAAAATTGCAATAATTGTAAAAAATTGCAAAATCTTTGAAAATTTCAAAAAATCGCATTATTAAATTAAATAGGAAGACTGTAATTAATCTGATTCGTATACATATTTGTTTAAATTTGATTTACTGGGTATCAATATAAAGTTGCAATATCAATTAAATCTGCTCTTAACTAATAACAATTTCAAATTAATGGAAACTTTAATAATATTATTAAATTATTAACTTTACAATGAATTACTATTAATTTAAAAGTTGTGTAACTGCAATATATGTTCAGTTATACTATTTAAAATATGCCTATAAGTATAATTTTTAAAAATTGTTTAGATATTTAATAAAAACTATTCAATTGATTCTTTATAGTGACTTTTACAATATTTGATTCCTAAGATAGATAATTAAATAATACATATGATGGTTGAATTAACTTTTTATTATTTTAACCATAAATATTACTATACAATAAGTATTATATAAATTGTAATGAATTGTTTTCTAAAACCATTATATACCTACAAAGAATGTATTTTTTTTTAAGTTCTTCTTATTATTTATTACTTACTTCCCATATATAATTGTATATAATATAAATATATTTTATTCATTATTTATATTGATGTACCTATTAAATCAAAGTTAAGTTAAATTTTAATTTAATTTAATTTTTTAAGTATAAATTTATGTAAAAAAAGTATAAATAATTAAATAAAAAAATATTTATCTTTTTTTATTCAAATAAATATTGTTTTATCTTTTATCTTTATCTAGATAAATTTTTAGTTACTTTTGTGCAACATTGCATTTAAATATTGCTTTAAATACTTTTACATACACCCTTTATCTTATTTAGTACTTCATTTTAATATATAGTTACTTTAAAGTTGATAAACATCAAGTTATATGTCTATTTCATATAGTATTAATAAATAATAGTTAAAAAATAAAAATAAAATAAAATGTTGAAACTCTAATGGTTTTTTTTTTTTTCAATTTTTATTCTCTAATAGTTTTATATATTATATTTACAGTATATTATAATTTAAGTATATGCAGAAACAAGTATTGTATAAACAAGGTTGGCAGAAGAGCTAGGCAAGCTTTATGGGACCTTCACGGGACTATTCACGGGACCTTCAATGTTTGAATTGAATGAATTTCTTATAAGTTTGTGTATTTGGTACTCTGTACAGCAAGAAGTTAATATTGTTAGTATACGTATACAAGGTTCAAATACCAGCTTATATATGTACATTTGGAATATTACTCATTGCTCTTACTAAGTTTATTGATGAGTACAGAGAATGAGATTTAATAAGACTAAACTAGAAGAAAAAGGACTTCCAGAGTTTTGGGAGATAAAAAACAGAATTTAAAGTTACATGATATCGAAAAAAAATTATTTGAATATAAAGTTAATAAAAATATACCCTTATAAACAAGGGCGGACTGCAATTCAAAATTAATGGTTCAATAATTACGAACATTTTGAAAATTATATCACCATATAAGCATATAGTTGCGACGTATGTATGCGTATGTTACTTTTATAGTATTCGTCTGAAAGTGCGTTCGGACTATACGCAAACATAATGAACTCGATAATCAAGAACACGACCGAATGTAACAGTGCAGACGAATTTTCCTAAAAACCCTAACACATCGAATACCATGTTCATGATGTTTGTGTTGTTCGCTGGCGAGAAAGTACATCAAAGGAGTACTTTTATAAATTTAGGTGGTTTTTCAAATTTCTCCATGTTTGTTGAGTTTGTGGACTACGGTTCGTTCAGTTTGCAGACGAATATTTACTTAAATGAACATAATGAATAAATTAAAATTTGATTACTGCGAATTTTAATTTAAATAGGTTTATTATTAAAACAACTGTACAAAACAACACTTGCAATAAGTAACCACATTCTGTAACTAATTCATTCAGACTGGCAATTGCCTTAATACTGGGGTTCGCAAAGAGTGTTCACAAACACAGGGAACATAGAAATCTAAATCGTCCCTACATTTCAGACGGATTGTGCATCATGTTTACGAACACAGTGAACAGACGAACAATGTAAGAACAAAATTTTCAAACTATTTAGTCTATGGTCATCTGAATTTCTCGTCAAGTCATGTGACTATATTTTTATGTTTTTTTATCGAAGTAAATTATAACGGTACCACGCTGTTATTAGTCTTGTTTATCAATGAAATTAAAAATGCGATTGGCATTTCAAAATAACGGAAATTAATATTGGGAAGTAATTTTCTCAGTGTTCTTAAAGTTCTCTGCATTTTCAATAAAAACTCTCATGCATGGCCAACGGGTTAAGCGAACGGAGATTACGTGACAATTATTGATCACGAATAAAATGTTTTTATCAACATAATATTTATACACCTTACTGAACCGGTACACATACTTATTTATAATCAAATTATATTCGTTTACGTGCACCCGAGGTGAGTATATGTGATGAACGCGATAATTACATGCATTGAAAACAGTGACGGATGTATTAAATGTATGTATATGCACCGGGTTGACAAGTTTCGTAAGCGAATGAACGTCGAACATGTTTCATTGATAAAACGCGGATGTATATATACGAGTAGTATATATCTATCGTATCGTGAATTCATACATTTGGGCATGATGACATAATTTGATGTATATAATGTTTACACGTATGTATATCGCCGTAGTTTGATTTTGCTTTCATGCTGTAGCCATAAGAGGTTTTAATCGAGTCTCTTAACCAAACCTGTGTGGCGTGGAGCTATGGTAGGTATTACTTCGTCGTGTATATTTAATATCACGCGGTAACGGTAATGAGGTATTAAAGGTTTTACATCGAGCCTCCATTAAAAGTTTACAGGCTAATGGAACGTCGTGTTTATATCGGTGTTCAAAAAACACAAAAATACGTTTATAACAATATGTATATTATTTATGCGTCCAGCGACAATTTCTAAAAGGAAAAATGACAATTAATCATTATTAACATTCTGTGATAGACTGGTCAGTATTTGAATATAACTAAAGAACGTTATAATAGTAGGATATAGTTTGTTAATCAATAAATAATACGATAAATTCTAAACGTACCTATGTGTCCTGGTTGTTTTTATAGTTTAAACATAAATGCATTTTAAAATGTTGTTTGAATTATATATATATAGATATTTTTACATTATGTAATGTAATCTTGTTGAAATATTTGAAATGCATCAAAGAACACAAGAAATTACATTCTAGTATATTACAATAAAAATATTAAACATTACAAGACTTAAAGGGTATGCTTTTGATATTAATATATCATGAATTATATCATTTTTATAATAATAATTATATTCTTTATTACGGAATCAACTCCATTTACAATAATATTTATAATAACAGTTTAATATACTAATTAATAAATAATATATGGTACAATAATTCAAAAATAACACGAGTTATAATCTTTTTGATTTTAAATATAATTTAAGCATTGCAACATTAACAAAAATAAAAAATCAATATCAGTCATAATCAATTATAATCATATGTGCAGAGGCGTTCTCAGGATTTTTTAATAGGAGTGTGATATAAAAGTGTACTAAAAAGCTGAGCCCCACACACTCTCTTTCTTATACAAAATAACATATTACATTTTTAACAATGAGTTTTTTTTAAAATGTAATATACTACTTGAATTTTTTTTTTCATTTTCATACACTGTTGATCGACGTATGATACACATGAATAACAATGTAAAATTTGTATCTAATATATCTAATGTAATATGTATCTATCAAATAAAAATGACAATGATTTTTGTGAAACTGCTGAGAAACACTACATACTTAAGATTAACTGCATTATTTATTGTAAGTTTTCTACACAAATTTACCTACCTTCGGTTATATTCTTATAATTATATTTTGAATTTTCTTTTAAAGTTTAATATTGTGACATGAAGTCGATAATTTTTATAATAAAATTTACTTCTTTTTACTATTTCCAAGAATCATTCCTTAAATCTTGCCAGAAATTATAATAATAATTTTATTTTGTTTTAAAATATTAAAATAGAGATATTATATTAAAATAATTATTTAATTTATCTATGTTCAATGTATGCGATAAAGATAAATATCTTGTGATTTTATTAAAATTATAAAACATTTATAAGGAAACAAATGAATAATAAAAATAAATTTAGATTATTTTCTATAAATAAAAACAAAAAAATTAACTTTTTAATAATTAAAATAGTCAACAAGTTATAGTTTAGGTTAGGATACATTTGGGTTATCGATTGTGTTTGTTATGAAAATATATTGCATTTTATTTTATTATAGTTCGTATAGGTTTTATAATAAGAATATTATCTATTTTTTTAACTTTTTTTTTCGTTATAATTGTTACATTTGCAGGTTATTTTTTATTTAAATTAAAAAAAAAAAATTAAATAAATGTCCAACTATTTATTATCATTACTGTTACATTGTCGTATTATTTTTAAATACAAGTTAATAAGAGAAAAAAATTAATATATGTTCAATAAAGTTATGAAGTTAAATTGTATATTCATACTTTATTTCTTTATTTGCAATCCTTTCATTAGGTAGTATAAATTCATTATAATTTATATTTTTACCGTATATACGTTTTGCACCATCACTTTTATATCACATTATTGTTAATAAAATATAATTGACCTATATTTATTATTTACATACAATAAAGTTGTTTGTTTGCTTGTTTCAGGTGAGTGAGCTTTTGCTAATATATTATTTCTATCTGATGGATTGCGTAAGTACCTAGTTAAAATTTTAAAATATAACTTTGTAAAAATATCGAATACAGGTAGGTAATAAAAAAAAATATGTATATATACTAGTATATATGTCACCAAATGAGTACTATGAACTATGTATTAATATATAAACTTGAGTTAAAATACAATAATATTAAAAGTTAAAAATTAAAAGGTATTTGTGTAATATATATAATGTAACTATACATTATATGATATCTAATATCATAATTAGATTAATATTATTCATAGTATAATAATTAATGTAGTTTTAATCAAAATTTACCAGTCTAGTATAACTTACACTCTATATAGATGATAAGATAAAATAAATAAGTGGTTAATGGTACATCTTACAAATAAGTATTTCATTTAATATGATAATTTATAGCATAAAATTATACCAGGAGAATATAAATTTGATAATTAATATTTTTAAAATTATTTCTAATTATTTTATAAATTTGGAAAATATATTATATTCAATACTGCTGATAATATCATATAGTATTTATGAAGTTATTTATAATATGGCTAACTTTATGATAGTATCTATTTTTATAGTACCTACTCGTTTTAATTTATATAATTATCAACAGGCCTACGAGAAGGGGGAGGTGATATGTCCCCCCCCCCGGACACGGAATTTTTGAGAGGGCCCGAAAATTAGTGACTAAAAATTATTAAAAATTAAACACAATTAATGATAAGAATTTAATGAACACTGCAGAAAAAATTAAGATATACCCCCGAGCCCAGGTTTTTCTCTTTATGGCCCTTTATATATCAATGTATACATTGTATCATTATTTGACTACTTGAATTCACTATATTAATTTTTCAAAGATGTGTATTATTATTGAAACTATTGAGCTAACATATTAACATATCAATCCATATAGTTTATACTTAATAACTTTTATTAGAAAATAAAATTTTTTATCATTCTTTTATAGCATATTTTGTTATATCATTGTTATTTTGATATACTTAAAGGACTGTAAAAAAAAGTAATTTTTTTAAATTAATAAAATATTAAATATTTCAAAATTTTTCTCAGAAAATAATATATATAAATTCCGTACATTTTACTATAACTTCAATAGTTTATTGATTATACTTAAAAAACTACATACCGACACTATTTCAAAATTGTTCGACCTCCTTGAAGCACGTGAAGTGGGCTAGTAATCATGATCAAATTTAACTCAAATCACTTTCTTAAAATAATTAAAAAAAATGAGGGGATGATAAATCAAAAATATTAATTTTTTTTCCTCAGCTGTAACTAAGAGCCATCTTAATAAGTACCTATAATTACTTTAAAATAATTATTATTGTTTTATGCGTCATTGACTCGATTTTATTATTTATCAGTTATATATACAACAGAGTACCTATGGATTATCGTACATAACAGTTAAGAATTCTCTTAAACATTTTCAGATAACATTTTCCACAAAAAGATACAAAAGTATAGGAACTATGTACTAAGAAATTATAATCATAAACCATGTGTATTTTTATCGTACCTAATCTAATGGTGATACATGATAGTAAATTCTAATATCAAGATATTGAAAATGTTAACTACTTGGTTAAGATCTGTAATTGTATGGTGTTGCGAACTGTACGGTATCAGCTGGACAGCGGCCGTAATTATTAGCGAGTGCACTGCCATTAAAAAGCCGCATTCGTTAATAGTACAGATCAAATCATCAAGTCTATGGTGTATACAAGGCAGCTAGAAAATTTATTATTACGGCATCTGAGCATCTGATAAAATGCTTAGGTTAAAACAGTAATAAACTATTAATGTAATACTATTTTGTATACAAGCGATTCCTGCTGCAGATTTATAGTTTTCAAACATTGTTGATGCAACGCATATGTTGTGTGTGTAAATATGTATATTTAACCTATAATATTCATCTAATTGTTCCATGCGTTTCGTGTTGTCTAGCTCTTGTTTTGTGCATTACATCTCAAATTATGATTGGTTCATTATACTCGTATGAAAAAATCGCATAATCTTCTTCTTTATATTTATTGTATAAAAAACAATTGGGTATATTTTAACACTTATACGCCTTACTTAGCACACTGTTACATATTCTATTTCGCATTTATTTAGCGATGTTTACATTGAACTATTAAAACGTATATTATATTCTAATGGAATACATTATGATTTGTGTAAAATAAATTTGCAAGAGTTAAGAATGCCGAACAAATCATATAAACCTAGATATTCCGTGTACGTTATATAATAACTAATGCGTTTGATTTGATAAATAAGAAACCCTATTCGGAATAAATTATAATTTATTAAAATTTTACAATCGACTACACACTATTATTATTTGTAATTCAGTTTCATTCTAATTTTAATAAAAATAAAAATAAGTAAACAATTAATAATTATTTAAATATTTTTTTTATTTTTTTTTGTGCCTGGGTGCCAATTATAAATTTAGCTGAGTGAATGTTTTTTATTTTATTTTTTTAATATTACTGCTTAATTTAAAACTTTTCTTATTTTCCTCCATATTAATTTTATCCTATCCACACTATCTAAGCCCAGTATCTGGAATCTACTTCGTTACGTGCTGTGGTCACTTTAATGTTCTTTTTACCAATTTTTAATGAGAATTCGAGTTCGTTATAATTATCTTTTGATAGTTACATTTAAGAATGTGCATTATTTTGAAATAAAGTATATTCTAACGTTTACTCATTTATAATTTTTAATTTTATGTTTATTTGAAATTCCAAAGATACAAAAAATAAAAAAAATATTGATATAAATTTATAATCAGTATTATGAAGTTTTTTCCCCAAAGTAATTACTGAGTCATTTTATAATTATTGAATAATTTTTAATCATACTTCTAGTTAAACATTATAAATAAAAACCTATTTATTATTTTATATATTGTTGTAATTTTATATGATAATGGTTTTCTACAGACTGTATAAATATTAATTTTAAATATACTTTACATACTACATGAAAGTTACGTAGAAAATCGTTTATTCAATTTAATTTTTGTATAATATCCGTACTTCTTAGTTAATTATTTTTATAACTATGAATTAAATAAATTGTATACATCCAACATTTGTGATATATTATAACTTTCTGAGGTACTTATATTTCACTTGAAAATAAAGTTATTACATCCTTAAGATTTCCAAACTAACAAAAGAAAATAGTTTCTTATAATAATTGTAGTACAAATGATGAGTTAAAACTTTTATTATTTATAGTAGCATTATTAAGTAATAACGTCTTAGTTAATAAAGCAATGTACAATTTATAATTTTATAGGTGTATTATAAAAATATGATTATTGTATTATTGATTATTTTATGTATATATAAACACAATAATAATTTGTTGTTTAAATTATATAAAAAATAAATTTTTTTATATAAATTGTATAAATTATTATAACTGTAAGATATTTTTAGTTTACGAAGAGGTATTTTAGATTATAATTAAAATAAATATTGTATCAATAAAATTGTTTATTATGGAATTAAATAAATTAAAAGAAAACATGAAATGTGTTCATATATGTTTAGTGTCATTTTTTAACGAAGAATATAAACATTGACTTTCGATGTTATAGTTGATATACGAAATTTTACCCCAAAGCCTTTTGTAAATATTAATCGAACCCAATAGTAATATTATTTTATTTTACACAAACATCGTGTTTCATTTTTAAAGAAATTAAATTAATTTACATGATATATATATATATATATATGTGTATATTGAAAGATTTAATACACCATTTTCATGTAAAATATAAATTCAGTTCAAATTTATTTTCAATGTAAATTTAAGTTTATATGTTAATATACGATTTTATGTTATTATTAATATTGAATGGAATTATTTAAGTTATTTTATTGATAAAAAATAATTAATTTTTTGAAAATTATAACATTAAGATAGTTTAACTGTCAAGTATAAGGTGGATTCTATATTTTTTTTTATTTGAGGTAAAATCTGTTTATACTAATTAATTTCTCTAAAACATGAATATGTTAACGAATTTAAATCGTTTTATTTATGTGGGTGCTTTAAAATGTATATCACACTTGTTAAACATTTTATACAACTCATATCCTTCCAGAGTGTTTGGGCCGGGAGCATAAAATAATATTATGCGTTCCTGGACACCGACTATTTCGTGCGTCGCGCTATATACCACCAGCAGACCGAATTTCTGTAGTGTACTGTGTAATGATGTTATACAGTGGTGTGGTAAACAAAGTTTGCCTAATGCAATAGCTTAGCCTTAAAAACCTATCAAGGGTGTCCCTTAGCTCATGTATTTATGAATATATTTTATTTAAATAATTAAATAAATTGGCTAATTACATGAATTGAAAAATAATTTAACATGTACGTAGGGAAGATATGTTAGATATTTAAAAGGAATTAAGGAAAATCCTATTGGTAGTGAAATTGAATAGTTATATACAAATATATTATATAGTAAGAGGAGGGGTGAGTCATTGTTTATATATTTTGCTTAGGGTTTGAAATATGCTTGTCACGTCACTGATATTATAGCTCAACTAGAATTGTTTGCGTACGCCGTAAAAAATACTAGTGAATTAATAGGTGAAAAAATGTGTAACTGTGTGTTGGTACTTAAAATTAATTGAAAAATGATAACTAACTGAAATATAAGTAAAAATAGTTTATTTGATTGTACGACTAAATATAAATATTGCCCTTTTGGTCAAACAATAAATAAATACATTATTATAAGTTTGACCCAACAATCAACAAATAAATTAATAAATTAAAACAATAAGTAATAAATCAATAAGGCTGCATCTGAATTGAGTCCCAAGTTTAAAATTACTACACTAGTTGGGTCTCAAATTATTTTAGATACTACACTAGTTGGATCCCGAATTATTTTAGGTACTACACTAGTTGGGTCCCGGAATTTTTAGGTACTACACTAGTTGGGTTCCGAATTTTTATAAGTACTACACTAGTTCCTGAATATTTTTTTGGTAGATACTATATTATACTAACATTTTCCTTCTCATTTTAACAGATTTAGGACTGTCTATAATCTACTTAAACCCCACAGATAAGGTTAAAAATGTTTTTTTACACAATTCTAATAAATTATATTTTAATAGAAAAGAAACTAAAAAACATAAAAAAAAAAAAAAAAACTATAAAAACATTTTTAACCATACCTGTGGTCTAAATAGGTCATATACAGTGTCATAAGTCTGTTAAAATGGGAAGGAAAATGTTAGTATAATGCAGTACTTACCAAAAAATATTCAGGAATTAATGTAATACCTAAAATAATTCAGAACCCAACTAGTTTAGTACCTCTAAAAATCCGGGACCCAACTAGTGTAGTACCTATAAAAATCCGGCACCCAACTAGTACACTACCTGCGATTAGCCCCTAGTACTCGGGATCTAACTAAGATGCTCCGATCAATAAGATTCCCAAATTGGTAGAGCGGAAGCTGAACAGCTGTTACTAGTTAAGACGCTATATATAATTGGCACAAAAATAATAATTAATAAAAATATGTTTGTGATGATTTGTAATGATAAGTAATGATAACAACACATAAATTGAAATACTAATAAATAAATTGCGGTGATTTGTGCAAGTGTAACTACAATAATGTATACGAACGATGAAAATTCGTGCCCACATTATAATAATTATAATGATAACCAATCCATAAAAATGCCGACTTCATGCCAAAATTACAGTAACAAAACAGAAAATATAATAATTAAAACGTACGTATTGGGCTGTGATTCTTACAATATAAGAGAAAAAATTCGCACGTGAAAATTACAATAATACATACACATTCGGCTTTTTCGGTTACATAATTCACAATATACACAGAAAATGATAAATAAATAGAGCGAAGTAAGGTATTTTTGTCGCATAGGCAATTTCGTGATATTATTTGTTGAACGTATAATGTAATTCCCTATTACACGATTGACATGGAAATTACCATACATTTTAGGTTCAACAAATAATTTCACGAAATTGCTTATGCCACAAAAATACTTTACTCTATTTAAATTATAATAGCAGGTGCATGTGTACGTGTGTGTGGTCATTAGGATGGTCGATGATGATTTAGCCGACATATTCGTCGACCGTCAAAACTGATAATCGCCACAATAGTTAACGATTTTTAAAAATGTATAAAATTATTGTTGCCACTATTGGACGGCAATACAGTGCAATACTCAACATCCCTTTCAAAATTATTTTCAATACTTATAACTACGCTTTTATTTATGTGGTAAATCGAAAAAAAAATGTGAGCTTCAATAACTATATTTTTTAATATATCAAATTTCTTATATTCATTTTCCATTTTTTTTTATGTTATATTACATCGTATTTCTATGAATATGATTCGAAAACACGGAATTTTATTTTTGCTTATTTTACAATTTTGACTCGTATATTTTATAGATAAAAACCTGAAAGTTAGAATTATTTCCTTTGTTTATGTTTTTATACTCAACTAGTTTACTTTTACAAAAAATAAATACATTTTAATATCCATAAAATACAGGTACTCTAACCATAATTTATCGTTGTTATGTAAAGGAAATTCTACAGAATATATGTATAATGAAATATGAACCATCCTTCATTCATAAGTGAGGTGAACTTAACATTTCGCCTAAGTGTTGGCTATATTATTCATTTTCAACGTAAGTATAACTTTTTCACAAGAAATAATCATTGCTCTTCAACAACGACGCCATATTTTTTTAACGAGTTTTTACGATGGTGTTTGTGGTTCATTAGTTTTATTCGTAATAACAGTATGGTTTTGAATATTGTATTAAAGTGTTTATTTGTGTGTATTTTTTGAATTTATAACTGATGTAAATATTTTTTAAATTTCTTTCTTAGATTTTACAATTTTTTGTTTTAAGGTTGCAAATTTAACTCATTTTATAACTCATCAATCCCATGGGCATTGATGACGTATTTTGTGAATTAGATAAAACTTGATGTATAAACCCAAATTCTCAAGGGTGTATTTAGATTTTTTTTTTTTGTAAGGGCTATGAAATCACCTCTAAACAAAATTTCATAATTTGACCAATTAAAAACAAAAGTTAAAATTTTAGTAAACAATTTTCATTTTCATTATATAATTCTTTTTTACAAATTTAAAAAAATAATGAATAGGTAAACCACATAACATGAACAATTTGAAACTAATAATTCATAAATCAATGATGAGCTTCTACAATTTACATTTTATAGACTAAAAGCTTTATTTTTTCTGAGATTTTGGGAGATGAAGTCCTCTCAAATGCCCCCTTAAAACGCCCCTCTAATCTCTAAGCAATTAATTGAGGTGACCCTGAATTTTTAACATTAATTTTGTGTTATAATTTTTTTTAAATAATCAATAGATTTTCCATAATATCCGTCATGCCCAAAATAAATCTGAGTCGTTTATTATGTATCGTTTTATTAAAATAATATAGCCTGTACAGTTTCTAAATATATTTTAATTAGAAATGTTTTCGTAACTTAATTTCCTGTACTGACTTAATCTTAACATTATTATAATATAATAAACCTACACACAACTTGTACTTTATTCAAGTTTTCACTATAATCCATTGATATTTTTGAACGGGTATAGTAAGTTATTGGTTTTACAATGTTGTGATTTTTTTTCTTATTAAACATGACAGTAAAAGCGTAGTAGTTATCAAAAAGTTGTATAAAACTCCTATATTGGTTTAAAAATAGACTAATATCTTAGTCATTCATAGTGAGGACAATTCTTTAAAAATTATTATTAGTTTTCAACATTCTGTAGAAACAACGAACATCATTGATATTTTTAATAAATCATTTTTTTAATAAGTAATTATTTAAAAAATACCTTTTGATTAAAGTACTTGAGAATGTATATAAGTTGTATATTATTTGTTTGGACATTAACATTAAAATGTACTGAAATTTGTAAAATTCTAAAGTTATTTATATTTTTTTTTGTTCAAATCATAAATTTTATTTATTATTTTGAACTATGTAATATTAAAATTTAAAAAAATTGTATATAACACGATGGAAATATTTCAATAAATACGAGTTCTTAACTTTAATGGTAACATGAAATATATGGAGTGTATGAACATAACTTTGATTCAGAGTTCATTTGGGTTTTTCCATAGGATAGAAGATATCGAATAAAAAGTATTATCTGTATTTTATCTATACATGCAAAGTAAAATTAAATAATTTTATTATATTATATATTATAGTAGTTCTAAAATAAGAATTATCATATTTTAGACTTCATTTTGATAGCGCTTGTTTTAGATTCAAAGTGACAGGAAAAATTTATTAGTAATACTATTATGAATTATTTTATATTTGTCAACTCGATTACAGCCAGAAGGATTACTTTTATGTGTATCAACTTATTTTTGTATGATTCTAAAACAAATTTTGTTGGCCGATTCGGTCGAATTTTTTTTTTTTATTTCTCAATACTTTTCTAAATAATTGAGAAAAATCGATCAAAGACTACAAAAATAAAAAAATTATTGATAATACTTTTTAATCAATTATATTTTATTTTATTAAAACTTAAAAAATAAAAATTAATTTCCATTTGTAATTTTTAATGTATTCTTATAATATTTTTTCTA
>NW_020271718.1:1379187-1575060 GCF_003268045.1 Sipha flava | reverse complement strand
GTCAATATTATTTTTCAATCGTATACTTATATCTTTGTTACTAATTTTATAGTTTTGTCTAGAGAGTTTTTATATTTTTTTTGGCTTGTTAAAAAAAGTATTATAAATATTAAATATAAAATATCGACTCGTAATCATATTCATTTATACATATTACAAATAAAAATCATAAAAATAAATGTTAAATTAATGTTTACAACATAATGGAATTAATACTCTCAATAAGCAATTTTCGTAGATTATACGTGCGTTATAGTAAAATTTGTAGGTAATCTAAATCCTGATTTTAATAATTATGGTGATTGTACACGAATATATAATGTTTTCTGTTATTTTAGTTAACATACGTTATCAAATTAATGATATTATTAATGTCAACTCAAACGTATCTAATCGTTTGAGAAACGAAAAATGTTTAATTCGAATATTGTTCTGCATCTAAGTGAATATTACAGTGGTGTGCCACCTCGCTGTTGGCAGAGCAAGATCACAAATTTTTTGGTCTGAAACGCGATAACGTCATAGGAGGTTCGGGGTCTGCGAATAACATTATGCATAGTGGTGAGATGAAATATTGATATGTTTACACAATACGTAATACCTAGTAATGATACAATGACGTTAGGAAACTTCGTTATACTCAAATGTTGTGTGAACAAGTGCGCGTGTTTTCGGCTCCAGCTAGCGATTGCAGGTGTGCGTAACGGTAACGACGTCGCCATTGTATAAAACTCGATTTTTTTTAAAAATTTTGTTCATTCCCTAATAGCTTTTTTCAGAGTAAAGTTAAAAATATCGGCTGTGCATACATAATAATAATATATAATTATATCATGTATATTATAATATAGTATAAAAAGACTTAGCCAAGGGGGAAGGAAGGCATTGATTCCCCTGACCATAGCTAACAAATATATACATTTTTAACGACATTTTAAATGTACCCATAAATGATCCAATATTTAAACTGTTTATAATTTTTTAAAAATATATTTTTAGTATTCAAATGATTATTTTCAGCCTAATGATACAATTTTTTATTTTTATATTTTCTTTGTAAGTTATAACTAAAGATAAAATAAAATAAAAATTTTATATGTGTAAAAATTTAAAAATCCACTTATTAAATAATAATAAAACATTATTTGATAAATGGTTGCCTCCCTGATGACATTTTTAGCTACACTCTTGAATATATTACCTATGTATTACTTTAATATATTTAATCATCGTATGTCCGCGGGTCTCTTGTTAATATAAAGTGGTTTAATATTTAAATTAATGATATCGCGATCATTCTTCGACCAGCACTAACTTCCTTCGTCTATAGATAAAACAACAGTTAATGTATTAAACATTGCTGAGAATAACATACAGGTAAATAGTTATTTGCCGAAGTCTAATTATATCTGTTATCACACTATAAAGCGTAACAAGTGTTCTTAAGTATAGTAAAAATGTGTACGACAAAACGAAATTCCTCTGAATCAAATGCTGAACGTTATACTTTCAATACACTCATATATATGTTAGATTGAATCACGTTTTAATAAGCTGAAATTGTATTTCGGATAGTAATTAAAAATTGAAACAACAGACTCACTATATAATTAATCGTAATACCTACATTATAGCAAGAAACTTAAAGATAAGTGACAACGTATCGATTGTAATAGTGCTATTTTTAAGAAAATTTATGGAAAGTATTAAAGATACTTAATATCTTCCCTGTGACCATACTATCTTCAAAATTATTTGATTTATAACCACAATAATGATCATAATATAACATATATTATGATATTGCTCACAGCTCATCAGTGGCTCAACGACGTATCTATGCAAATCGCTATTCGGAAATCCTGGCCACGTCATCGAAATTCACAGTTAGGGTTTACAAGACGAAACACTTAACACATGTCTATCAAATTGATGAACGGGATTCAGAAACGCATAAAAAAATTAAAAAATCGTTTTGAACTTCGTAAATGAATGTACACCGCTGTAGTTGTTAATAATTCATACACGTATCGAAAAAATTATGAAAACTTAGATTTTATTAAAATTACTTTTTGATTTTATCAGAATATAACAATATTTATGATAATATGTATGGAACGTGCATCCGTTACTGATAAACATAGCGCGAAAAATGAATTTTCCGAAAAACCGCGATCATAGATGATTCTTCGTAGGTACGAAAAATTCGCCCCCTTCGATATAATAATAATAACATAGTGTTTTCGTTATTACATTATTTCAACAAATACGGTCAAAAGGGGTCGAGTTAAAACTTGACTTATTAGTTTTTAGTAAGATTTATCGTAAGTAAGATATTTTTTTTCTAAATTGGTTTTCTATTACATACACTTTGTCATTTTTATACATTTATAATACATTCAAACCGATACGTAGGTACATTTCGTAATAAGTTGTGTTCCCGGAATATTAAAATGTATTGTATTTCTTCAAATCTAAATTAATGAAAACTTGATTAGAAAAAAAAAACCCAAATGGCTTGACTGCCGTCTACTTTTGACCGGGTGGCACCAAAGATGTATTAACCGATGCGGTGTGGTGCTGCTGCACCGGAGTCACGCGCACCGCAGCCACAGGAGAGCGACCGCCGCCGACGCCCTCGGAATAGTAGTATACCACGGTCAGTCGTCGATCAAACGCGGTATCGCGCGGACGCGGTTGCTGCACCGCAAACCCGGTGTTAACAGAGATGTGCGTATATGTGTGTATATATTTTAACTACGTATGAGTGTGTGTGTGTGTGTGTAATTTTTCGCACAAGTGTTTGTATTAGCGCGCTTGTGTGTGTACGAGTTTTAATAATGATGTAATATTAGTATGATAATATAAATAATATATTGACAAGGAAAACAAAAAATAAAAGGAAAAAAACCAAATATAACGAAGTCGTCATAAATATGAAAACGCATTTTGAAAGACAACCACCGCTCTGGGGATCCTCTTGGCACGGCCAATAAAAAAGGTTATAATTTGATTTTATTTTATATTCTTACTATAAAATTGATATTCGTGTAATAATGATGATAATGATAAATAAAACAAACGATGAAAAAATAATTCGTCGATTTCAAACGCACTGTAGGAATGTGATGTAGTAGTAACCATTTTGATTTACAGGTTTTCAGCGATTAAGATGATTTGCATGTAAATAGGAGATGATACTAGTCGAGTTTAATATTGGTTAAACTCAGTAGCATACTTTTTTAAATTTTACACAAATAACGGTTTAACTACTAATGAACGATTCAAATCAATAATACGAGATCAATCTTGACAGTATATTATTCATTAAAAAAAAAAAAAAAATGGATTATAAATAAAATATTTGTACAGTTCTTACGAAATATACAGAGGTAACCGCTGGGTTGAAAACAAACAAATGTTTTTTAATCGTACAACCGTTCCGGGAATCAAATTTTTAACTAGGTTTATAACGGATATTTTAGTATATTGTAACAGTCATTTTGATGCTATATATGTTTTTATACGTACCTCCGCTTGTTAGATGTAACTGACCTTTTTATTTTAAGATTACTTTCATAATACACTAGCGCAAACGGCGAGTAATTATTTAATCAACCTTAAACATCATTTAATATTAAAATATCTCCATCTATTCAAAAAAATGTTGATATCAATTTATTATACTCTTGGGTTCTAACTGATTTTATAAAATTAATGTGAACACTATTTCATGATTATACAGAAAAAATAATTGTTTATTATGTTAAAAATATACATGATAGCATGTTTTAATGAAATTAGCATAATTAAATTCCTCAAACATTTTTCTTTTCTCTAAACCAACTTTACTCAACGTATGTTTTCGTAAAATTAATACTAAAAGTAAAAATAAATGTATTCAAATGAAATATTAAAAACTATTCCTTCAATCAATTTATCTTATTATAATTAAAATGTTATGAGATTTTGATTCTTAAAATCTTTATTTACTATTTTTTTACAAATTTGCGAACAAATCAGTTCTATAGCGAAAAAAAATATATATTTTTTCTTAAATAAAATCAAGTAATTTCATAAGGTTTAAATATTGTTACTGACAAAGTAATAAAAGTAATAAAACTTTTTAATTTTACATTTTACATTTAAAATAAAAATTCTTATTTAGTAAAATTATTGGTACCATTATATTTTTGAAATAAGAAAAAGTAAAAATATATAACTATAAATATTTGATTAATCATTATTTTTTGTATGTTATTTTGGGTTTTTACTTACAATGAACTTAAAATGATAGAAAATAATGACTAAATTAACTAGCTTTTGGACAATCATAAAATTAACTTATATTTAAAATTGTGTTGGGATTAAAAAAGAGTATTCTTTAAATGTCAACATACACTTTACATTAATTTTTATTTGGTAGTTAACAGTGGAATTTAAATAATCTAGCTCCATCAAACATATGAGCCTTAAATTAACTGCTTTGTTTTACTTTAAAAAAATTGTGTTCCCTAAAATAATACTATATATATATAAATAAATTAAGATTTAAATAGATTTTAAAAATATTAATTTTTTCAATATACAAGCATTTTCTATTTTCTTAGGATGTTAACTAGGTTATAAAACCGCATTTTGATGAATATTAATCTCTTTATTCAAGAAACATTATGAGTACTCTTCGAACTCTCTATGGTTTTATCTATAAAAATATCAAATTCTTTTTTTATTTAATTTAAAAACAATTAAGTCCTCCAATAAAAAAATTAATAATTTGAATTGAATTTATATTGAATTGTATTCAAAATCTTAAGATTTATTTTGTTCATAAAATCGGCTATTTGTATCGAATGTCTTATATTGTTTGTTGTAATCCAAAAATCAAAATGTCAATATATTTGCGTACCTACTTTTAATGTTAGAATAAAATATACTATAAAAATATCTCATTAATTTATTGTTTTATAATAATTAATTAATTTTATATTTTTGGAAGTTTGAGATTTATAAACTGTAATTTTTTTGGTGGAATTTACCAATTGTTCTGAGTGAATTAAAATCACGTAATGAACTAATGAAAAAATTAATTTTATCCATAGAAGTGCCTTTAAAATATTGTCACGTTTAATATACTAATATCTCACGAAGGTGTCAGAAGAATTTTTCGTTACTATGACAGTAAAAATGAATGATCATGGAAAATTCAATCATCGAAATTCCCTCATGTATGAAAGATATGCTTGAGTATATAAAATTATGCTTATATTTAGGTATGTGACAAAAACAATTTATTAATTATAATACCCGTTATAGTTTTATAAGTATGAAAAATTGAAAACAAGGTTTTTTTCTTACATCGATTATTGATTCTGTAATCATTATTATATTTACCTTTAAAATTTAAGATTTAAATTATTTTGAAAAAATACACAAATATAGTGTATAAATATATTATATGATAAACAGTAAGTGAAAATAATAATAATTATTCTACACGTAGGTTTTTTTGTATAATAATTTTAAATAAATTTAATCTCGTTGTTCAGCTCTATATTTTTTTCATTCTATTATTTTTAAACTATTTTAATACCCTATGATGATAAATATGTTTGACGACAAAATACTTTTTTTTTTTCGTTAAAATCAGATGATTATTTTATTTCATTTTGATTTACTTAAATAAATATATTTGCGAAAGAAGATTCAATATTTCTGTGTACATGAAAAACTTTGAAAATTATTTTTTAATGTTGTTGTATTTTTTATAAAAGAAGAATTGGTAATTACAAAGATCATGATAAAAGTTTTATTTACTACTTATATTTTATTATAACTATAATTAAATTATTTTAATCTTGGTAACATTAAATTTAATATAAATTTTTAACGTTGTAAAATACACGCATTTTAAATTGTTTATACTTATGAATGAAAAAATTTCAAATAATTTTAATATTTATTATAAGTATGCATAATCATTAAAGTTTTAACTTAAATTTTATTATGTTAAAAAAACTTTATCAATTCACTAAATTTTCTTAAACTTTTAGTGTATAAAATAAAAACTAACTTAACTTTAGTACAACAAATTATAGTAAAGTTGTTTTTGAAGTATACACACAAGTTAGCATAGTCAAAATATCTTATTTAAGATTCAATAAGTACGAGTTTTTTCCAATATTTTTGCTAAAAATAATATAATTTAACTAAAATTATTTATGATAGTTTTACCCTTGAAAATGTCCTTTAAAAAAAACTATTTATATATAATTTATAAGTTTATAATCGAATATCGTATTAATTTATAATTAACTATATATATATATATATATATTGTGTACTGTTGTTAAATGTTTGTTACCTAAAATAATATTTTTCTTTCTTTTTTCTAATGGGTTAAATATTATGTGTAAGTTGAATAGAATTATGTAATTTCCTTACCTGCATTTCAATATCATATTAGTGTTTAGGGTTCAATTTATATGACTCAATGTTTCTGAAGTTTGATTTTTATAAAATCATTGTTCACTAAAACACTGTTGGACAAATATATAAAATAGGTTTACATAAATTGTTTCAATAATACAAGGAGAATGGAAAACTATTATTTTACTTTTTTTTTTTTTTTGTTACTTTTTCCCTTGACAATTTTTTACAAAAATGATATGTTATTTTTCTGGAATTATTTTCTTCTTTAAATAAAATAATAGATTTTCAAACTATAATATTCACTTAGATATGGAAACATGTTCTGAAAAATTTGTTTTATACAATTAATAACATGAAACATATTTCAAGATTAATACACACAGAATACATTTATTCCATAAATATATTTTTTTACATATCAACCGTTTGGTTCATACAACTTATTTTAGTCGGTCTAAAGATCTCGTCCAATGATGACATTATAGTTCTGAGGTGGTTAAATCGAAGGAAAATGATAAATAAAAACGACATTGGGTGCATCCTGCGAACCAAAGTAATTTAAAAAATAATGTTTATATTGATACAATATAAATAATATTGAAGACAATTTCAAGAAATAATAAAAACAATTTAATTTTAATAATACAAATAAAAATATATGTTATTATAATATATAATATTAATGTAAATAATTATAAAGATATAGTATAATATAGGTGAGTACATATTTATTTCCGTTGAAACTGCGCTGGAGTTGATCATAAAATGAAGAAACAATTGCAGGCGAAAAAAAACACTTGGTTTTATGAAACTTGTTTTCATACTGTTTTTGGTTATTGCAAAAACATTATGAAAACTAAACGTTTTGTTTTCACCTGCAATTTTCGGAAAAGCCAGAATGTACTTCTCTATTAAAATATACGCGTTTTTAACTGAAGAATTAAATTTCCAATTTGACTAAAATAATTTGTTCAATATATCATTTGTCTTAGACGTCATAATTTTGATTTTTCTTTGTGAGATATATTTGTATTGTTAGATTAGATGAATATAGAAAGTGTAATGATATTACATTATCTTAAATCATAATTAAGAAGACTCAACTAGTATAAAAATATGATTATAAAAATTGAATTTGGTAATAGAATTCAGTTTAAAATAATTAACTAAATATATTGTTTGAAAAATATAAAGACACCATATTTAACAATATAGAATCTTGTTATTTTAATCTATATATATTTCAATTGAAAGTATTTATTTCCGTAAAAGTAATTTAATAGATTTCTGTTGTGATCAAAATATGTTAATTACCCTGTTATTAATGATTATATTAACTGATTTTTCGTTTTGACTTTTGCAGTTTACTTTTTTTTTAGAATAGCAATTAATATAATATAATGTGCTATTATATTTTTTAAAATTTTTTTGTATTTATTGACTGGTCACGGGATTAAACTTTTAAAATAATTAAACTTAATTTTAAATAACATTCTACAACGAGGAGATATTTTTATCTTTCACTCAAAAAGTATCAAAACTTACAATTTTATGTTTAAACAAAGTTAACAAATCTTAATTTGTCCTGAACATCTGTAACATCTATTATTTTCTTATCTTGTACCTTCATGTTAGACACATTAAAATTGCATTTAACTCCATCTCTTTATCTATTAAACTATTTAATTTTGTTTTATGAAACACAGTAATGATTTTCTATAATCTATAACACGTGTCACCAGAGAAAATGTATTTTCTTTTCATAATATTTTCAATAAATACTTTCATACACAAAGATAATGTACATTGTTTTTTAATTAAATTATCATTTTGTCTCTAACAAAAATGTAGGGCATAACATAAGTAATGTTATCTTTTAATTTTTAACATTCATTATTAAATATATAAATACAGCGAAGTGTGAAAACAATGAGAAAGTTTTATAGGACCAAGGGAATATACCGTTTAAACTAGAGCCTGTTATAGATATGTTTCTCTCTATTTTACATTTACTATAGTATTTATAAAACGTATATTAGTTAAATTAATTATAATCATAATAATATAGTGTCATTATACATAAAAAATGTAGTAAAATTATTTTTTTTCATTTAAAGAAAGTATGTACTTTTATTCAAATAATAAATGTTATTTAAATATTTTAAATTTATGTTACAAATAAAATGTCATAATATACATCATAAAAACCATTTAATATTTCTCGAAGATGCAAATATACATACGACTTAGTTAAGTTATTTTTTTCATCAGTTTCCATTATCTTATATTACCGTAATAAATTAGTTTTGGATATGAAAACATACACTTGGACGAATTTTTTTATTGTTTCTCAAGTCAACTGAAAAGTTTATATTTCACATTCATTACGTGCTGTTTTGAAGGTCGGCAATGACATTATGACTAACCAATATTCTCAAGATATTTTTCGCTCAGATTATTTAATTTTAAAAAGCATATTGCTTCCACTGTCTCCACTGGGAAATTGCCAGACTGGAAATAAAACCAAAAAAAATCTTAACTCATATGGGTACACATTCGCATTGGCATATGTCTCGAAAACTTTCTATCGTTTTATCGATATGATGCTTTTTTTTTTTTTACGTTGGCCCGGGAATTGTAAACTTCTCTGGGATGTCACCAGTTATGGGATTTCCAACTCAATTTTAGAAATAATTTTCAACTATAGCTTTTAGATGAAATTGGACAAATATAACTTTGACTAGACTAAAATCTATTAATGGATAGTAATACATGAATGATTGAATTAAAAATGACATACATTGAATATTTTCATAGTTAAATAAACATTTCATGATTTAATTTGAAACATATTTTGCAATAAAAAAAACAAAAATTGAAATTTTAAAATTTGACAATAATGAATTTAGGTTAGACTTTAACACTGGTTTTCAATCTTTTTAACAATACGGCACACTACATCTCCAACAAAATTTTCGCAGCACACCAATCCATATATTATGTGAATCATATTTTATATATGTATATGTATACTATTTACAGTTTACTCTATTAAAGGGTTATTTGTTGTGAAATATACTAATACAAACGATTGATTAAAACGGCTGCGACAGGAATACTTACAATAAATAATATTATATGTATCTACGATTAATTCGATCAGTTTTCATCTTGAATATCAATAATAAGCTGGTAAATACATACTTATAAAAAAATTTATAGATTTATCGTGGCACATTTAAAGGGCGCTCGCGTCACACCAATGTGCCGCGGCACACCGGTCGGGAACCACTAGGTTGGAGTAACGTTTGTTTATTTTAACATAAACAAAACAATTTTTTGAGTAGTATCTGTAAGTTTTATTAATAAATAATTAAGTAACTGTGGTGACAAAGTGTTATTAAATATAGGTGTAAATAATTTATTAAAATTTAGTTGTACTAATGGAAATCAAACAGCATTGCAAATCATTTATAGAAATCGTTGAAATAATTTGTTTCTTATATTTTGAAAAAATTCTAATGATTTATAATATTAGGCTACCTGAATATTTTTCGATTAAAATTAATACTTTTAAATATTATTAATGTATTGAAAATAGAACTAATTTATTAATTAACATATAAACCAACTATATAAAACGTAAAGATAAAAAATATACGATTAAACAAATGAAAATAAATTTCAGAAATATCGTAAAAGAAAAAATTCTATTGTGTTGTTTACATTACATACTTTGTAATATTCTTCATATGATTAATAATTAATTAAATAATTATTATTCAGTTACGTAGATTTCCAGTGATACCAATTTGAAACCGTTTTGAAAGTAAATTTGACATAAATGTACCCAAATTATGTATGTAACAATTAAAATCCTCTCTATGTGATCAGGAATAATATAAGGGATTCAAATGCCTTACGAAGAACCATGGGATTTTAAACTAAGTACAATCAATAATTTCTCCTGTCAATTAATCTGAACTAATTGGTTTGCATCAAACACATACAATATATTGATATAATATCAAATGATTTTGTTGGTTTTTCAATGATCATAAATATATTTATTTACTTCTTTTTTTTAATATTGAAATTTGAAATTTCCCCTACAAAATAGTTAAATTATAAATATTATAATAATATAATAATAAGTATAATTATAAGTAGGGTTCGGGACTTGTTGCATTTGCATATTGCTTAATAATGACCGCAGAATAGTCTAAGTAAGATTTAAATTTGTTTTAAGTCATAACAGATTGAAATACAAACATTTTAATTACATATTTTGGCATATTTTGCTGTTTTCTAAGCAAAATACATATTTGACAAATTTTGGCAGTTTAATTGTTATTTATAACATATTTACGCAGTTTTTGTTTTATGTTAAGTACATTTATTTTAAAGGTTAAATTTATTTATTTTTTACTTTCATACGTTATTCAATATACCTAATCACTCGTAATAAGTGATTGTTTCTTCGTATAGCTCGGTTTATTAATAAAGATGAGATAATAATATTATTAACTGGATTTGGCAACTAGGGAAATACTTAATTATTCCTGTGTATACTATCGTTTATCAACGATAAATTATCGACTTATCGTAAATCGTTTAAGAGTAATACTTTGTGAAAGGAAAATAAGAATTCAGTTTGTTTTCGTGCGTCGTGGCTTTTAAAATCGTTATTTTTGTAGCTCTCGTAATTTTAAAGATGCCGAAAATAACGAACGTATTAGACGATATATCACAGAGTTTGGAAAAAAAATTTTCATTTTAGGAGAAGACGAAGAAAACGAAATCGAACATACACTTCAGTAATAAATGTTGATAGTGTTAGTGTTGTCAAAAATAACTAATTACAAAAAATTGTCTAAATCAAATTTTTAATTGACATTTAAAAAATATTCAGTTGCATATTTTTACGCATATTTCGGTTATTTTAAGTGCATATGTGCATGCATATTTCCTACAATTTGTGTGCAATAAGTCCCAAACCCTAATTATAAGTTTTCAAAACATTTTAGTGCATAATAGTGTTGACGGTAAAAATATTAATTAGAATATAAATACAATATTAATATTAATAATAATATTAATAATAGTAATATAATAATATAATAATAATAAAAATAATAATAATAATAATATTTATAATAATATAATATAATAATATAATATTATAATATAATATTAATATTTAATATTAATACAATAATTGCTTTTATTAACTGTGTACTCATTTAAATTATGTTATATATAAAACCCATATTTTATGCAAAATATATTGTTGAAGATTCACATATTTATATACATAAAAATTCAAAAATATACAAAAAAAATCAATACAAATTTATTATATCACAAAAACTGTTACAATTTACTATAATATACATATTACGAAATATGTAATTATTAATCAATAATTTAAATTCAGAATTAACAATAAAAAAATAATAATTTTAGAATAAATACCAATACAATGTTATAAAATACGATTTAAAATTTTTAAAATGGAAGCTATTACGGTTGTTACGTAGCACATAATTATATTTAGAAAAATTTCTTTGTACGTCACAAGACATTATTAGCGCATATTTAAAACAAGATATGTCTTTAGATAACAATTCTCCAATACCTTCATTTTCGTCACTTATTTCTCCATTTAATATTCCACAAATTGTTTTAATTTGATAATACCATGGATTTTTTAAAAATAGTTGCAACAGTTTAGGTTTAGAAAATGCTATGCCTATTCCTCTTTTTTTCATATAAACGAAATATTTCATGTGGAACAGAAAAATTACAGATAAAATATTACAGTATACTTACTGTAGATTTATATAACACCACTGTCACTAACTAATAATATGAAAGTACAGCCGTTGCCCAGTTTGTTGTTATTTGTTTCTATGTTATCACGTCGCACCACTACCGTGTGCTAAGTTATCTGAACGTAGGGATGTTAATCGATCTCGGTGACGACAATTAGTCCTTGAAATAACTTAAACATGGGTAAAATCAGATTGTATGCAGATTTTATAGATTGTTAAAAATAAAAATTTAAATATTTTAAAAATACATTTTTAAAATCAGAATAAAATTAAACTATTTTTTTATTTATTATTTATAAAATATTCATTTTTTTTATGTAATTATATATATATGTGTCATTTTTCTCAAATTTGCAAAATATGTAAAATAAATACTATCCATTAGAATCTACATAGTGCGAGACGTTGACATACATAAACAAAATTATTCTAAGATAATTGTAGAAAAATATATATTTTCATAAAAATCTGAGCTTTAGTTATACTCTAGTATATAACTCTGATATTTTACTCTTATTAAGTTTCTTATAATGAAGTGCTCTAATTTTTTTTCTACCTTTCTAGTTGCAATATTAATCTTTCTAATTAGGTATGTAAATTATATTTGTCACTTAGGCGTATCGGTTATATACTATATAATTTTATATCTTAGGTTATATCTTGTTATAACTAATAATTATATATCTTAAGCATGGTGTTTCACCTGTGTTGGAAATTGTCTGATGCGCACGCACTTCAGTCGTTCTGTTACCATAACTATTCTCTATTATTTCTCTATTCACTATATTTCCGTTCTCGTCCTAATTTATTAATTGAAAATTAATGCAAATGCAAATAATAGCAACCCTGGCTGGCCTATCATTTCAAACAAACGAAATCATTCCTTTTCTTCCTACACTACTCTAAATTCTCCCGTTACATAAAATCGATATAAAAACAAAAACAAAAACAAATTGGTGCCTCTTCAAACAGTTTTGAGATTTTCTCTCATGAATCTAATGAAAATCCCCAAAAGTGTGTTTGAAAATCTAGGGAATTATGACAATCTACCTTTAATTTAAAATGTAACTATTTAAATCACCTTCATCTACTTTCATTAAAGGCACGAACGATTTTCCTGCACTATAATCGATCCTAATTAAATTAATCTGTGTAATTTTTACTCATCAATCCAAAATATAATATAACCAACCCAAAATGTATTGCATTTTTTAAAATAATCAAAAATAATATTATATTTCTTGGTGATTTTAACGCCAAATATCAATAATGGGGTTGCCGCACAAGTAATCTACGTTGTGCTTCGTTTCATAATTTTACAAATTTAAATAAAAATAAAATATTTGCTTCTTCTAGGCTTATGTACTGGCCATTTTATCTCCAAAAAAACTGGACATACTAGATATTTTCACTATTAAATTACCTGATTTACTTAATTGCAATACAAAAAATATTCTTGATTTTAATTCAGATCACTCTTCAGTAATATTAACGTAAAATACATCTTCCAATGCAGCACGCTTCTTCTTGTTTATTTAATAAGTTAACTGACCCCCATATATTTCATAATATTTTAATTAAAAAAATTAATTAAATATTAAACCAAAAACACCTAATGATATTTATTGTACAGTTAATTATTTTACGAATATTATACAATCTGCGGCATAGTGCGCCACAAATAGAAATCTATCCATTCTTCATATACTCAACCCACTTTTAGCAATGATAACAACAAAAAGAGTTGAAACGTGCAAGGCTAGGGTCTTATAAAGCTATTTTACACTCCATAATTAAACAGTCTTATTTTATACTAATATGGAAGTTTTCAACTATTAAAATGATATGAAGTATCATATTTAGAGGTGGTGAAGTCGCAAATTATGAAATGCGTAATACTTGCCAGACAGCCAATGTGGTAGTTGGTTAACCAGTTAAGTATTCTGTTCTACCCAACACAGGTAATGTCAACAGTGTAGGGACATCACCATTGCACCCTGGGTTAAATCTGCGTTCAAATATGAGAAATATGTATAAAGTGATAATGAGCACGTGGAATGTAAGAACCTTTACAGGCAGAAGTAAAAAATTAAGAAAGTATTGAAGAGAAGGGAATTTAATATTTGTTGTGTTTAAGAAACTTAGTGGAAAGGAGAAACAGCAAAAGAGAGGGATATAAAATAATATATTCAGGTAGGACTAATAAAAGGAATGGGATTGGAGTAATATTTGATGAGAAGATGAAAAGTAAGGTTGTCGACGTAGGAAGAAAAATTGATAGAAATATTATGGTAAAATTGGTATTTGAAAAAAAATTATTAAACGTAATAAGTACGTATAGGCAAGTAGAATACGAAGAAAGGGAAAAGGAAGAGTTTTTGCGAGAAATTAAAAAAATAATGCAAGAAATATCTGGAAATGAAGATAATGTCATTAGTGGTGAGATAAATTGATATGTAAGTAGGGAGAGAGTGTAGTATGAAAGAGTTCATGCATTTTGTGAGAGGAATAAGACTGGAGAAAAAGTTTTGGATTTTGTACCATCGTATGAACTTGCAATAATCAATACTTATTTTAAGAAAAGAAAAGATCATAATATAATATATAAGAATTGAAAAAAAAAAAAAGGTCGCAGATTGATTATTTTATGTGGAAGAGTGACAGTATAAATAGAGTAGAAGATTGTAAAGTTATTCCTGGATAGAGTAGAAGTATAATATCACAACATCGGTTGATGGTAATGAAGGTATGGTGTAGTTGAAAGAAGGTAAACATAATAAGTAAAAAAAGAAAAACCGGAAAGAATTTAAGAATTCAGTGGTGAAAACAAAAAAAAGTAGTTTATAAATAAAGTAAAAAAAAAAAAAACTTTGTGGAATATTGAGGGAAATATAAATAAGGTTTGGAAAATAATGGCAAGGTGTGTTAAAAATATAGCTAAAGAGGTTGTGGGTGAAACCAAGATTAATAGACCAGAAAACAAGGAAAGGTGGTGGTGGGATAAGGAGATTCAGAGAGTAGTAGCAAATAAGAAAAAGAAATTTAAGTAATGGCAGAAAAGCAGGAAAAGAGAAGATTGAATAGAGTATAAAAATGTATGTAAAATAGTGAAGAGTGTGGTAAACAAAACGAAGCTTAATAGGTATGATGAATTATATGAGAGGCTAATAACACGGGAAAAAGAAAAATAAATTTATAGACTGGCTAAGGTTAAAGAAAAACGATCCAGGTTAGGGATCCAAGGACATTAAAAATGTTTGGTGTATAAAAAATGAGGATATGTGACTGTTAGCAAATTATGGAGATGTGAAAAAGAGATGGAAAAAATATTATTATTATTCTGGGACATCAATATCAGATAATCAGTTTAGTTTTATGCTTGGAAAATAGAAAGTGGAGCCTTTATTAGTGTTAGACAACTAATAGAGAAGTTTAGGGAAAAGAAGAAAAAACTATACATAGGCATGGATATTGTTTATAAATTTAGAAAAGGCGTAATGCAGAGTGCCAAAAAAAGTTTTAAAGTGAGAATTGATGAGAAAGGAACTCCCAAAATCAATAAAAATTTAATTAAGAGTATGTATGAATACTCAAGAACTAGTGTAAAGAGTTTTTGTGGAGTAACAGAAGATTTAATGTAGTAGTAGATGTGCATCAGAGATCAGCCATAATCCTTTATTAGTTCACTGTAGTATTGGACGGATTTACGAAATACTAACAGGGCAAAATATCATGGTGTATGTAGTTTGCTGATGATATAGTTTTGGTAGGACAAAATCTGGAAAAAGTTAATTTGGATAAATGAAGGTTAGCCCTTAAAGAAAAGTGATTTATAATTAATATGAATAAAATAGAATATATAAAGTATATACGGTATACAATATATAACTTCGGAAGAAGATACCAAGAAGTTGAGGGGAGGAGGAATGATAATAAGTGGTGATATGATAGGTGAAGTCGAGAACTTAAAATACTTACGATCATTTTTATATAAAGACGGGGGCTTTGACATGGATGTAAAATATAAGATTAAGTGTGGTTGGATGTAATTGAGAGGAGCATTGGGCTTTTTATGCGATAAGAGAATTTCAATGAAACTAAAAGGTACATTTTACAGAAGAATAATGGACCAACTATGCTATATAGTTCTGAGTGTTGGGCTGTTTTACGAGTATAATTATTATTAATAACTTTTTTGAATTTCAGGGCATTTTTTTCACATTGTTGAAGTCAGAGTAGTATTTTTATTTATTTTCATTTACACTCATAATAGAAATAATATTGTAATTTAATATTGTAATTTTTGTAAGGATACTCTGTTAAATAAATACTCCTAATCGATAATAAAACCAATTGTATAAGTAACACAAGTAATAATATAGGATACCACGAATTATCTTAATCATTAAATTACATGATAGTGGTGTTGAAAGAACCTATGTATGATTTTGGTAGGTAAACATACTAATTTAGTTATTATTTTGACTTTTTAGAGTGCATATAAACATACTTGTACAATTTGAATCCAAAAAAAAGGATAGCAATAAGCCATTATATAAATCTCAGGGGCTCTTAAGATTTAATCAAAATTTAATTAGTTATATTATTTATTTTGTTATGACCCATATGACTTGAACAGAATTTAATTGAAAACTAAGTACAATACTAGTGTTAAATATAAAAACTATAAAAATGTAAGAAAAACGCTTAAAAAGCTAAAAATTAGATCATTATAATAATATAAACTATTACATTTAAATAATTTCCTTGATAATTTATAGAGTTATATTGTAATTTTTTTTAATTGTGTGTTTAATTTATATTTTTATAACATTTAAAATTTTATTTTTACGTTGTATGATAGACATATTTAGCTGAATGATTTTTTTTTTTTTTAATTTTCTAGATAATAATTGTTGTCTATATTTTTCCACTTGTATGTTTATATACTACCCTATCTATACACATTTTATCGATAGTAATTCAAGAAAAACTTTCTAAAATTAAAATTAAAAACTTAAAAATGAGAAAGAAAAGTAAATATAGTGGGATAGATATTCATTACTCCACTCTTTCTTAATTTCACACCTAAAAATATTGGTAAAAAGAATAAGTAAAAGATAGCTCAAAAAGATAATAAAAATAAATGTATTATGTTGGTTAACAGACTGTGGAGACAAAAATCCGGTACTTTGGTAAATTAAAATATCATTAGCGATTAATGTTTTAAACTATTAAAAAAAATTATGGAAGTGTTGTGTTCCATAATAAATTTTAATAAACATGATATTTAAGTATCTCTAAAATATAAAATTACATATCTTAAATATGGATTATTATTAATATTGGTAGAATTCATGATGACGACGGAGATAGTGCACCGGAATCACTTACATAGATGACATCACCACTGTTTTCGTTTTTTATGGCATTATTATAAAAAATTTTATCTAATAATTAAGTTTACACTATAAGGTTATCGTTTCTGCAATGTTTTTCTCAAACATACCAAATAGTATTCAATTTTATATAATCATTAAAATATTAGGTTTACTACGATAATGATATTTTTCACAATAATGAACGTAAACAAATATCACATAATATTCGTTCGTCGTAAGTTATTCGTTTTGATAATATAAAAAAATAATGTTCTACCCGAGAGAATTCACTGAAACAGATAAACAATGATAAAAAAAAATATAGGGAATATAGTCTTATATAATGTTAGTGTAAATTTCACGTACTCGAAGATAAACGAGTGTAAGTATAATTTGAAGCGAGTATGATAATTAAAGACCGTAATAAATAAAATCTAGGAGGAATATAATTATTTACGCTTTTTTATCTCGAAAGTGATACACAGGTTCAACTGCTCGGGTGACTTGTCGCGAAATGAATCATTTTTTAGGTTATAAAATACATTATATATAAAGGTAATAGAAACGGAAAATTAGTACTGTATGTGCGTGGTCAGACTTTACTATTCTCTTAAAAAACTACCAATGAAATGTAACGAAAATAATATTACGTATTTATATATTTATATTATATATAATTAGGTTTTTTCTATCCGTCTAAGGTATTATTATAATCGTTATATTGGAATAACAACAATTTTTGTAACTATTTATTTACCTATTTTTTACAGTTCAACCGAAATACCGGGAGGGAATTGTTTTTTACATTTTACCTATTGACCACTCATTGTTTATTTAATATTTAAGATATCATCGTTAGGATGACAGATGGAACATGTCCCATCTGGTTGTCCCTCACAGTGTGGGATGATACAGCAGTGTAGGTTATTTAGGCCACACGTTATGAAGTCTTCCCTAGTTGACGCTCTCGCTCTAGCTTATCTTTTTCACCCATAATAGCTTTCATCATTCGATTGAAGACCCGAAGCTGACGCTTCACTTTACCTAACAGCTTCATTATTGCATCCGTTTCAGTTGGCAGCTATGCCTCTTCCGATCCCAGAGCTATATATATATATATATCTAGAGCAGCGGTTCCCAACCCATGGGCCGCGAGCAGGTGGTATTAGGCCGTAAACTATATTATATTAACATTACTTACATATATGTATTTTTAAAATATTAAATATCAGCAAATGAAGAAGATTTTTTAATTGAACTTCCATGTAATCAAATTCTAAAATCGTTTTTCAAAACTACACCATTATTACCATTCTATTAAATATTCGGAAAGACTTTACAGCAATATTTCTAACATTTCACTAAGAAACTTGATGGGCTATATTTCGACAACCTGTGTGTCTGTATGAACGAGCTTTTTCTACTTTAATTTTTTTTAAATATAAATGTAGGAAAAAATTGAACTTTGAGTGATTTAAGGCTAAAACTTTTCATTTTTAATCTAGATATTGATCCTCTCGTGGGTGACAATCCAAAATTATATTGAATTGTTTAACTCTGGAATAATCTTGTTCAATGAATTTTTTTTTTTTTTTTTTTTATGAACAATTATTTTTAATAAATAAATTGTAATAACTGATGTATTATTATTATATATATATATTATACATATATAACTATTGGTGGGCCTCAAAGATTTTCTATGAAATTGGTGGTCCGCACCACTAAAAAGGTTGGGAATTGCTGACCTAGAGCATATATTCATACATTACTAACACGTTTTTTCAATTATATAACAATATTAGATCAATAAGAAAAGAAAAAAACGAAAAGTTTAAATTATAGAAGTTGTAACTTGGTGTGGTTGGACTTGAGATTTGACTGACAGTCATATAATATCAATTTATGCGAAATCGTTGCTGGCGCATATCCCTTAGGTACTAACAACAAAACGTACGTGGCCGGTTCGTCCCTAGGTCCCTCACGTGATGATTGACGCTGGACAGCCGTGCCCATGGGACCGAAATTACTAGATGTTGCGTCCGGACGGTTTGCGTGATTTGAAACTTCTGTTGTCACGAAAGGAAATCGCGCAAACATATAAATAATACTCGGCGTCGAACTAGTGCGCATTTATTTGAAACGTCGACAGCCGACTATTCCGGCAAATGTTCAACGGAACGGCAACTATTCATGATAAGCCTCTTTAAAAAATTAAAAACCAATTCCAATTGCTTCCGTTGCCGTCGTTTGCAAGTGCGTACCATTTGATATCCATTTGAAAGTCCGTTATCCGTGCGTTATTGATAACTTATATGTACGTATCACAGAATGCGATGTTGTCGATATACGATCCGTTATATATGAATGATCTATTATCTTTTTTAAAGAAATTAAAAAAATCTAATTTGGTCTTGACGGATCGTCGTACTGCATTTGTAGTAATAGTGTATTTATTTTTATGGGAAGATTCATAATATGTAGGATCGCAAGAAAATTTAGTTGGTTTTGGAAAACGAATTCTTGGTATCCAACCTAGGTATGGTATCAACTTGAATATTATTGATTCTCGGCGAACAATGACTGTGACGTTAATATCAACGTAATATTAAATATTTCTTTTGTATTTTATTTTTTTTTTATTTTTATAAAGTATATACACATATTATCTAAAATTATCTGTTACATAAGACATGTATTGAGGACAAAGAGCATTATTTCTTATTATGGCTAACCTTAAGTTATATTGGATTTTGCACTTTTTTTTTCAATATATTCATGAAACATATGATCACATATATTTATTAATGATTATTAATATTTGTACAAAAGTTAGTCGGGGTTAAATTATATTTCAACTTTTTTATGCCTATTTGTTGCTGAATAAAATTCTGTGTTTAAACTATTTTTCTCAATGATGATTAACAGATTTTTAAATTATTTATCTATAAATTATTTTCTTTCAATCGTACCATGCAAAAACAAGTTGTTTTTGTGTATCATACAACTTCACAAAATGAAAGATCAAGTTGTAAATATGTGTGTCTTGTAATGTGCGAACAAAGGCAAATTAAAAAAAAAAAAAAAAATCTGTGTCACTAAATCACTGAAACGTAAAATTCGCCAAGTATCATTAACTAGTGTCTACTGACGTATTTGAGCCTTTTAAGGTAGATTAAATCCTAAATCTATGTATTTAAAATAATCTTATGTTTCTTCATCAAACACCGTAAAGTTATATTTATTCAAATAAATACTATTCACAATTCGTTTACTTCTCTGTAACCCGCTATATATAACTGTAATGCGTTATCAACATTTGTATTGATACATTTAAATTAAACATTAAAAATAGTTATTGTTGTATAAATAATATTAGTTACAAAACATTCTTATAATGTCATATAAAAATAAATATTAGGAAAAATTACTTAGAAATTTAAGTCAAAAGTAAATTTCAATTATTAATTTTACTTCGGAATTTTAAATTTCTCTTTAAAAGTCGAAAAATAGGAATTTACATTTTTTAAATGTTTTTAAATAGAAACTAGAATTTTTTCGTTTTATACAAAATTGACAGATGTTTTCTGATTTTGTTATCCAATTACCTTTCTCTTTCTTTTTTTCTGGTATTTTTTTAGTTTGGAGTACAACACAATCAGAACCTATATCATTGTATGTGTATGTTTGTAGACCATCTAAAATGTAATCAAACACTACTAAACTAAAACGGCTGAATGATAATTGTTCTGATTTCTATTTAAATATATTAAACGGTTTTACTTACAATATTCATTGTCAACAAAACAGTATGTATATATTATATAAGTAGTAGGTAGGTATGTATAAAATAATTTGTTAACACACCCAATCCAGTGTGTGTTCGCTAATATACTATTATATAACAATTTCTAATTCTCAAAATTAATTAATTATATTTTATAATATGATTTACGAACATACGAGTATTAACAGTTAAAGCGTAAAAATGCATTAGTCCATACTAAGAAAAAAAGTTATCTAATTGACTTGGAATATTATATGATTTAATTGTATTTAATTTAACTTATAAGTCATTGTTATAAATTCAATGTTTGAAATATTCCATCGCAATTAGATAAATAAAATAGTATAAACTATTATCTGGTAAAAAACAATAATTATAATAATAATTAAATATAAATTTTTTTTTTAAATATTCAAAATATTTATTTTTAACGTGAACCTTTAAATATTTATTTTTTTCGTATTGAAGTTTAACAAACTTCCAAAATCTTACACGATGTGTGTATAACTTACATGGTGCATATAATGTATATGATGTATACTTATAATATATATTCATACTATACGATCGATAAAATTGTGTATATAGTATAGTATTAGATTTCAAAAACAAATATTAATGAGTATATACATATATATTACATAACGTTGACAATATATTATTGCATCTAATTTTAAAAATTAGGATAATGAATTAAGAAATACATTTACAAAACTAATACATAAATCAAACGCAAAATTAGTTCAACTCAATGATTAAAACTGAATAAAATAAATTAACTTTCTTATATTATTGTCAACAATTGAATATAAAATTAAATTTCTATATTTAAGTTTTGGCACTTTTATGATAACATTTGTCGTATACTTATAAATATAATATTTATATATTGCAACTTTTGAAAATAGAACTGAGTGTCAAACGTCAGAATGATCAAGAACAGAGAGAACAGTTTACATTTTATTTTTCAGAAAAATCCCTTAGAAAATCCGTAAAATCCTTAAAATCTTGAAAGTGAAGATTTATTTTTATTTTGTTTGATATTTTAGTTAGAATTTTATAGATTTTTTTTTTTTTTTTTATAAATATTTTTGCTTAATTTAAAATTTTTTAAATGCTTATTTTAGTGCTTATAATGATATTTTTAAGCGCTTATTTTAATGATTTTAAATGCTATAAGTCCCGAGCCCTGATTATAACATATCCACATTCGTTTTTCTTTGAAATCAATATTATAAAATTCTATAGTACGAATAAAATTTAAGAAAATTTAAATTATTTAATATCTATAAATATACTAGCTGACCCAGTAAACTTCGTACCGCCTAGCAGTCGATTCTTTAATTTTTCATTTTTTTTAATATTTATTCTGCTATTTGGGACAACGGGTCAGTTAGGAAGACAAAAAAATAAAAAATAAATTTTATAAGTCAACAATTACATTATGTCAAAAAATAAAGATTATAAAACACTTAAATTTTTTTTTTTCCATTAAAAATCATAATAAAAATTACAATTTCAGATTTCTTATTATGATATCTTCTTATTATATTTCATTTTATTTTTACTTATTTTAAATTAAGTTTCATTTTTATTGTAGTAATTTATGATAAACGATATTTTTTGTTTGATAACCTGGCGCGTAAACAAACAGAGCAGATGGTTTTCCAACACGGGAACAGGCAACATACAATTGATCATGCTAGAAACATGGGTTTTCTAGATTAATACCACAAACACTTGATGACCGCCCCTGGGATTTGTTTATAGTCATAGCGAAAGCAAGCCGGACTGGAAACTGTAGTCGTTTAAACTCGAGTGTCAGTTGGAATTATTGGGATGTGGGGTATCAAAACGTCTTTCCGTTATACTTTCCTTTCAATATGATTGCTTGTATTACATTATTCAGTAATTTTTTTTATCGTTAATTGTATGCTATTACAAAGTTGCGGTTGGTTAATATTTTGCAACATTATAACAGATCCAACTTTTAATTGAAGATTGTGAGGCGGCAATCCTGGCAAATCAATTGAGTTTAAAAATTCCAGTGAATAGTTTACGACATCATCTTCATTACTTGCCGTAGCAATTGATTTAACCAGTATAGCTCGTTCGCTCAACCAATCATGGAATAAGTAATTTTGAGCAACATTTGGTAACACTTTTTGAATGCCAGTCAGCACATCTATAGGAAATTAGCCATTACCAATATCAATGAGTTGTTTAAAGAATATATTTCCAGATTGATAATTTTGCAACATGACACGCAAATTCTTGCTTAAATATAATACCTTGACATGTTTCCACAAATTGGAGCATTTTAAACATGCATTCAGTTCATCGAAATGAACTGATTTTGGATTTTAATGCAAATATACCCTTAAAAAAGGCATTTTATCTAGATAATCTTCTTTAAAATTTACAAATACATTTTTTTAATTTATTTTATTTTTTTATTAGATAAACACATTGCATTAACAATTATTAGATAATTTATGGTTTTATTAAAAAAAAAAAAAAACTGATTATTGAAAATGTTGATTTGTGAATGTCGACGATGATAATGACTGAAGAGCATATTTTATGTGGTAAATGTGTCTGGTGTTAATTCTCCTGATATATTTATTAGATACGTTTATTTGCTTTTTAAAATGTTTGAAATTGTTGCCATAATATTCTAACGACAATTATTTTCTAAGATATTTTCCAATTTTTTCCTTAATTCTTTTTCATAATTACTTATATTATTTGAAATATAAATGTTGGTATTATTTACGACACCAACTGTCTCAGCTAAAAGTATAACTTTAGAAGTTTTACTGCTTGGTATATTTCCATGGTTGGCTTTTATAATAATTATATTTGATTATATTTCTTTGACTGCCATTAAATGTTTCGCTTTTTTTATGGCTATAGTATTGTTTTCTTCAAATCTATTGATAACTGTTTTAATAAATTGAAAATATTCAAAGCAGTATACTGCAACTTCTATCGAAATTTTCAACGCGACAGTATTGGTTGAGTTGTTAAAGGAATAGTTGGGTCCATACATTTAAACTTCAAAACTCTATAAGATGCTTTAAAAAAAAATGACTTAACATTTAAGATTTGTAATATGTATAGTCCTATATAATATACTCGTATAATATACAAAAATACATTGAAATAAATAAAATTACTGAAACATACTAAAAAATGATCTTTAAAAGATAAAACATTGAAAAATGCAAAATAAAAGTTACGGTTTTTAAGTGTCTATTACATTTAATAAATTATGTACTTGAAAAGTATTGCCTAAGGTCATCCAAAAAAAAGATGTATTTCGCATTGAATTCCGAACCCTAGTCATAAGTATTGATAGTGATATTTCTGTTAAATTATGAAATATATATGTATGATTTATACAGAAAAAATTTGTTTAATCCTAATCGTGAATGAATTTCTAACTAATCAGTTTTATACAATCAAGTGAATATCGACATTTCAATATCAACAGATATTTTTGACACTTAATGCATATATTTGATACGATATCATAGAAACAAATCATTTACCATGTCATATAAACTAATAAAAATACATAAATATGCAAGTATAAATTTTAAAATATGTGCTAAAAACATCCAAATATGTAGGAAAAAAATTTAATTAAAAAAAAAAAAAATTTTAATTATTAAATTATCAAAATGATTTGTTGCATTGAATTATTACAATAGCTTTTAAATTATCAAATATTATATGTCGCCTATTAGATCTGAAAATATTTTTAAAACGGCTAAATGATCGTTCCACATCAAACTACATCGATTGATTGAAGCATATTTGAAGCGCATAATATCAGAAGGCGATAATTCTAAATTTTTAGATCGGTGTCTGCCACTCATTATGTCATTAATCAATGACATAATGATTTAAAATATATTGATTAACATATTGATTTAAAATCAATATAGCTTGGAATTTTTTACTGTAACAGCATAAATTTTCTTTTTTACAACATCTCCTATTGATCCGCTTACGAGTTTTCATTTTTTAATCGTTGATTCGACAATTTGCTACTATCATTTAAGGACATTTTTTTTTCTAATTTTTTAAATGTATATGCAATAAAACTAAAAGTCACTGAGATGAAAATTAAATTAGTTTTCAGTGTTTCATTTTGCATAATATTTTGAACTTTTCTAATAGCGATAGAAGTTACTGGATCTAAATTTGAAATAATTTCTTGTATTTTCGTACGAAAAAGACGTGAAATGATAAAATTTGTTTAAAGTATATATACAAATTAGTGAAATATGTAAAATATGTAAAATTAAAGTAGCATCATATTCATAGGAATGATTTAAATCATGAACATTTCTTATCGAATCTTAAATATCTCGTTTTAATAAAAATATGCATTTACATATAAATCCGTTCCCTAATAATAACATTAATATTGAACCACAAAATATTAGCATGTATCGATTGACATATCGCTCGTAAATTTCGAGTATTATAATGTATAGGCATTTACAATAGAGTAAGATATTAAATATAAAAAATATATTACTAAATTTCGGTATACGAATAATTTATTTTTATATTTAATATTATTATTAATTCAAAACTTATTATCATTTTACACATTTTGGGAGCTTTTTATAGGCTTTGACTATTTTAAAGTGACAAGGGAAGTTCAACGAGTAAATTCATGTGGGATATTTTGTAAAGATTAACAAAAATTAACTAAATAATTTATATAGGTCATCCCAAAGAGCACAAAAATACACCAATATATTTTATTAAATCAATTAAAAATGTTAATGCCATAATATAATAAACCCAGACTAGGAAGTTTCTTGGTCATTTTTAACAATAGTAATTAGATAAAGAACTAAAACAAATCACTAGGGATGTTTATTCAGGAATTTGTTTTAATTAAAAATACAGCCTTATCACATGGAAACTTGATACTTAATGTTAGAGTTCCATTAATTTTTTTAAAATTTAAGTTATTAGAAAAAACGATATTTATTTGGACATAATTGTAAAATTATTTTATTTGATGTATTATTATTTTGTTTTCTAATTATAACGCCTTTTGAAATTTAATTGAAAACGGCAAATACATATAATATATTTATATATATGTATTAAGTTCATAATACATATAATATATTATTTTTTTATATTAGTTGTATGATATAACTATGTATAATTATAGTTATGGTTATATTTTTAAAAAATATAACTGTTTAACCTTTTATTTATGCATGTATAATACAATTATATTTAAGTTGGGAATTCACATGTTGACCAGCTGTTATAAATATCAAAAACCTATTTTCAATTTCTATAGAATGTTTACATTAATGAGGTACGATTTGGTTTTGTGTTTTATAAACTTGTTGCATAAAAACAAACTTAGACATTTTTATATTGTCTATACAATAAGTGTATATACTATATATTCTTCAAATATACCATATCCTAGAAAAATAATAGTCAATGTCATAATGACAAATATTTTTTTTGTCAACGTGAAAATAGTTATCGATCTCTATAAGTTCACGAAACCGGAATTTAAAATTACTACGTCACTGAGTGACATGTTTAATGAGAGGCTCATGTAAAAAATAACATCCTCGTGACATGGAAAGGGCGTTTTCCGATACTGTTTATGATAAATGACGATAATGTTGCACGAGAGTAGAAACAATAAATCGATTATTATTATTATTTTTTTTTACTCACTTATAAAACACGAACACAGGGAGACGCTGTAGGACAATACAATGTTTACAATAGAACCCAGAGTGATATAATTTGATAATGGCATTGTATTTGGAAAACATTCGCATCAAATTAATGCTGAATTATTTTAGCATTTAATTTGTTAAACAATTTATTACATTAAAACAAGTTGTTATTTACTTTCGAATTAAAGCAAGAATATTTTTATTTAATAGGGCACTAACAATGACCAAACAATGATAGGTATCAAACTAATATTAAAATGGTTTATAAAACTATTGCAGTACAATATTACATGGATTATGTAATCTATTACGGCTAAAATTAATTGTGCGTGCATTTATTCATTTAAAATGTTTAGTTTATAATAGCTAATTGATGTAGTATGTTAATTATATGTTAAAAATTAATAAAATATTTAGATAAACAATAAATTGTTCCAAATAATATGGGTAATATTACCCATATATATATTATATATATACCATTTATTCAGTACATGAATTTCATCATTAGTCGAATTTAGGCCTTTAAAAAACGTAATGCTTCGTATTAAGTATGAATCAGTAACAAGAGAACAAAAAACAAAAAACATGAGTATTATGATTGTTTGATGGTATTCTAAATTCAAGAAAAAAATAAATAAATAAATAAAAAAGACTTAACCCACGTTCAGAAATGATACAGGGATGGGTGAATGGAATTCTTGTATTGGTTTTTTTTAAACTTGAATTCAATGCAGACAACATTGCTCTCGATAAACGATTTCAAGTGAATAGGGTCGAGTATATCAGTTTATATTTTTGAAGATGGCAGATATAGTTGAAGAACCAAATTGTTTAATAAAGTAAGTTCAACTTTTAACGTTCTAACTTTTGCAATAAAAAAAAAAAAAAATAGAACGCATCTTAAAGATGGGAAAATCAAAAATTTCAAGTGCCTATAAACAGCATAGACTTCATTAAAATAATATAAAACTATAAAATGTCTTTAAGTAAATTACTAATATCGTTTAATGAAAATCTGTTGAAATATCCGATTTCATCAAAATTTAATTTAATAGTGCTTATAAATCATTTTTTTGACTTTCAAGATATTTCTAAAAAAAAATCTAATGAACACATAACATCCTATTTTTAAGCCTTAAGTATACAAATTGAAAATTTTATAAATTTTAGACGAAAAAATGTGGTGGATTTTCATAATTTTTATCGTTTTTTCAAAAAGTAATACTTAAACGATCGTAATTTTTTCTTTTGAAATAAACTTAATTTATTTTTTATCGATAATATAATATATGAAGAAATTTGTAAATTTTGCTGCATTTTTAAAATTTTTCGTCAATTTTTTGCAATAAATTAAAACACTGTTGGAAAATTCGTAAAAATTACCTTCTTTAAACTAATAACTAGATAAAATTTATTTTTAGATATTTCTTATGATTGAGATGGTCGGAGCAATACTTCTGGTCAAACCCGTGTATAAGGACGTAAAAAAGAAAACCCCACATTATGGTAAAACAACCAATACATTCCTCGTATCACTCAGTATCTAAAATAGATTAATTAATCAATACATTTTTAGCGTCTCATTCAATATTTTCAATAATAAATATGTTAATTTATGATAATTTTTAAATGTAAAATAATTGCTATTAATTAACAACGATAGTAAGTGACACACTTACAATACTTGTACTGATAAGATACTGTTAGTTACTTACAACACAAATTAGCATTATCTGCAGAAGAATCCAAAATGGTTCATTCCTTCTTTCATTATTATATAAACACATTTAACTAATTTATATTCAATAAAATCTAAGGTGTATAAAATGTTTTAACACGAGAATATAAAATAGTATTTAATGTAAATTGTTAATAGTGTCTTACTAGTAATATTCAACAATAAATAAAATAAAGTGAAACTTGAAAAAAACAAACTAACCTTCTGAATTCCAATAAACATCACAATAGATCCTTAGATACTTCTATAGAATGGAAACCTGTGTAAACAAATCATTTATAGTGGTCCCAGTCGAAACTGTTTAAGAAAAGTTGCACTATATCTATATGACGTATCCTTTACTTTCTACACATATTAGGCCTACATTCATATGTATATTATGATATGTTGGTAAAGTGAGGAAAGCCTTGATAATGAAAATTGCATAGTGATCGTTCATTGGATTTATTTTTTATACAAATATATTGTTTTTTGTTGTTGTTGTTGATTTAGTTTATTGATTATGTGTATTTGTGTATTTTTACTATATGTACACGTGTGTCTATAATGAATACAGATTTTCCAGTCGTTATAACATACATAGTCAAGATAAAACGTGATATAATAGTAAAAAAAAAAAAAAAAAAATTAGCCGTAAATAATTTTGTAAGTGCTAAACTGGAATTCAAGTCACGTATTGATGTCAGTGACGCAACTAGGGGTAGTGTTTCGGGTTTGTGAAATTTTTCTGAGGATTTCACAAATTCTACGTAGGAAAAAAAAAATTTCTCTTGGCTGATTGATATGAAATATGAATATTATTCGTATTATAATTGATAAAAATAATAACATGACAATATGGAACGTTTTATAACGTTCCGTTCAACTTTAAAACATCAATAACCTTGCTACAACGATTTATCGATAGTCCATTGTATATTACTATTATTATATTGTAATAATATTCCATTGTATTGTACTTTTTTCTGTGGTATTACAATATGAAATAGAAGTTAAACAGTTTGATTTGTAATTTAAAAATTTTACTCGTGAATCTAATTTAATCTTCCTTATCTCTACCAAACACCTGCAGAAAATGCTTATTTTTTCCAAATTCTCTTAAAATGTGACTATTATGACCATTGCGATGATTAGACTATTGATTATGAATACAAATTAAATATCTATAAAATAATTGTATATATTAAATAATCAAAGTGAATGTATTTAGCTATAATTGTATTATCTTTAGGAAATTAATCATCTTCGACGTTATCCTAAGCCAACTTTTAAGTAAAATATTTTTATTTTCACAACTGTAGAAAAAAAATTCAAGAATATATTAAGATAAATACCGTTAATTAATAAAAATGTCTCCCTTTTTATGGTGGCTAAGGAAAAATAAAAATTTTCACCATAAAAATTGTCCTCCTATCATACAATATGTAAAAACTATTTATGTTTCGACGTTGGTTTTTAAAAAAATTTTATAAGATTTTGATTTCAAAATCACCAACACTTGATTGAAATTTTTAAATACATCAAAATTATTAAGGCAAACTATTGCAGTTACAAACATAATAATATTACTTGACTCTATTTATAAACAACTATTCACAAATTAAGTATATATATTATATTTGATTTTATTATTGGTTTACAAATTGATTAATATATTTTATTCTTAATACCTATATGCATATGATAATATTTCTATCTCATAAGTAATTATGCAAAAATTATAATTAGATATAAAAAACGTTAAACTATTTACAATATTATGGTTTCATTAAAACTTATCTTCGTCTACAAAATATATGAATATTAATTATCTGATTATTAGTATAAAACAAAATTTGAAAGATTATGTATCACTAAATATTAGATACTTGTGAAAGTTGTCAGTTTACCTTAAACCAAACAACATAACTGGTCCTTAGGTCTGACGGTATTTAAAATAATTTTCGGTATCACGGTTTTGATTTCAATACCAGTTTGTAACGTTATATCGAAAATACCGAAAGAACTCAGTATACCCAAAAACTGAAATAATTTGGTACACTGAACACCGAAATTATTTGGTATACCATAAAAACGTAATGATTCGGGGTACTAAAAAAACAAAACGATAAATAAAATCTACCAAGTACCAATTTATTTAACTTTAATATCGTTTCACTAATAAACAACTAGTTTCACAAGTAATTAGTAAAACAAGTGGATTTTTTTCAACCGTCCTTACCTATAAACTATAGCCTATGGGTACCTTTTTTATTTATTTTTTGTCGTTCTTTAACCATATTAACCATATTAACGATGAATAACAGAATTCAAAATACTAAAAACGTTGATAATTCTATATGTAGAAAAATGTCATTGTTTATACGATTTACGGTTTTTTGGGTGTACCGTTTACACGGTATTTCACGGTATACCATCAGCCTTACTGGTACCAGTGGCGTGGCGAACTCAAAAATGTTCAGAGGTAAGCATATTTTGTCATATTTGTTGCCACGCCACTGACTGGTAGTATATAATTTTAATGGTGATTAAATATATAACTTATAATAACTTATATAACTATATTATTATAACTTATATATATATGTAACTTATACATTTTAATTTATTACACTTCTATAATTGTATTGATTAATTGTATTTTTACTTTATGGTTACATAAATACAATAATTTGTACTTTACCATAAAAAATCATATTATTATTAAAACTAACTAGCCATACTAGTCAAATGACACATACATACCTTCAATTTGAAATCAACAGTTTAGTTATAAGTAAATTAAATTAAATCATTTTACTTTTATAATTATATTGTTTTATTACATAAATACGATTCTTTTTATTAATAAAACGTAAAGCTTCTGAATAATACATAATTAAATTAACAAATAAATTATAACGATGTTCAAATATTTTTAACTCGATTTTCTTCTTTTTATAATGTTCATAGACACTTAGTCGTTAGCATAGTTTTTGTGAATAAACTATAAGTTTCGAAATCGTATTTAATCATTTGAAATAAACATTAGAGGAGGAAAATGTGTAAATTTCTTATCTATTTTTAAATTGCTTTTCTATATTCCTCTTCATGTAGGCCTCATAACCTAACTTTAAGTAGGTAGTCCAATTAATTAACCGTTCTCGTGATTTAAAATTGTTATGCGTTGGAAAAATAATCTCTCTTAAGTGGAATATTCATTAACATTTTGAAACAATAAAAGAAAATTAAAATATTTGTTTTATTGCTGTATTACGGTACAGCAATGTATTTATGTTCGTTATATATTCGTATATATAATTTTTTATCTTAAGAAACAATTTGATCCTTCATTTTATTTTTCGATTTTATACACTTATAATCCCTTTATCAGTTTTATATTTGATCCATTACTTTTGATTTTGATTTTTTCTTGTACTAAATTTTTATTTTTACTTTTTTTTTAAGTTATACTTAATATTATAATTGTTGAGTTATTTGAGTATTAGTTATATAATTGTTTTATAATTGTTATAATGTACAATATGCTTTAGTTATAGAGTGAATAGCTACAAAACCAAAACTAATTACTCGTATTTACTGATATATTAATATTTATACTGTCAAATATACGTTTTATGATAAATTAAATTGAATTATAATGAAACACATAATGTTATTAAACATTTTCTAGTACACTTATACGAATTAATTTCCTGATGTCAAATATTTTAACATTTGAAAAAAAAATAAATGCGAACAATTTAGTCGGCTTTATGCCTGACAGGTCAGTTATCTTACTTGAGCCGCGGAAATCAGTCCAAGTATAAAATGGTTGAAATAATATTATTAGTATTAAAGAGGGACATTTTTCATTTTAGGAAAAGTTGTATATACATTATACGAGATGATTGAGACAAAGAATAAAAGAACGGGGGGATTACGAAAGCTTTATAGACACGAATATGTTTTGACGACAACCATTTAAACCATGGTAACCTAACTAAATCCGTAAAATTGTACTAGGAGGAAGGAATGTTGTGCCCTAGCAATAAAGTAAATCTAACGTCCAAATAACGGTAGAAATTCATATTAGTTTCTCTCGTTTTTAATATTAAAAAGCCGTTTTTTTTAGACATAAATAAGGGTTTTAACTTTATATAATGTCTTTGGTCGTTAAAACCTCATCGCTCGTCCTACCCGTATTTTCATCATCAAATGTTTCATCGTATCAGCCATATGGGTATATACGAATTTTCAAAAATGTTTTTGTCTATAGTACAAAGTGGATTTAGTAATTAGCAGGTAGTTCACATTAAAAAATAAGGAATGTACCATCGTGTTCTAAGTGATTGGTCAAAAAATGAGTTCATAAATTTAGTTATGTAACTTTAATTCGTCTACTCATTGTACATATATAAACATCACGTCTGTCCAAAAAGTCTGTATTGGACATAGGCATGGGCGCCCGCAGAAAATTTATCAGGGGAGGAGAGGCATAATGAAACCAAAAATAAAAAAAAAATACGTTAAAAAAAGTTTATTCCTTATAAACTACAAATTGTGTTAGAATTATATGAAATCCAACACCAAAAGAACATTAAAAAATATATTCCTTACAACCTAAAAATTAGTTAAATAAAAACTGAAGCTATGTGTGCGTGGTGCGTCGATCGTCATAAATGGTTTACACACTAGGCGATTAATATCAATTCACAGAATTGAAACGTATTTAATTTTGCGCGATTAATGTAATACGCATTATTTTGTAGGTACGCTTTATAATATATTGTTATTACGATCAACAACACCACACGGAACACACTAAAGTAAAAATATCGATAAAATGTTGATAAATCAAAATAAAAGTTAAAATATTCAACATTCTATTGAATTGCAGGGGGGCAAATGCCCCCTCTTGCCCCCCCTCCGGCGCCCATGTACATAGGCACCTAATTATGAATAACCGCTTATGATGTCGTTCTAAAATTACACGGACAAAAATACTATGTTATTACTACATATTATTACAATACAATACTTACAAACCTTTTTGTCATAAAACATTACACATTTTTGTATTACTATATTGAGCGTTCGCTAACAAATGTGATACAGGATTAAATCCGTTTTCTTAAAATATAAAGATGATATTGATTATCGAATTAAGGGATAATTTCTACGAACATTTTTAAATACTATATCACCAAAATAATTAGATACATTTGAGAAACAGCCCTAATATCAATTACGTTCGTAAACAGACGCTTTACAATGTATTGATGTCCAAACCGCGCATTACTAAATAATTATTAAAGTATTATAGGTGTACACATTTATAGGTCACTTTAATAATTTTTTTCTTATATTTATTTAATAAAAAAAAGGAAAATAATCTTTTGAACTATCGACGTCGTGTTGAAACGACCGCGAACAACGGTTGGTAAAGACAAAAAAAGTGAATAAATAATTCTTGGCAAGGACAAAACTGTCACACAAACACCTCACTCGCGTATACTGAAAGGCGATGTAAAATTATACAGTTATGATGAAGATATGAGATACGAATCAATCATAATAAGAATATATTAAGCTGTGAGGGTTGCACATGGTAGTGTGTGGTTGGACGTGGGACAATCAGCAGTAAGCAAGCACGCAGAACTAATCGTTGGTAGTATTCTCCTTCGAATTGGAGCACACGTTTAGGGCAGTAAGCGGAGAAAAGTGTCGATGGGATGGGTGTGATCATTGAACATGGTCCGTTTTCCGATATTTCATGACTTAGTTCATAGACGAACTGGAAACTGGAACGGTCCAGGAAAATTTGTTTATCTAGTGGCCCGTTTTATAATTATTAACAAGCATACTTGTAACAGAGTATAATTAATTGGTGCAACACGATTGCGCAATTTTTCCTTTTTTGACCCGACTAATTACACCACGATTGAGCAAAAAATTTGTAACACGATTGCGCTCCGATCCATGTTTACTTGATAAAATTTATATGTGTTTAATAAACACTGTATACTATGTATAATAATTTATGTACAACATAAAATAATGTATACATTACATATTTTCTATAATTTGTATATACATGCACTCAAACTAGTAATTCACAAAATGCACTTTTTCAAAATCAAAATGAAAAGTTGATTGAGCTAATGATAGTTATAATAAAAATATTGACTAATGACTATCAGTATAGAAAAAAAACTATTTTTATTAAAAAAAATGTCGACTATTGACCATGTCAGTAAATACATTTAGCATACATGTAATTTAGAAAAAAACAATTTCTAACCAAGCCAACGATGATAATTTATTGACAGTCCCAAGTCTGTAAAAATTGGGAAGAAAAATTGTGAATTAATAGGTAATAAGTTTGAGTGCATGTAGAAAGTATATATTGTATACATTATTCTATCAGATAAAAAGGAATTGGGGCGTAATCGAGTTCCAATTTTTTCGCGCAATCGTGGTGTAATTAATCGGGTCATAAAAGGAAAAATTGTGCAATCGTGTTGCAGCCTAATTAATAAATTAATTTCTTGATTGTAATACAACTTTTGAAAACCGAATCATTATTTTCTTCTTGAATATTAACTTTTAGTTGATCCGATCCGACCTTAGACAATATTATACAATACTACCAGTACCTTTAATCATTACCTATCACAATATTACCGAGTACATAAACATCATTGTCAATACGTATTTTTAGTGTAACATTAAAATGTACCAAGCAGTTAGACATTTAAAAATATAATATGAGTATCATAATTATTTTAATACTTCTGGGCCGACACACGATCTAATAATTGTCAACGGCCCTGAGAGGTAAACCTCCCCAACTCCCCCGACCAGTCCACCAGTTAAAGGTTTCGTTACCATCCGGGCCAGCGTCTGGCTGGTTCGTTTTCCGAATGGGGTGTTGTGCATTCATCTGCTGGGGCTGCGAGTGGGCATCAGATGTTCAAAAGTAATGTCGTCGCAACGACGAATTTCATGTTCAAGACACCAGGTTAGGTTAGTATAACACCAGGGGTGGTGTTATAAAATTACCGGTAATTTATTATTAGATAACTTATTTTAGTAAATTAGTGGTAATATTACATTTTTAAGGTAATATTGGGAAATTTATTTTTCAACACCCAAATTTCAATTCAATAAAAAAATAAATATTAACTAATAATTTTTATTTATTATTAAAATAACAGAATACCTAAATGACTACATTGGTATCTAGATTTTATTTTTAAGACAATTCATTCTTTATTTCTATTAAATACAATTTTTCCTTTTATAAAGTATTGAAATATTTGCAATATAAATATAACCACCAGTAATTTATAGTATTACAGTATTTTATAAATTCTAAACAAAAGTATAAAACTAAATCAAATACATTTATCGGGAAATAGAAACTTAGAATTGATATAATTCACAAAAAGTATTTCATTAAAAAAAAAAAATAATAAGGATTCAGGCCAATAAAAAAGATGTGTTAAGTTTTAAAGGCTATATGCTATAATTTATATGTTTATACTTTTCTCTATCACTAATCATAAAGCCTGGACATTAACGAGTTAATAAGTTAAAAGTTAAGTTGATTTAACTTTTTAACTTAATTTATTTCCTTACAGATTTACAGTGTTGTGCTTTAGATAAATTTATCTAGATATGTTCATGATTAAGTCTCATGCTCGTATTACTATTGTTCTGTAGTATTATGAACGCCGAAAGAGCATTTACAAGAATATTACAACCAGAGATAACGCACCATAGGTCTAAACTGGTTAGGTTAAGCTCACACGAACCACTCGTGAACGATTTTTTGTGGTTAAATTGTGGTTGTACTGTCGGTGAAATCGACCACTTTTAAACAACTTTTTTGTGGTCGTTAGAAGTCCGAACCGTCGTAAGAAGCGACAATTTTGGGTCATTCCTATTATTGAAAATAAAAAGAGACTCCCAAGCTTTAGCTTTTGTAATACAATTACTATGACTGTTCGAGGTATAATTCCAAGTACATGGTAAATTATGCAATTCTTCTACAAACAATTCTGTGTCAAATGCGTCGTCGTTTTCACTTTGTTCAGTCATAATTTATCTCGTATTGAACACCAAACACGTGAGCATGTACTACTGAACAACTCAACCAACTCGACTAATCGACAAATTTCATAACACTAGTTATAAAATAATAATGATAATAATATATGTATAGATTATACAGATATCAATGATATTTCTATAAATATAAAATAATAAGTGCTGGTAGTGGTGGTCGGAAAGTGGTTGACGTGTCGCGATATGTGTGTTACGCTCAACCATCGATGACCACAATTTCGTGGGTGATACAGTCGACACGATGCGACTGAAGTCGAAACTGACGGCAGAAAGTGGTCCATCTGAGTTCAATTGCATTTTTCATATTATTATGTATGTTTTTAATATATCAACCACGAGCGACCACCGTTTTGCGGTCGTAGCGTGGTTCTAAAGTGGTCCGTGAGAGCTTACCCTTATTATTGCAGCTGCGCGGTAGATGGTTAATAAATAATTAAATACATAAATAATTGTTGATAAGAAAATAGCAATATTACAATACGCATTACGCTGTACTTACACAGAAATTGATCGTTCTCCATCAACATTCGACCGCCTTAAATTCAATATTTAAATATAAATTATGTCCATTGTTCATGTAATCATGTGCTTTAAATAATTGTTATTACCGGACCCCAATTCTATGAACATGTACTTTGATGTATCTACATAGGCCTGTGCCGATATATCGATTAATCGTTTTTTATACTCGATAGTATCGATTAATCAATAAATATAAGAAATAAATATATATTGATTAATCGAGTATATCGATACAATCGGAAATATCGATACCATCGATATTCTATACATTGGTAGCAGTGATAACTGATAGCTATTTTTCTTTAACAGACTACACTACTATAGTAACAATAGTAACTTTTAGCGACGAAGTTATGCCCCACATGGCACACACATACACTATGCATATACGTATTTCACCCTACCGTATGTTCAAATCCTACAGCATCCAACCTACCCCCACGTCTAAATACCTAATAGCCTAAGGTGCCGTGGGTTAAAAAAAATGATGGGTTATCTGATAGTATCGATTATTTCAATCCAATAATTGATTATTGTACATGGTGAATAAAATAATTTCGTATAAACTAAGAATATACATTTTGTCTTTAAGATATATAGATTAATCGAAATAATCGATTTTTTTGACACTATCTACTATCGAGCCAAACGAATGACTATCACGCAGGCCTATGTCTACATAATATTATTGTACAACAAAATAAATATTGGGTTAGTACTATTAAAAACTTTATCGTCAGACAGTCTTCATATTTTTCATAATTTTGCCTATGATTTTCAATTTTATTGTATTGGTGAAATGTTTTATATTTTGAAATGGATCGTTACATAATACAACCATTACCCAAAACCAAAAGAGTTCGCCTACAAACGGATAGAAACGTTGATGTCTTATATAAATATTTAGATAAAAATTATTTTATATATCTATATTTAGATAAAAGTGATTTTATCTATCTATATCTAGATAAATTCAATTTCTACAGTATCTATCTATATCTAGATAATTTTTTTTATTTAATCACAACAGATTAACTTGAAATTAACGTGTTATTTTTTCATTTATCACAATCAAGTTAATTTTAGTTTTCAAGACTAGAAAAATGTTTTTGTAAAAAACCGCGTTCGATATCAAATTCATGGAATTTAGAAAAATATAAAAATAACAATTTCGGAGAATTTAATTCAAAACATAATATTTATTACGGTATTAACTAATAATACTGATCCCTCTTGTCTCGGAAAAAGTAGTCAACCCTCATAAGACTTTGAGTAAAAATACCATAAATTACATTACCATTATCATGAAAAGTGGCCGTAAATCTATATTACATGAATAGGTACATATTATCATTTATTATAGAATACAATTATTATTATAATTATTCCATAATCGATATTATAAAATATTATTGAATAAGAGAAGAAATTCAAAAACTGGACTCTTTTATTGAGATTCAATAGGTATTTTGATTAACCTGTCCATTGTATTATTTTGTTTTAATTTTTATAAAGTTAAATAATATTATATATTTATTTTAATGTGTTGTATCCACTGTATACATTTATTGTCTGTATAATTTTATAGTTACACTTTCAGCTACAGTAATTATTTATAGTTTTGATACCGTTATTGAACAATAAAAAGAATACATTTTTTAAATAATATATATTATATGTGATTTGTGTGAAAAATTAATAAAAAAAAAAATCATACATAAATTACCATAAATCTGTCATTTGAGTGCTTAAAAACAATCCCAATAAAAAATGTATATTTTTCTACTCTCTCATTAGGGTTGAATAGAAAATATTCTTAATAAGATTTTTATGCATTTTCATTATCATTAATGTTAATGTTGATCTGTTGAAAATTATTAATATATATATATATATATATATATATTTAATTTATATCAGCGCTTAATGTAAATAATTTTTTTTTTTTGAGGCGACAAACGGTTGTTTTGTCATATAAGTTATTTCTAGAGAATATTTTGCTAGAAAAAAATAACTAAATTTAATATAAGTGTATTTGAATGTGGTATTTAAGTGTAAGTGATATGGACTTCTGTGAACGGTGACGGAATATAAAAATGAAAAAAACATCAACCATTTTTTTTTTTTTTTTAATAATTTATTAAAATTAATTTTTTAAAATTATATATACTACTAATTATGAAATTAAAGTAAAAACAATATTAATCCCTTAATGCAGCAGAGTGTACAGTATTTTTTGTTATCCCATCTTTAGCCAATACAAAAAAACTGGATGGTTTGCCCACTTATAGAGAGCACGCCACGTATAATTGTCCTTGTGAAAAACATGATGTGCTCAAAACTAATCCACAGGCAGACATCATTTGACCTTGAGACTTATTGATAGTTATTGCAAATGCCAATCTAATTGGAAATTGAAGGCGTTTAAATTGTATTGGCATATCTGTGGGTATAATAGGGATTCACGGTAATAATATATTTTCACCTCGGAATTTGCCATTTAAAATTATGGCTTCGATAACATTTTTATTAATTTTTTAATGACAAATCGCGTGACGTTGCACAACCGTGATGGGTTCAAATTATGAAGCAAAATAACAGAAGTTCCAACCTTCAGTTATAAATTATTCGGTGGCTTGCCTGGTAAATCTAAAGAGTTTAAAACTCTGTTGGATAATTTACAGCTTCAGTAGCATCACTAACTGTATCAATAGATTTGTATGACACCAAGTCTCCTGGTAAAAAATGTTGTATGTTAAGATTCAATCCGTTGACGTCCACATTTTTTGCTGCTAAAGTTGCTCTTTCTGCTTGCCACTCATGATTTTTTGTATTGTCTATATACATTGGGAAACATCTGGTCAATGAGAGCATCTTGCACAATCAAAGATTGTGCAGAAATCAGTCGGTAATTTTATGCATCCAGTTTCATTTGTGGTAACTTTCCCATCACCGATATCTAACAATAATTGTTTAAAGAATGTTTCTGCGGATGGATCTTGTAGCATTTGAATGCGCATATTTATTTTCAATTGTACTTTTTCAACATTACGCCACAGTGGCGATGATTTTAAGCACGCGTTGATCTCATCAGCGTTTATTGAAAGCGGAATAACGGGAAGTGTTTGTCTGAAATCACCTGAAAGTAGTAACAGAGCGCTGTCAAAAGTTGGTCGTTGTTTTTTATATCTTCTAATGTCCTGTTGAACGCCTCAAGCGAATGTTTTTGTGCTATAGTGCATTTATTCCAGATGAACATTTTATAATGTTTCGGTACTGCGACCATGGACGATTGTTTTTTTATGTTGCACACTGCGTCTAGGTTATTTTGAATACTTAGTGACAGTTTAAATATCGAATGAGTTGTTTTGCCTCCTTCCAATAAAGTTGCCGCAATGCCAGATGATGCAACAGCTAATGCGATGTTATTTGACCTATCTCGGCGAGAATGATCGAAATAAGGAATGTTTTTCCACCTAGTGCATAAAAAAAAAAGAAAAAAAGAATCTACCTTGTCCTGCCAAAACTGCAAGCATGATAAATTTTTCTTTGTTCTTCATTCATTAGTGGAACGTTGCGAGCAACAATCGCTACCATTACCACAATATTGTATTGCATTTCACGATTCAATTCATTGTTTATTAAATCAGATGCATTTCGATTTGGTGAATGCATATCGAAATGTCTGAATGGTAAGTTGGCAATGGTAATGCAATGATCCTCAATAGCAATCAATGCTTTACTATACATAGCGTCACTGTATACTATCGTTAGATCATTGCACCGTGTACGATGTTGATGCAATATATCATCAGTCATTGAATCTTTGTGATTATATTATACCATAATGTCTCTGCTCAGGTCGGGAAACATGTAGTCAATACTATAGCGAATAGTAGACGAATTTGTTTTGCTGTACAGTTCAATCTTGCTTCAGCAAGCATATATTCCTACTGGTTGTCGTTTTTCAGCAAGCCGAATGCATGGCATGCATCTTTATACGTTGGATACTGTTGCTCATTCACTTTACGTATATTTTGAAATGAAAATGGGCCGGTGACATTAATCAATAACAGTCTAAGATAAAAGCACTCAGTCTGCCTTGGACTGACTATAAATACTCGCCCCAACGTGTTTGATTTTAATTAACCGGGACATGCATCAATCGGCGTGCCTTGCTTGCAGGACCTTCCTTTTTTTTTTTTTTTGGAGTCCATGTGAAATAGCGCGGTACTTTTGAATAGAGTAATGCCCGTACAAAAGCATTCACACGATTACAAAATTTAAAACATTCGGTGAGAGTAGTTTTTAATGGATTTATAGCACGATCGATCGCTGTCTTGCGCTGTCCTTTTTCTAGATGAACAGCTAAATGAAGAACTGCTGGATCCCATTCATGAATTGAGAAACCAAAAATATGCCAAACAGCTTCATTGGAGCTGACGTGCCGGCTAATTTGGTTAAGTGTTATTTAATCGTTGTTATTCACCGGAGGAGGTAATTGCATCTTTCCTGACAAACAATACATCCCAGTTGGCTTACTTTTAAACTTAAGAGCATTACAGTGCAAACATTCTTTATTCATAGCACCAATTACCACTTTTGAATGAGTGTAATATTGAATATCAGGCTCATACTCGAATGCTAGACGTAGGAATGAATCAGAAGTAAATAATCCATGCACCTATTGGTGCTGTCGGTCATTTGCTCTGTGTCTGCTAACTGTATAATGGCGTGCTTGCCCTAGTTCTTATCTTCTTTGTTCATTTCGTTCAGCTCATGCATCTTTTGATGCAGCTTAACGCAATCACGCTATATTCACATGCACATTAGTATTATCTTGTTGGATTTGGTCTTCTGTTCTTTGGGCTCTTGTAATTCGCATGTACTCAAATCTACGTATTTTACGACTTAAAGAAGTTCCTCTGTATCTTGCTGGCACTGTACAAAACTCACAAATATAAGTAATTCATTAAGTTGATAACGAAAAAATTAATAAGACAGAATATTAATTATTAACACGTTCGTGTTAGTATTATTCAAATACAAATTCAAGTACTTACAGTCTAGTTTCATTTAATACCAAAAATAATTAAATCGTTTTTAATAGTTTTTTAATAGTATCATTTAATAATTAATTTTCAACTGCGCAGTTATCGACCGGGTCAAAAATTATTAAATTAAGGTACGATGTATTAAACAATAGCACTTAGGAGTTTAAAAAATAGATATGAACCTATTCGCAGACCTACCAAATGTATATACTAAATTTCATTAAAATCGGTCAAGCCGTTTCGGAGGAGTATGGTCGCAAACACTGTGACATGAGATTTATATATATATATAATTTATGTCAGCGCTTAATGTAAATATTTTTTTTTGTAATTAACTTAACTTACTAATTGTTAACTTAAGTTATTTTTTAACTTTATTTTAACTTCTTTGGTGTAATTTTCATGTGAATTAACTTAATTGTTAACTTAATTGAACAAATATTCAATACACTTTCCCAGCCTTGATAATCAATACGACCAGAGTTCAGAAGAATCAGAATGCGGAATTCATAACATATGAGATATGAATGTGTTAAATAAAATTAAAAAAAAAAAAATTAAATACTCGTAAATTGGTAAAGCGATTTATATTTATCGATAAATCACTTTATAACGCATTACCAAAATAATATTACCCCCTTAAATCATTAAGCGCAAAAACTCCACCGGTCTCTTTGCATGGGACGCGATAGGAAACAACGGAAGTTTTCGTGATTCGCGCGCGCGTTAAATTGCTTCACTGTGCACTCGTACCTCTTGACGGGGCTGTGGCGTCGCTAGGTAAACCAGGCGAGCACTGGACGCCTGGGGTCTCCCAAGACTTAACGGTACGAAAGTCGGCAGTTCGGCGGGAAGCGGCGTCAATCCGCCCGGGTCGTGTGAATCATCGCCCCGTATGAAACGTGTCCTTCGAGGAGAGAAATCTCATAGAAGGGGCGCGCTTGTCTGAGCCTAGGCTCGAAAGCATTGGTCTATTGTGCACTCGTACCTAGAAAAGCCGCGTTTTACTGGGGGCAAAAGGGGGGGGGAGACAACTGCCCGGAGGCGGCAAATTTTAAGATGTTTGATGGAGCAGTAAATTTTTGAGGATCAACATAAAATAGAAAATTCATAATTATATATTTTCTTGTATGACTGTACGTCATCGTTTTCAATATTAAACATAGAAGATGATCTTTTAAAACAGACTGATCGGTCAGAAATTATTCACCAATTTGCGACCATCAAATCAAGAAATAAATTAATATATAAGAAAAGTAGTATAAAAAGTAATGAATGATTATATTTTGTCACATCTGGTAATTTTTTAAATTTATATGTGAGGTATAATTAATAATTATAAAATTTAAATATATGTAATAATGTGCTACTTAAAATATACCATAATATGAATATTAGTAGTATGTAAATTTAATGCTCTTGCATAGTATACTTCTATCCTATCCGTTAATACGTTACTGACTGTAATTTATAGCGTGTTGTTTATAATTTTGAATTGTAATTTTCTTAAGGGCGGCAAATTTTAATTTGCCCTGGGTCGGCTACATAGCATAACGCGACACTGGTGCACAGGCGTTATTGCTGCGACACAAAACCGACGTGGACAACGTTCGTGTGCGCGTGTACTGCCATTGTTATCGCGCGCTCTACACATTCCTACTGGTGCGTTTGAATGAAGTGACATTTTCCGTGCGTTTTGGTTTTACATTTTCCCGTTACGTTTTAAATCGTTATCGTAACTGTTGATCGTAACTGTACGATCGTGTTGTATTGCCGATAGAACGAGAGTCCGCGCGGTCCGGCAGCCGCCGAACCGCCGGTGTCTGTCTGTCGGTACGCGCGTGTAAACATCGCGTCACGTGTGTATTGTAATGCGACAGGCGCCACGGCCAACATAACGGCGGTCATGGACCGTCTGCGGTCGACGTTCAAACGGTCGCGGACGCCGACGGGCGCGGAGATGAAGACGCAGAACAGCCTGGAAGTGCCCAAGCAGGTGCGATCGGTGTCGTTCGACGAGATCAAGCTCGGGTGCGCCAAACGGGACGATGACGTGCGCAGGGAACGGTCTGCGGCGACGGACGGCGGCCGTTCGTCCGGGGCGTCGTCGTTGCGCGTGCCCGCCGGCGGCGGCACCGGCACCGGGCAACGGTCGCGAAGCTTCGACTCGTCCGCCGCGGTTACCGCCACCGCCGCGGCCGTCTCGCCATCACCGTCGGGCGACCGTGACCGCGACGACCCGGGCGTCTACCTGGAGGTGCCGTCGTCCAAGCACCAGCTGTTCCACCGGCGCCGTTCGTCCGGCGAGAAGGTACCGGCCGCCGCGGCGTGCGTGCACTGCGCCTATCTCGAGGAACTGTCGAAAATGAACAGATCGTCGTCCGGCGACGAGAATCAGAGGTAATAAATGCGTTGCTGCTGCCCGTTCTCTCACGTCGTCGTCGTACTCGGAGTACGCGGCCGTCGTCGGTCCTTTGTTGGCTCGTGTTCGTGCGGGTCCGAAAATAACAATGGCTCTCAGGACATAAATAATGTGGATGCCGAGGAAAAAGTCATAGATTTACCAGGGAACCCTTTCACACTTTCCAGACCCGTGGTAGTTAACGTTTTTTTTTTCTTTTTATTTTATATACGTAAAAGGTGTAAACATTGAAAAAGACCATGTGCTGCACGGTTTTTCCGAATGTGCGATTTTTCGGTGCTTTTTCTGTTGTTTTTTTACCCCTCGTATCCATATTCTATTCGTCCGACAAAGAAATCGGAAAAACAACCCTCGTAAATAAACGTTTCCGTGAAACGTTCTATGTAATATATACATTTATTTATTTTAGGTAGACGGAAAGTATCAAAATGTTTTTTTTTCTATTGCTGAATTTCTGAGTTATCGAGACGTAAAGAATACATTATTTTAACCTATGCTATCTGAATACCGAAACAGCCAGGGCACGATGACAAACCGACCCGCGTCGACATGATATTCTACATAAAAATATATTTACGTGTATATTGCCGTTGATATTTCCAGCGATTTCCATTCGTCGTACTGTCGTGGTTTCTATATTATTGAAGAAGACGTGATGTTCATAACAATTCCGTATAGTATTACCACGGCAGATAATTCAGCGTCGGTATAATAAAAACGTTTTTCTCGTATTCTCATTAAATTAATTTCTTTACTCGTGATTATAATATTATTATTAAATATTAAATTTTCAACTGCGTAGTTATTCGAATACCTCATTTGACGACGTCAATAGTGGTACCTCTGCACAGTTGTTGGTGCTGCTTTTCCTTTATCACACGATTGGTAATAAAATTATACGGCGGTCGTTTGTCAAGGATACGCACTCGTTTTAAGTTTTCTTTTCTCATTCGTACATAATCATTTGTATTCATTGTAGAAATATTACACGTATGACACCATTTATTGTGCAGATATTACGTGATAAACATCATGACGTATAGAAAAATGTGTGCCCTAGAACCTACGTTATTTTATTGTTGATGTACAGAATATTACGAATACAATTTAATATTCCTTTGGCGTCCTTAGTTATTTCATCTGAATTCGTATTTCTGTTAATTTCGGTATCTCGAATACAATAACGCACGTGGTCGTACATATATTTTCTTTGATGTCCCACGAATGAAGTGCAAAAATTCCGAACTAAAGTTAGTGATTGAAATTCTCGGCAAAAATCAATGATTCTTCGGAGGAGCGCCTCCGGGTCGCATTCCTACTGAAACCGTCTCCCCACGCCCAAACCCGACCACTGAAAAACGACTTGCTCTAGAGGAACGACGACAACGATGACTGATCGCGATCCCGTTTTGTTGTGTCGGCTGGTTCAGCCAAAGGTCATTCACGTCGACGTCGGCCAGCGAGGACATGGAGGACGAGGACGACCGCGCATGTCAGATCACCGTCACCGTTGAGCCGGACGTGCTCCATCACGCACCGGTCGTGGCCACGCTAAACGGACTTATGATTGCCACGCCATCGTTGTCGTCCACGTCTTCGGTGGAGTCGGACGAGGCGGCCGTCAAAAGCCCGCTAACGTTGGAGCTGACGCCGCCGGACGAGTACCTGCAGGGCAACCGACGGCGGTCGATCACGTCACCTAAACTGGAGCGGCAGGAGGCGTTCGCAGTCAACGACATCATGGACCCGGCGGTCGTGCGTGACCTGTTCCTCACGGTACCGGACCTGAAGCGCGACCGGGCCGCCAGCATGGACTCGTGCTTCATAAACAAACCCACGCCTGCCGGCAAACCGGAAGAAGTGATGCCCGTATCGCCCACGCAGCTGCTTGACCCCAACAGCGGTCAACCGGCCAACAATCTCAGGTCTCGATCCGTGGACATCGTCTTGCCCACCGATCAGCAGGCCAGGTATAAGGCGCTGTCCACCAACAATCAGACGTCTCCGCCGTCCGCCATGCCTGCACACAAAGTGCCGCCTGATAAGGGGTGAGCATAATTATGATAACATGACCACTACGTTACAAACCAAATAATTAGTACATGGTTAACACTCGCAAATTAATGTATAAATAAATAGTTTTTATAGAAAAATGAATAAATGCGTGGACTAGAGTTTTATTCGAATTCATTAAATTCATTAAAACATTAAATCATATAAGTCACGATTAATAAAATCATCAATAAGATTTTGTGCATTACTGATGTTTAATTTTTAATTCGAAACCGGTCGTACATAACACGTATAGTAATACTTCAGGTCGCGTATTTATCTATTTATTTATTTCTACGTAGATATAAACTATTTATTTATACATTGTTATTATCAATTATTATAATTATTATAGTTATTTTTATGTACACAGCCAACCAATTTGTTTTCTATTTTATAATTTTTTTTGCGATTTTACAACCTACGTCTGACGCCAATAATTTTCTAGTCTTCATATAAATTAATTTTAGCATTCTCTTTATTATCTGGTACATTCATAATTCTCATCTACTGTCCATCGTTTCATTCCTATCTATCCCGCATCATTAGGGCCGGTATTAGGGGTAGTTTTTTTTGGAAGGAGGTACAATACCCTTCCACTTATGAATGATCTATTCATATGGTCAACAATCATTAATAAATTAAGTAGTATTGGTATTGTAGAATTTTCTTTTAAAAAGTGGTCATCAAATTTTTATATTTATAACTTACTCCTCCCTATTAATATTTGCTAGCGCCGACCCTGAGCAACACAACTAATGTTTTATAAAACATAATTGTATATACGATACACATAATTTTTCTATTTTTTTAATAACTTTAATCCAGTTGATTTAAATTTTTAAAAAATAAAATGTCATTCAAGTTTAAGTAAATATACTCACTACGCAGTGATAATTAAAAATGAAGATTTATTTCGTAGTTAAATCCTCCTGTGGAAATATTATTCTTTAAATAGTACCTATAATACATGCATATTTATATTTTAAATTAAACTACATGCAACATATATAGAAAATATTGATGGAAAACAATAGTATTCTACCAGTGCCGCAGTATAAAATGTACTTTTTATACTCGTTGAAAGGTGAAACGAGTTTATTTGAAATGTATATATTACGCTTTTTACTTTTGTGGACGTAATTTATGAAACGTCGTGCTTCGTAAATCGTTTTTAATCATCATGAGTGAACAAAAACGGTACGTTGTATAGTTTTTGAGTTTTAACTCTAAATTAATTATAAACTCAGTGTTATATTTGAATGAATAATAATAACCGTACTTCAAAATATATTTAAAAAAAATAGTACACACTTATAATGTTATAAATACATTATTATGGATTAATTAAATATGAATTTCATACAAACACTGTGCCGATGAAATGCATAATTTATTAAATGATCAACAGATGAAATAGTATATACGAGTATAGATAGAATAATGTTGAGTTTAAGCATTAAATATCCATCATTGGCCATTATTACTGTTCTGCAAAGCGCGTGCTCGTCCAGCATTGAAACACATGGGGGCGTTTTGTGTGTAGAATGTAAAATTACACAAATAACCATAATGGTATTTGCATCTGGTATAATTGGAAATTACTTTTAAATATTACTAAACGTCAGTCGTGATTTATCGATACCGCGATTCCACCGTTAATCCAACCTTATAATTCCAACCTGTTGATTCAACGTCATGTGTACTACGTATATTCTTATTGTACTCGTGAATTATGTGCGTCGCTCAGTGACATAGCTAGACGTTTTTTTCTGGATCGGCCCGATATTTTTACGAAAAAAGTCACCAAATACCAATAAATATTTTGAATGTTAAAATATTGTTAATAAATTAAAAAATAAACAGAATATCATATTATTTATGTAATTAATACTTTGAATTGTACAAAATAATATCGATTAAAATGTAATTTAATTATAAAACAAAAACGTTACTTTTAAAACTTATATCATAATATATAATCATATCAATAACAGAACTACAAAATAAAAAAAAAGTTATAAATAAAAAAGATAACTTTACAAATTAAATTATTTCTGTAGAGAAAATTCTAATTTTCTTTTTTTTTATTTAAGCAAATTCGTTAATTACGTCAGATGGATTATCCATGAACGTCCAACTTCTCTGTCGATTGACAGCAATATTAAATTATTAAATCTGCGGCTAGTCATCTTGATCTAAAATACGTTTTATTCATTTCATTGTAAAAAAACTCCTTTCTGCTGAGGCATTGGATACTGAAACTACCAAAACATGTTCAATTTTTATTAATTATTCAAATCCAATTTTAAATTAATTTACTTCTTGTTGCAAATTCAAAAAGATCAGAACCAAAAGAAAATAAGATTTTGACATTGAAATTTAATTTAATAATAAATTAATTGAATCAATATGTTGAAAATGTTTCAAAATAATGGCAAATTATTTTATCATCTAAAAATGTTTTTAAAGTTTGGTCTACCGCTTCTAAAGTTGTGTATATATTATCATTTTTATTAAAATTCTGGTTCATTTCGAAACATATTACGTCTAAAATATTATAAAATATTCTTTTTTATTCTATTTTTAATTATATGGATGAATAAACTCTTCTTTTATCATTATTAATAGTTACATAGTAATCCGTCATAGTGCATCTTGCATTTTGTCGTGAATTATTCAACAATGAAAAATTCTCATTTAACATTGTAGGTATTTTAGAACTTTGAGCAATAACTAATGATTGTTCATATAGAAGAAAATATTTTTTATCATTACGTAGATCTGAAATTTGTTGCTTTGTTACATCAAATAACAATGTGTATTGTTTTATATCTATAGTAGTTGATTGCAAGTTAAGTAATAAGCAATGAATGATTTTTAAAATTTCATTTAAACAAAAAATTATTATAATATATTCAAACTTGATGAACTGTAGTACCAAATCCTTTGCCTCAGCAGATTCTTGTTTTTTAGGACTTTCTTTAAATGCATTAAGAACTTTTAAAATATCATTAAAATTTTTAAAAAAAAAAATTATACCTCTGCGTTTTAAAATCCATCTTGTTTCACAATGTTACGGCTTTTAATGGCGAAGTGTAGAGATACCGATTGAAACGCATAAATAGCTTTTAATAAACCAATTATTTCACCTACTTCTTAAATATTTGTTGCTACATCAACTACAAATAGGTTTAACCTATGAGCATGGCAATGAATACATGGACAAGGATTTTATGCTAATGCCCTTATTTTTGTTTGAACGTTAAAAAAAGCTCCCGAAATTACTGACGTTCCGTCATAAGTAGTGCTAGTATTTAAATGACCTAAACATCCTAAAAAAAAAAAAAAAATGAAAAATTATCTTAAAATATAAAAATATGTAGATAATAAATATTTATTATTAATTGCTATTTCTTACAGAATTGTTTAAATTATAATATTATGAAAAACTTTTAAAAAAAAAAAACATTTTAATGAAGAATTCTTATGATTTTACTAGGTATTAGTGTTGAATATTTGAAATTATCTGAAATGAATAAAATAAAAAAATACTTTCTTCTTCTCTTTCCCCTTCGTTTTTCTCCAAACCATTTGGGGTTAGCCATTCTTGTCCGAAACCTCCTTTCCCCTCGATTTTCTACATCCCCTTCATAAATACCAATAGCTCTCATATTATTCTTAATCGTATCCAACCATCTCCTTTTAGATATTCCCTTCCCCCTTTTCCCTTCAACGATCATTTTTATAATCACTCTTACTGCTTTTTTTCCTCTCACCTCATCACATGCCCAAACTATCTCAGTCTATTTTCTTTCATCTTGTCCCCTACCAACGCTACACCAATACTACCTCTCACATATTCGTTCCCTATTCTATTTTTTCTTATTACTCCATTCATTTAAGTATTCTAATTTCCGCAACACTCATACTTTGTTCTATTCTGTCAACCATCCAACACTCTGAGCTATATAGCATAGTTGGATTCACTACACTCCTCTAAAATTAGAATTTCCAAATACAGAAGAATATAGTGGTTATATCAAAGAAGTCGTTTGTCTTTTGAACACCACAAATATTTATCACTCGTAACATGTGGCTGAATTGTAAATTATTTATCCGCTGAAACTTTTAATTCATAGACTTTACAATACAACACTCACTATCGGTAGAAAAGACGTTAGAGCTAAATTCCGAAACATAAATCCGTACACGATTCGATTCCAATAATTTTTGTTTCGGCATAATTTACAAGTATATCAAGTGGCGTAAATACAATATTTTTCTCGAGGGAGGATTGTTTAAGATTTAATTCATAATATTCTTAGTATATCTTAATACGAGATCCTATATAATAATATTACATTTATAATGGTATTATTATTATGTCCCGTATTTTATGATATGAAAATTATTTTTTTACTCAATTTTTAATATATACCTAATTACAGTAAAATAAAAATATAATTTTACTATAGTATGTAATTATTAATAAATAATAAATAAATATCATTAAAAAAAAATTTGGAGGGATGGAAACCCCTTACACTCCTGTCCCTGTAACTGCGCCACTGAGTATATCGATGTGCACATTCCAAAGTCAAAACAAATACTAGATTGGTAGGTTTACCTACCTACATAGGTTCTCTCAATATCACTATCATGTAATTGAACGATTAAGATAACTCGTGGTATCGAATACTATTACTTGTATTACTTACATAATTGATTTTATTATTAACAGTATTTATTTGAGGGGACTCCAACATAGCACGTTTTATGGAGTAATATTTATCTTTATAAATACAGTAGAAATCTGAATTGATTGTCACCACGCATAGTTCGAATAGGTGAAAATTCAGATAATAGAAATTAAAAAAAAAATATTATTACAATGAACACAAAATTATTATTACATATGATTGACTTATTATATTTATTATTAAATATTATAGACTTATTATAATGTATTATTAATATTTTTTGACAATTTGATCATTTTTTGTTAAACGAATAGCTGCTACACGCTTTTGCACATCTAAATTTTGCAAACGTTTTAATAGAAGTAATTTTATTAGACAACATTCATTCTATGTCTCTAACTACTCTAAGCCAGTATCAAACTTAGCATATGCCTCCGTTAGTGTATCTCACTTTCGTCGCAACTGCTGTCGTCACTTTCTTAGTTCTCACTTTGTTTTTTTTTAGAGAAGAAATGGTTTTCATACGATTTCAAACGATATATTACGAATTGAGGTTCGTATAAAAGAACGTTCGGGTACACGAACTGAAACGAAATAACAATTGGACAATAGAGGTTATACTGTATAGCAATATTGAATTACGATATTATTTCTGTTACCTATGAGTGTAAATGTAAATGAATAAAAATACTACCCAGACTTCAATAATGTATAAAAGAATTCCTGAAATTCAAAAAAGTTATCAATAATAATTACCCATAACTCGTATAATTTCTTACGTGTACAAATTTAAATCTAAATAAAATCGCATGACATATATATAAACTCTATGACAGACGTGTTTCGTGAAAAAGTTGGTAAACCCGAACCTACCAGGCGTACCCGCTGGCTACAGCACTGACGTCACTTTTTATTTATTGTTTTATCTATTGTTCGTTTCCCAATCGTCTCGTTCGGTACCATAATGTACGTGTACCGTACACGTGTTAAGTGTTTAAGTGTAGAATTTATGGTCCATCGCGTAATTTACTGGGTCGTCCGCAGTTACACGGCGTAGCGGAAAAGGCGATCCACCGTCGTGCAATAGGCGTAACGCAATGCAGTACGTGCAGGGCCGTAGCAATGGGGCAGAAGATGGGCGAGAGGTGCCTACGCCCCGGGGGTGCGATTCCTGCGAGAGCGCGTAAATGAAAAACTTGTACTTCGCGTTGAAAATTACAACGGGGTCCGACGTTGTACATTTTATTTACGAAAACATCACCGTCGCCCTCAGCCGTTCGAAACAATATCGAACGGTTGTACGATATTTTTACGCGGACGAAAAAAAAATACACAATGGCACGTTTTGAAGTTTCGCGCGTGTCGCGCGATTTTCCACGGTCGCCGGTCGGTGGGCACCGACCGGCGCGACACGTGGTACAGGTGTATTGCGTTGCGCGCACCTACGCGCAGACCACGTACCGTGGCACGGGGTGAAACGTTTATGGATCGAGAGTCACGTGCGTCGCGGACGATAACGGCGTTCCCGGTGCGTAGCACGTGCGTGCGTTGGGGCGCGCCGGCACCCGCGAACGCGGTGCGTGCAGACGATTATCGATCGCGTTCGGCCGAATCGCTCGGAAGATGTGCCTATTGTGTTGCGGCAACGTGTTCCGGGGTCAAGTTATCGCGCTCGAACACAACACGGCGACGGGATGGAAGGGGGGGGGGGTCCGGAAGGAAACGTGCGCTGGTCGTGGAAATCGCGTAACCGTCGACTCGAAAACAATAATACCCGTCGCGTCGTTTTCCGAACAGCAGCACACGCGCCGTCGCGGCCCACGTATCCTCCCCCCTTTCCGCCTCCCCCCACCCGTCGGCAGCGTAGCCGTTGGCGCGGAACCGAAAACGTTCGTTATCTACCGGCGCCGAGCGGCTGAAGGGAAAAGAAAACCGACGCGGTTGCGAACCTTCGATATCCGAGTGCACGTAAAATGTCTTTCGAACGCGTACACGTATCTTCACCACCAATAATTGTGTCCTGGTTGAAAACGAAACGATTAAAATATCCAAATCTTTGGATTTTTTTTTTTTATTTAATTCTTTCGACCGTCCGGAAAATGAATAAATACTTCGATTCGGTCACTTTTAGGAGACGAACGGATATCTGTTACTTTGTTAAGTTCTTGGCCGTCCATAATTTTCAAAGAAACATGATTCAACTCAGTGCATACTTCCGGCCGGTCGAGACAGCGCTATTGTTCGGATGATTTTTTGGTCCCGATTACGTTCTGAACGCAGTAGGTCATCACGTTTTGTGAAAACCATTGATGCTTACCTAATTTCGTTGTTAATGAACATTTGGTAAGTTAGTTAAGTTATTCGATTTTCAAAAGCTTCAAATAAACTATCGAGCATTATCGAGGGAGTATTTTAAATTTTTGATTCGATCACAATGTACTATGAATCAATAAAAATATGGAAATATAATTTGTCCCTCTCGTTGAAAATATTAACGTTTTGTACACGGTATAAGGCCATCTGTATGGTGGTCAAAGCTTTAAATGGGCTCGTTGACGATTTCGCCCGTGTAAAAGACAAATGCCACGCGCGATGCACGACGGGATGGTTTCATGACAACGTAATATATTACGTCGGGGTTTAGTAAGTTCTCACACGAAACATAGCAGGTAAGCGAGTACATAGGTAAGTTCCCTCACGAAAAAAGTATACACCCGTACGTAAGTTCCCACACGAAAAAAAATTATACCGAACACAAGCTTCTTTTTAATTTAATCTAGTTCATATATTAGGTATGGTATAAAATAAATAATAATAGAAAAAATTAAATTTTATTTGATGAAATACTTCATAATATAGTCGTACTGTGTTATTATTTTTATGTTTAGTTAAGAAACAAAATCGAAGGTAAATTATCCGTCAATTAATAATTTATTTGAAGCTCAACGAAAAATATTTCAATATGTAGGTATTTTCCCACGTGGCGATAAAATTTAATGCATTACATTCTATCTAGAATTATATTTATTACATATTGGCATATAGTATGGACAATTCATTTTATTGATTGCAGTACTCATCCATTACTAACAGAGTTAACATTTAAACAGTTTACATAAAACATTTTCAGTTTATAAAAATGGAGGTAATTATTTCTTACATGTTTAGTGAAAAAGGAAAAATTCTTTTAGTCCATAACAATTATAAATTGTATAAGAAACACACCGCTACAACAAATATATGTACGTGGATGTGTATAAACAATAAGTGTCGTACTAAATGTTACACCGATAGTGAACAATTAGTTAAAAATAAAAATACGTGTTTTGTACATGCCCATGAGGAAGAAACTGCTTTAAATCGGTAAAAATAAGTAATTCTTGTAAAAGAAAAGCAGTAGACGGCGTTGTTGAAAAACCATCAAAAATTATCAGACGAGAACTTACATAACATAAAAATGAAGGTAATTTGTTAATATCTGATATAAAGCTAATTTCTAGAAATATACAAAATGCTAGAGTCAGTTGTTATCCTAAAATACCAAATTCAAGAAAAGAAGCTCATAATATTTTGAGTTCAATTAATGTAAAAACAAATATAGGTGAAAATGTTATTTTTGAAAATTACAATTTAAATGAGATTATTATATTTTTATGTGATACTAATATTGAATTTATGAAAAAACTGGAAATAATTTACATGGCACTTTTTAATTATTGTGATAAAAATGTCACTCAATTATATACAGTTCATGGATTAAAAAATAATATTTATATTCCATTAATGTTTTGCTTTTTACCGGATAAAACATTGAAAACATATATTAAATTATTAAAAAAAATTAACGCAGTTGGAATAAATCCAATTAAATTTGTTTTAGACTTTGAGATATCAATCCACCAAGCAATAAATATTATATTTCCGACAGCACAAATATGGGGATGTCGTTTCCATTTGAGCTAAGCTTGGCACCGTAAAATTCAAGGCTTAGAATTTGCACAAGGATTTAATTTTTCAAATGATGAATTAGGAAAGTGGTTGGTTCATACATTTGGTTTACCGATTTTTAATCCAATGGAAGTTGGAGATTGTTTTATAGATAGTTATAGTTTAATATAGTTAATATAGTTTATAGATAGATAGTTTCATGGTTGAAAAATCAGAAAATAATAAAATAAATGAATTTTGCGATTATTTAGTGACTAATTACATCGAAGATACGAGTAATTTCCCCCTAGTATTTGGGCTAGTGCTAGTTCTGATACAAGCCTTACTACAAACGCTTGTAAAAGTTTCCATTCTGAATCCAATTCAAATTTTTATCATTATCTTTCTAATATATTCAAAATAATAGAAGTTTTAAAAATGTTTCAAACTAATTCATATATAAAGATAAGATCATCAGATTTCAGTAGAAATCAAAAAATAAGTAAAAAAAAGAAGAAAAACAAAACTTTATCAATAATAAAATATTAGATTATAACTTAAAAATAATTACACAGTATGACTATGTAAAGTGTTTGAGCTTTCACAATAAACCAAATAAAATTTGATTTTTTCTATTATTATTATTTTATACCTATAAAAATAATATGTGGACCATACATACACGTTGTATTATTAATTTTTATTATATATTATATGGAAACAAAACAAATTTTAACCACACCAACTACATTTAATTTGTCAGTGCTAAGTCTGAATAAAGTGGAAAGAAAGTTTGTGTTCGGTATAATTTTTTTTCGTGTGGGAACTTACGTATGCATACCCAGGGATAATTTTTACCTGCCATATCTCGTGTGGGAACTTACATTCGCCCATTACGTCAACCTGCGCACGGACGGACGCTACTGTGATCCCGCCAAACACCGGATTTAGAAGTCGCAATTATTTCGCTTAACGAAAAACAAACAAACCGCGAAAGTAATGTACACTTTGCCGTGTTAACGAATATGCCGCCTGGATGCAGATTTAAAATGACGCTCTTTACAAACCCATTGTACCGTTGTACCTATCATAAAAACAATTATATAAAAAAAGACAACGTTAACATTTTTTAATTGATTTATTACTATATGCATATATTAACATCGGTAGTTTTAATATAATAAAACTATTTGTATTTAGTATAAATAATCAGCACCTTTCAGCACGTAATGCTCTTTCCATGCATATTAATCGATTCTAACTGCTGTTAGGAAATATTAAGCCCGTATGTTTTTCATTCAATACGACTTAACAATCGACGAGACTATGACTACTGTATACGAGACTCGAAAGGCGAATAGACGATAGAATAAAAAAAAAAAAATGCTTGGTAATGTACAAATAAATCGTTAATAATTTAATATTACATTTAATGGAACATATAAACATCAAATTAAATAATCTGATGGTTAAAACTACAGATATACAATAAACACGATTATTTATCAGTGTTTTTACTACTGTAAACATATTCTATACAATTTATACTGAAAAATAATACGATAATATGAACGAAAATAGAAAATTCCGTGCGCCATAATAATATGGTCGTACTAATAATATGATAAACGCACCTGATAATTTTGCGGTAGGCGGTCTAATATAACTATTATTATTTGTTTTACACAATTTTCAATGATTAATAATTCTTCTTAAAAATTATGATACATTAGAGAAATTTAAAACTTTCGTTTCGTCGTTATAAAATTTCCACCGGAGTAACCACCGCCTTTGTCCCCCCCCCCCTTAAACCAGCACTGAATGTATAACTATTGTTTTTCGAAAATATATATAGATCGTTCGGACGTTGATTGATATCGTACTATACTATTATTGACTGGACGTCATGCTATTATAATAATATGCAGATGGGATCTAAAAATAAAACTTATAAATCGTGATGTTCGTGCACACAGTGTGAATCGGCCGGGTAGATAATAATACATTCACAGAATGGTTTGCATACGAGAGCATGCGTGCGTGAAACAAAACCAAGGGCGGTTCGGTTCGGTGGTGATGTTTACATATACGTGTTTTGTTGAAACGTACCTATAGGTAGGTTGTCACGTTGAGGATTTTTAGGTTCCGTCGTTTGTTGTTTACACGGATCGACCGTTGAAAAATCGAAAATACATAATCCCATTTTATAGTTAATCAAAGTTCCATTCCCACTCCATCTACCACTGCGGAATAGTCAGATTTACCAGGAGAAAACAGCGTGTGTGTGTGTGTGTGTGTGTGTGTGCAGTGGCGCATACTTCATGGAACAAAGGGGGTCTAATTCTAGGTCAAATTGGGTGGTTAAAAATATTTGCAATTTTCTAAATGTTATTTCAACGTGAAACTTGATTGGATCTAGGCTTATGCCTAAAGAGCTAAGTTCCACTACCTTAAGCTCCAAAGTTATCTTTATTGGAGTTGCTTTGCTAATGTTTATGGGTAATGTGTATGGGTAGTCAGTATTAATATAATATGTTCGACCCATGTCGGTTTGAATGAGTGTGCGCCACTGTGTATGTGTGTCCTTGTGTGTACGTGTAGCCCCCGCAAATATTCAGCCCACGCTTTACTTCTGCCCGGACATGAATCCGGTCACACGGTCCTCTCATTGCGCGATCGGTCGAGAAATAGACATTTTGGTCGATCGTGCCAAACGCGCGGTCCTTTCGAAACGCCTCCACTACGGTTATGACACGACGCGCGCGACAGCGTTCACAATCCGCTCGTTATTATAATATTTCTTCTTCGTTGTCGTCGTCGTTGTTGTTATTGATATTGCGTTCATTATCATTATTATGCGTTGTACCTCAATTTTTTTTAGACTAAAAAAGCTTTAGCGCAAAAAAAAATGTTTTTCTGGAAAAATATGACACACAGCGTACGCATTATTACATTTATGACGGTTTTGGCAAAAAAATAAATAATAAATAGCACCCGACGACTGTGTCTTATGATTTTTATCATATCATCCTCGTGACGCATATTACCACTGCCTCAGGATCGAAAAATTACATCGTGCGTTATGTTTTTATGAAAGACCTTATATTATACGTATATAAATGTGTGTGTTACATAAAACGTTGTAACCCGATTCTTGTCGTTAGTCGACTGTATTTATTATTTTTTTCATGCAGATCGTTTTGGGAAATCGAAACATTTGGTTTCATATTTACATTAATTGTTTCAATTTAATTTCACTATCTAATTTTCTTGAAACCCGTCTTTACAAAAATTTTTAAACATTTATAAATAATTTTCGAGTTACCGTCACGGAGTATAATTTATCATTTTATCTCATAAAACGTAAACAGACGAGTTTTAATTTCGTTTGATACTCTGTTGTTGCTATAGTTGAAATCATGTATTCCCAGTGTCGTTACTATCCTCCGTGGCGCCCGTGGCGAATTTTATTTTGGCGCTTATTTTATATATATAAAAAATTAATTTAACTTAAATACGCCTCGTTGCTTTACTGTGCCTTTGGCAATCGCCTTATTTCGCCAACCTCTAGTTACAGAACTGTATACTCAGAACTTATTATTATAATATGCTATATACCCTTTCCAAAATATTTACCTCTCTTATTTATTTAAATCTAATTAAGTATGTTTTCATTTTATACATTTCCTTGGCTGCAGTAAAAATATCTCACCAAATATTTCGGAAATGTGTATGAGATGTATTTTTGGACAATATAATTTCATAAATATTTTTAAAATACGAACCTTCACAACAATTTAAAACGTTTTGACTAATATCGAATGGCATTTGATGGATATAGTTAGTTAATAATTTAAATAAAACTGTAAATAGTGACGTATAAAATTAGTTGTTTAATTATTATCATCACGAAAAATACAAATAGGAATATTTGGACGCAAAGTAAATACTATTAAGCCGTTATTTAATCTAATGTATAATGATGAAATATTTAAATATTTTTGGGATACATGGTACTGCTTTAGTGCCGTAGCTATTACTGTCCATGTCCTATGCTATACTTTACTGACTCTACCGTAAACGTGTGGTGTAAATACCAGAAATAACATCGAACGATTGAAATTCGATAAGCTAAATATAAACCATGTTGCCTTTAAATAAAGCGAGGATGGAATTGAGCCATTGGTAAGGGAAAATTCGATTGAATGTATAATGTATAAGTTCATTTAATTTTGTAAAACTATATTATTTTTGAATTTTAATTATTAACAGTTAATAATATATAAATATGCGAAAAATTCAGATGAATAAATAAATTGTTAACACAAGTGAATTTTGGTGAATTTTGCATTAAGGATCCATTTTAGCTACACCATATTAATTATTGCTTCATCTTAGAGTCCGTCTTACATTATAAAATTTATTACTATCCGGTTACGCGTGAGCCCAGTCAACTAAATCGTGTTAGATCATAGGCATGTGCACAGAAGGTACCGGTTGTATCTGGACACACTCCGAAATTTTGTAGATGCGGCCTTAACATTTAAGACTAAGAGTAAGGGATCCATATTTTAACTGATGTTTCTCAAATTAAAAGTAATTAATTCTAAAATATTTGGTAAAAAAAATAATATTTAATGTAGAAAAATAAAACTAAATTTTCATACAAAAAATTTATTATGATAATATAACAATTACAATTGACTATAACACTACAAATCATAAATAATTGAAATCATCTGATAATACGAGATTCAAGGAAAAGTTATTTATATTTAATTATTTATACATTATTATCTATTAAATATACTTACACGTTTTGTTAAGATAAGGCCAAAAAGTATTGTAGGCAACCCCTGAAATACAGCTTTGTATACGCCTTGTGTTAGACATAATATAATATAATAAAAATAAAACAAATTTCAAAGGATTAATTTATATATATATATATATATATATATTTGCAATCAACACTCAAAACGCAATTTGATTCGATTAAAGATGTATTAAATTAATGTATTAATTTATTCTAAAACGAAGCCGACAATAGGGCTCCGGATCGCTGACATTATATACTTGGAATTCTTAAGTACGTATAATGAAAAATGAAAACCGCACTTCGCATTGTCACCACGACATTTTTGATTGAGAAATATTAACGGCTTCCAACTATTTCACACGTCGTTCGTGACCAAGTGACCGAAGCAATGAGTCACAGATTGTTCTGTCTATCTCTCTCATTCACTCACTCACCATTCATTTTATATCTCTCTCTCTCTTACTTTATCTATAGGCACTGCAGTACCTGCACAGATAAGTAAACACAAACATACAAGGGCGTATTTATAGGATGTTTGAGGCTCCTCCAAAATTTCAGAAATAAATGTTATGTCTGCCTTTATCCTATAAAATATAAATTGAAAAAGCTCATATTATCGTTAGTTTATGAATTACTCGTATTAGTTTCAAATGTTTCATGTTATGTATTGTACCCATGGGCGTTCTCACGGAGGGTGATATAAAGGATGTATCCCCCATGGCCTTTTTTTTTGGGTAAAATCATGATTTTCATGATCGTATTGCAGTAATATTATTCAAATTTAGTGAACAATCAATATTAAAGGGCTATTATACTAGTACTCCACTGAAATATTAATATCGTTCAGAATTTTTAGAAAAAATATTATTCATGTAAATGAATGTACCTACGATAATTTTAACTGATTACAATTTTTTCAAATATTTTGAAATTCAAAAATTATCGGCAAATCACTGATCCAATATCACGTCATAAGTAATTTTTGTGATAAATATATTAATAATATATGTATAATATATTATTTGTATATATTAGTAATTTATGTGATAGACATATTTTCAGCTAATTTAAAATAATTGTCAAGAACAGGAGAAAATATGTGATTAAAATTTTTACTACAATATCACGTGTCACTAATAAAGACAACGATTAAAACGTTGCATCAATATTTTCTTTATATTATTCTCAAGCGTGAACATTTAACTGGATTAATATTGTAGCACAAATGCTGCACTCTCTTTTGGTGAATAACTAAATATTACTAATGGTCGTAAAATAAAACCAGCAGTAGTTGTAATGTATTTGATACATAGAGAAAAGTAATAAAATTAGATTTTAGTACATTTATAATATATTATAACTTATTGCCAAGCACTATTTAATGATTCTGTGAATAATGTAATTATCTGTTTTAATTGTACCTAATGTTCTTCCTTCCATTCTACCTAATCTATAATGTAACATTGTGCATAATGCATTAACAGATGATGGTACTAATTCCAATGGCTTATTCAAAATATGTATTAAACTAACGTATTTTAGCATGTACATTAAAAATTGTTTATTATTAATGCTGTTGAACATAGAAAAAATGTAATGCAAAAACGTTAATCCAATCAGAAATAAGAGGTAATAACCATATAAAATATATATAACATACTGTATAACTGTATTTAAAAACACATAATCTGCTAGTTTTTAAGACAAAAAATAATTCTAGTTATGTTAATTGATTGAATTTAGTGTTCGTGTTTTCGATACGTCATTTTTAACGGATTTTCTTTAAAAAACATAGAAGTAAAAGTGACGATTATATAGAATTCGGCATTTTTTTTTTCAAGTCCATGTTTTATATTGGATCGCGTTTAAAATCAAAGCGAAAATACATATTTGAATTGAGCTTAAATTACACTTGGCGATAATTAATTAAAACTCTAACACATGTTGGATATAGAAATTGTTTAAATCACTAATATATAGGATAAAATAAAACGTACGGATTATTATAATAATTACTTTTGATTTATCTGCATGTTGGTAAATACAACTAATATATTTTGGTTATATATATTAGCCGTAACATAAAGCCTTGTGTATATATATATTTTGTCATTTTATAAATCCCTCTTAACGGGTTTAAGTCTCTGGTATATTGTGTTTTTTGCAGAGCAGTAAAAATACAACGATGGTATAAATATTTATTTCAATACAAATATTTATAAAAATAATAATTATAATGATCCACCTTGTAACACAAATCAGGTCAATCTATTGATAATTTATTTACTATTCAATGTTTAAACGAATAGGAAGGTATATATTATGGAATATTCAATCTATAATAGTTAATGGTTTTTTGTATCCTTTATGAAAAAATATAAGATTGGTAGTCATGTATTGAAAATAAAATTAGTTTATTGTTTATGATACTTTTGTATTTACAAAACATGCTCACAATAATAATAATTGTAACTTTATATGTGTCTAAGCTGACACCGCGTTAGAGGTTAAAAAAATAAACCATTAAGAAATGCAAAAAATGAAAGAAAAGGGAAAAAAGTTAATGACGTTAAAACATGACAATGAGAAAAAGTAGATGGTGAAACGATCAATCATCCTCGGTATTTGATAAAAAAAAAAAAAATAACCTGAAACTAAAATTGATAAAAGAAAAAAGAAATAAAAAAAGAAATAAAAACTACGACTTAGGCCGCCGAATTTATCGTTTGAAATTTATTAATTTTTAACTCAGGTGTTTATTAGGTTTGTCAGGTACTAGAAATTAAGTGCATACATTGTTAACCTTTGTTTGTATACCTACTAATTAAAACGATTAAAATGCTAATAATAAGTATACGTAATTTTTTTTTAAGAAAACAGAACGTCCGGAGTCGCATTAATTGTAGAACAATTAGGAAAACGTTGCAAGAGACTGTATGAAATTAAAACTAAAATTATCCTAACGAAATAGTACTTAAGATGGCTTATTAATTTTAAACACTTAAACACTCTAGGGTTGTAGATACCATGTATGTTTTGGGTTGTAAGTATAAAGTACAGTTGTAAATATTGTTAATTTTACTTTACTTATTAAAAGAATAAATAAAACAAACTCCGAGGACAAATGAGGTATTCGTATTATTTTTCTGCTAAATCTTAATTCTTTCCCTTGCGATTTCACACAATTATTATCTGATTTTACATGACATTCTCATTATTTTCTCTTTTTTTTTGCAAAACGATCAAAGCACTAAATCGCGAAAATGCGTGATGTTTACCACACTGTAAAACTATTTATATTTTCAGAAAAATCAACTATATTATTAGTCAGAACTCAAAGAATCACACGATCATAGAATTTAAATTATTAAAATTTGGACGTTTTACACACGTGCATATAAAGAATAAAATATAAACCCAAAATAAAGAAGTTAAAAATTATGAAATTTAACAAAATCCTTTCGTGTATATTTTATTACTAAACAAATTTAAATCCCAGCGGGTATCATTAAATTTCATCAGGAAGCAAGAGAAATTACATCAAAATGAATCAATATCTTATTTAACGAAACATGAAATGTGTTTACTTTATTCAACTCGCAGCGTACGTACATTAAACTGAAGTCCTATTAATCTCAACAACTTTACACTCAGATTCAACTACAAAATTATATTTTGTATTGGCGTTTGTAATTTTGTTATTAATAGTTTCAATTCACTGTATTTAAAAATAAAGTTAAAACGGGCCGTTTAAAATAGTCGTCTGAGTTGGAAAGCCCGATGGTTACGTTAGACCACTATACTTAAAAAATGAACGAAATGTTATAACAAAATGTATTATTCTAATATTATACATTCATTACCATCATAGATGCAAGAAGTTGTATTAAAATCTGTGCGATGGATTTTGAAAAAAAAATTGTATCGCATTCACTTTATATGATATTTTAGTTATTCGTGAATATATTAATTATGATGAATGAAATTTAAAGAAAAATTCCTCATAAATAGGTAATCAATTTTTTTTTATATATAGTTTTAAGCATAGGCGTGTTCAGACTTTGGTGGCCGAGGGGGCACAACAAATTTTTAAATTATGAGACTTATATTTTTTTAGACATGAATAATAAAATACATTTAAAACTCAAATAAAAATACGTACATTTTACCACTGTGCTGTGCTGTACTGAAACTATCGGTAGGTAATGAATACAAATCGCATTACTATCCTGGCGCAGTTTTGTTAGTGGCAAATTCCGCCATGGGGGGGGTCAGTGCCCACCCGGCTCCTCTCGTAAACACGCCTATGGTTTTGAGGCTGAACTATTAATTATGACTCCATATCCATTTTCACTACAATAAAAAATAAACTCATCGGGTTACTAAATAAACTATATGATCTTAAAACATCTTTTTCCGGCAACCAAATTATACAAGATAATTTAGCGTGTATAATTTGTACATAATATTATATTTGTAAATAATAATAAATTTAAGTGAATATATTAGTGACATTTAATTTTTTGTGGTAAACGTCGAAGATTCAAAAGATTATTCTTTGAATTAAACGATTTAGCATTTTCGTCATGAGCAATTACAGTTTTGACCGCAGTAATATTACGAAAAGTACAGACTTTATATGAATTGCGAGTTTTTGTTTTCTTTCTCTTAGCGACCGTGCTGCATGTACGTAAATACACGTTGTATGTGAAAATGAAAAATTTTCGCAAAATTCACACGTTTTTTTTCGGGAAATGCCCTTTGTGCTGTATTTTCCACAACAATTTAAATGGATAAAATCAAGCAAGATTACAAGGAATTACACCAGTAAACACCGATTTTATGTTTGACTTGACGTTGACCTTATTTGTGTACAATTTTATTTATATGCTATTTAATACATTTATCAGTTTGAAGTATGTGAAAAAACTAAGACATATACAAAAGTATAGCACTTGGTTTTATTGGTGAATACGTTTAAAAGCTTCTAAACTACGTATATTTTTGTATATATATATATATATATATATATATATATATATATACGATTTAATAAAAGTTATCAAATCAAAAAATAATAACAATAATAATAAAAAATCGTATAGTAAAATATTGAATTCGTAAATTATGTATGAAACTACAATTGTTATTATAGTAACCAAAAAAATTGAATATTAATTAAACTTCAAGTATAATTAATGAATACCATCAATCAAATTGAAAATTAATGAATGTCCATACATAAAACACTTGATTTTATACTCTACACAGTTCATGGTATAATTTATATGATTTGAAATATTCTTAGATAAGTTTCCTAGTTAAGAATAATACAAATATTTTAACAATAATAACCTTGGACATAATTATGCGCTTAATTGAGAATTATTGTACGGTATAACAGTAAGAATCTATTTGATTTTTTAAGTAATTTTATCATCCGATGGAGAAATTAAATGTAATGTAGATATCTTACTAAAATACTCGTACTATTATTATACTATACTATTATTATGTCCGTTAAAATACAATATTTATTCAAGCAAGGTTAAATTTACATTTTGATTATTAAAAATTTTCTCTTCAATAAATCCATTATGTTAAGAACATAAGTATGTGCATACATAATTTATACACTTTATACAGCTTTCATTTGATCAAATAAATTTGGGATTCATATCGTTTGGACGAGCTTTTATGTATCTATTTATGAAATAAATATAGACTAAAATATTTTCTTTCCTATTTTAAGAGACTTAGGATTCTTAACTCTATAAATATTTAAATTATCCTTCTCTATATATATTGGTTCATTGGTTTTGAGCATTCTAAACTTGGACAAGTAAAAAGTAAAATAAGCCTTTGCGCATCTCGTGCCCAGTCCTGTGACTTACATATTATTATATAGTTATCACCTAACGGCCAAAACAATATAATACTATGTAATTATAATAAATATTATAAAATTTGTTGAATAGTTATTTTAATTTTCTATTGTTCAAATATATATAAATAATCCGCGTATTATAGACGCTATTTAAACTGGGTTCAAGACATTATTTTCCGTGTCATCGGACCATCGTTAGTAGCTGTACTCCGTCATCTGCGAATTCGCAGGTAAAAAAAAAATGGAAGATTTGAATTATTTTTAAAAAATGTTTACAATTAAATTAAGTTAAAAATATTAATTAAATATTAAATTAAGTATTAAGTATAATAAAGGGTTTTTCTTGTTCGTTGTTTTATGGAATTTATGTTAAATAATTTAAATTTCCCCAGAATATTTACTACGAGCCGCTACCGAAAATCACACAGTTTAATGTAATAAAGACTTTCATAACAATCACTTTTATTTGAACATGTTATAATTTTTCATATCGAGCATAGTAGATAAAGTTCATAAAAAATATAAACACAATCTTGAGGTTATTAATTGGTTTTTGATGTATTACAATTGACTCAGACACTTATAATAAATACAAAATAAATCTACTCTTTGCATAATATATGATATAATTATAAAAATATACATGGATTCATTTTAATGGTTCCAATTATTTAATTAAAATTTAAAATATCTTCTTTCTTGATGTCAAGTATGTTCAAAGTTTAGAAAGTAAGTAAATTGAATGTGTAAATACAAAATCTACACCAAATTTTTTCTTGTAAATCCATTTGAAGACCTAAACAGAAAATAAGTTATCAATAAAAATAAATATTGCATTAAAATATTATCATATTTAAAGAATTTCTGAAATTACATAAGTATGCAAATATAGTTTTATAGATTTACTCTCATAAATTATATTCACTCTCGAACCCCGAAAATACATTGTTTCAATTTTTTTTTGTTCTTAATTCAATTTAGCCGATAACTTATTTACAAATATTATCTGTAGTCTGTCACGTTGATTTTAATTTACACGTAAATACCCATAATTATAGGCGAAAATATTTATATTTTTATATATGTATATAAAAGTATAATATAAAAGCTTCGCAGTAATTGTTCTACTACGAAACATAACAAGTGCTGGCACCGATAACATATAAGAATTCGTTCGTAAGGCAGCTGGCCAAAATAATGCCACAGGTGGCCATCGGCTGAATGCCTTACCGATGCAGCATAATATGTAGTACAATAATTCGGAATTTCTTCCGTACGTGCCAGTATTGTGCTACGGCAATAGTTTAATATCACACAGAATCCAAAACAAATACAATTTGCTGTAAACTATGATCCGTAGAAGTTTCACCCTTTTATATTTCGTTTTGTTTATACGAATCAATATTAGATTTATTATGATTAAAGTGAAAATGTCAATTAAAAAAAAAAAAAAATTAATAATGATAATAATTATTTACATTTATAATTTACTATGTAAATGCATGTTTATGCGTAATTTGACGATATTGTATTACACCCGTATCTATTATCTATTACGCAAGTCTTACCGAGTCCGAAAGATTAATAATTTATTGTATGGATGTGTCGCAGAGCTACTGGAGCTGATGGCAACGAAAAACTCTTGAAGATCGTGCCCGATTGGACGGAAGAGGCCGCCAACGATGATCATCTGTGGTCCGTGACGTCCCACAACGTAGACTTCTGCTACATCGGCGAGTCCGAATGCACGGTAAGTAAAATGTGCGGTCTCTTTTTTTTTTTTTTTCAAAAAACGATTACACCCATCACCACCGGCGTACGATTTCACAACACAATACTTGCTATTTATTAATTTATGTTATTAACGGAGCAATACACATAAATTATTGTACATTTTATCGCTGACCCATCAGCAGTGTCATTTTATGACGAATAATCCATAAATAATAATTTACTCCGATCGAAATGGTTTGCAAATTATTTTAATGTCCTCCACGCGGTTTCTCTAAAAACTTTTATGAATTGCACGCTCCGCATACGGTCGTCGTTCCCCGATGATTTTTTTTTTTTTATGATTTTGTGTTATTATACATTAATGAAAAACTTATGGCTATAAATAAAAATTATCATTTCTGGTGTAAAAATATTTCATAACTTTTATGACCTTATGAAGTATATATTTATATACATACATTCTATGTTATCTGTTATCAGAAACGACAGTGTTCCAACTGAAACCAACCGTGAACGAACTACAGAAAATTATGTACACATATACATATATCATAATAAAATTACTAATTGATATTTAGCAGTAGTATTCAATTATTATGAGTAAAAATATCGTACTCAGAGGTGGCCCCACCAGTTTAACTAACCGGAGTAATAATAAAAAAATTTTTTATAAAAAACAAGGGTGTAAAAATAGTTTTAATGAAGTACACACAATATAAATTGTATATATTGACATTTGTCTGCTCACTATTAACAAACACTGAAACTATTTATTTTTTCATCAACCACCATATAATAATCTATATTATTTAAAAACAAAAAAATAAATAAATGTATAGCTCTGTGTTTATTATATTTATATTACATAACAGTTTACAATAATATATCGTGCATAAACATTATACCAAATTTTGTCATTTTTTATTCAACTATTAACTCTCATATACAAGTTTCTGGGTAATTTATTCTAACAATAATTAAAAAAACCGTTTACAATTTCTCACGCACATTTATATGTACACAATGAGTTTTTGGAAAATGATATGCACATAATATATGATTATTTATCATTATTACTTTGTACACATCGCAAATTATGAGTGAAAACGTATACACGCAACGATTTTTTATTTTATTTTTGCTTTTGCTTTTATACTTTGCGGTTGACATCTGACTAATTTTATTTTTCCATTATATTCAAATAATTCTATTCTTATTTAAACTTAAAATATGTATAAAAAGAAGTATTTAATTTACCCAGCAGCATAATACTTTTACTCGGTAATTTATCTTAAATCATATTTGATTTCACCGACTTCTTATAAACATATTATGATTTTATTTATTGAAATTTTATTTTATTCCGTTAAATTTTCAATCAATGAAAGATTTTTTTTGCCTATTTATTCTGTTTCTGTAACTTTTTAAATCATAATTATATATTATTACCCCGAGATTTAATGTACATTTATTTTTATTTTTATTTTTTACCTCCTGATGTTAATGAATATCTTTTCCCAATGGAAATCAAACGCGACAATACTACTCCCGTAAATGGTTGTGGGAAATATAATTTGAAGGTCAGATAATATAAATATCTCAAATCAAAAGCTTGCAAAAATTAAAATTAATTCGTCTTACTTCCACTACGATATCTGAATAAAAGCTTTTTTGGTAATCACTGTTGCTTGAATCTACAATTCTCTTGAATACGAGGAAAGTTTTTACCACTTGTTAAATGGTGGAACCACTTTTAAGAAATGTGACAAATAAATATGTTCGTACGCTGAAAAAGCATTTTATGTAGTTCATAATTGTTAGCGTACGCAACTTATTTATTTGTGGGAAACTTTACTGATGGAAATACTTTATATTAATTATCTAATTTTAGTTAAATGTATCATTTATACGTAGGACGAGGACATTTTAATAAGTACATTGTTTTAGCAGAATGCTACAGATAAAACGACAATACTCGTATTATTTCTGGATTACCCCTGCTATAACGATGAACTATATACACGTTATGTTTGATACTATATTGTTTGTATTTTATAATTCTCAAAATCATTTGTATGGTTCATTTCGTGTGTCAACATTTATTTTTGGATCAACGAGCCTGGCTTGTTATTTTATAGCTATTGATGGCTTTTGTTAAGCAGTGAAAATATATCGATAAAATAAGTCTATATGAAATTGAGTTTTTATGGTTAGATGAACAAAGTAGAATAACAAACTTTGTAAAAATAAAAACATTTTCTTTAAATAACACATAAGTAAAAGTGACTACTATAAATACATTGTAATTTATACATAATTTTTATAAGATGTTTGTACTATTTTCAATATTTGTATAGTAAAAGGATCTTTGTTTAGTCAAAATCAATTGGTTTGATATTACTTGTATTACGTTTTAAATATAAATATGATACAATTTCGTTTTAGTCGTTATGTATGAGATATTATATGTAAGCAATGTCTTATTTTGTCCATGTGTATTTTTTTAATATTTACTACATTTCTCAATTACTACAGGATCAGGACTTAAGTTATACCAATTGAAAATAATATTATTGTTTGCCAGATTTTCTTTTTAATCATCTGAACTTATATTATTGAAATTCACTTAGTGCAATAGAATTTCTTCAATAATTCAAAACCTACCGATATGTAAATAGTATCGTATAAACCTAACCGAAAGTTTATTGTCATATCATTGATTTAAGTTAGTTTGGATAAAATAAGTGTTTTTCAAGTATGTCTATATTAATGTGCGTTTCATCTTCAATTTTCAATTCAACTTGTGTTTCAACATTAAATTAACCTTTCATCAATCGCATGCCCTTGTTAAGTGCATGGTTTTTTTCTGTTCATACTACGTTATCATTATGTAGACTTCAAGCCTGTTAATACAAATCATGACAAATTATTGAATACTTCTCGGTATTAATGCAGCGTACATAGCATAGCATCATGAATGCGAAAAAGAGGCATAAAAGAAACGTTCCTTCTGGTTTAAAAATTATTTAAAATGTTACAATTATGAAATTATAATTGATGTACAACTAGACGAAGACTTATTATTTAGAAATTTATGGTTGTAAACTTTTTATTTTCAAATTCATAGCTTGACATCTCATGTTATATTGTATGCTCAATGCGTAAATAGCATTTTTTAAATAAAAAAGCCGTTTAGATAATGGTGGCCAAAGTTCGCCCTTCGTCCCTTCGATTCTTGGATTGAAAAATGGTTATGGGAGTATTGAGTTTTAAAGAATTGATAACTTGGTTTTTTTAGTGAAACAATTGTGAGCAATGTTTTAGTATAAAAATTGTTGTTTATATATTTTATCATTTTTAGTCTAATTATCGGTAGGTTCTTTATATTTTCATCTTAATTAAAAATTTTTTGTTCGACGAAAGAGACGTATTTTTAACCAAATATTCAAAACATTTTGTTCTAAGGCCGGTTTACCGCAACAACTTATTGTACGTTTTACTGAACTTCTAAAATAGACAATAAAATATACATTTTATAAAATGTCTACACGGTTAAATTTTTACTAGGTTTTCTATCCCAGTTTTAACTATATTTCTCTTTACTCTTCACTAATTTTCAGTTATTTTAGTGATTTTTGACAATATGGAAGAAGCACTGTTGTGGTTTTTTTCATAATGTCCCTAATATGTGTACAATAGAATTTCCGTAGATCAGACATGTTCGCAAGAAAACAAAAAATAGCCCTCGAATCAAATTTTATATTATTTAATAGATAAATGGTATGATTAAATATGATACAATAATACATTATAAATATAAAAAAATAATAAAATTAAGTAATTAAAACTATATAATTTAGGAAAGAATTAAACCTAATAAGGACGAAAAGTTTTACAATTCATAAAACCTGTATTTACATGTAACGACTTGTCGTTCAACTTCGCATAAAATGAATGCGTAATAAAAAACCTAACGATATAGGTACTGTACACACACTCCGTTTTACTTGATGCGATTAGTCGTATTCGGTAAAACGTACAATAAATCGTTGCGTGTAAACTGGCCTTGTCTATATCCAAAGTTTCATTATAATTAGATGAACCAATTATTTAATCAACATTTATAGTTGAAAATAGATATAAAAACCGTAATTTCATAAATGTCGTTTAACAATTTACGCTTATAAAATTAAATCCTGACAAACGATTTTTGAAATTTTTTAATAGCATTAGGTGAGTATATGAGTAAGATATTTTTCATTTTTTAAGTTTTAATATCCAAACTAAAAATTGTATTCCAAACAATTTTTCAAATATGATGTATTTTTTATGTTCTATATTGAAACCAAAATTGTTTGATTTTTTTTTTTTTTTAATGTTGTTGAATATGGAAAAAATGTCTGTTATAGGTTTAAAGGTTCAAGTATCAATTAACTATATTCCTTTTGGAGTTATGATTAAGAAACTAAAATCTAAAAAGTGAAATTCTCGTTTACAGTGCATTTTTACTGTTTCTATTCCGTTTTTCGGCAATTATTCATGAAAAACACAAGATATTGAAAAAAACTACCTATCTAAAGTACCATCGTAGGCAATCTAAAAACCAACCTACCAACCTAAAAAATTTAAAAAGTTGCTAGATGAAACTTTTGGATTAGTATTATTATGCACAGTGTAAACACACTTAAATAAAATTTTAACTTTTAAAAAAATTAACATCGTTGTAAAACCATAAGATTCTTCGCTTCTAAAAAATGATAATTTTATAATATAAAATAATATAATATGAGTTTAACAATATACATCAGAATAATTGTATATGTTATCTTATCTAAATAAAAATAATTTTAAGTATCTTTTCATTTAATCTAAATAGATAAATAGTCTATCTGTGAATAGTCATCTAGATCAAGGGTCGGTAACCTTTTGCGACGGAAGAGCCAAAAATTACTTTAAACACAATTTTCCAAATTTTAAAGTACCACTACGAATTTTAATTTCGATGTAATAGTATTAACTTATAAATAAATAGCGCCCTTGAGCACGAAATAATATTTTTTCAAATAACATTATTATATTTTATTATATTATACTTTTATCAACAAATATATTTAAACAATTTAGCTATAATAATAAAATATTAAAGCTTTTAAAAAATAGATATTTACATCAATTTGAGTAATGGCTATCCATGTCTTTTGAAAGTTTGATAAATCTGGCTCATAACTTTTTATTTTAAATTTCAAGCATGGCTCTAATTTTTTATTTATTAGTTGGCTTCTTACTTTATTTTTTATTGTATTCATGCAAGAGAACCCAAGAAAAATAAAATTAATTATTGCTACACTCGGTTTATAATATATAATAGTAATTATCTGTTTTTCATCTAGATAATGTTTAGGTTATTTTTGTATAATATAGCATGCACAATAAATTGAACATAATATTAACCAACTTGGGAGCAGAGGCGGAACTAGGAATTTTTTCTTAGGAGAAATGTTGATATTACGCCCTATCATAGACCAAAAATCAAATACACTACCCTACAATTTTTTCCAATAACTATTATATATAGTATACAATCATACTAACTTATTTAATTTTAAATACATTATCGGTAACTGAGTTAAAAATATCAAACTAGTAGTCAATAATAGATTACAAACTACAAAAATTACACCCTCTGAAATGTAACGCTCGGTGATGAATCTTCGTATTCTTCCTCCTAATTCCACTACTGTTTGAAAATCTTTTATTTGATGCTTTTTTTTTTTTACATGTGACGTGCACTCGGTCGTGAAGCTCGTTATGTTGCCCGGCCTAGTAACAAAATTGACCTAGTCAGCGATGCATTTTGCATCTACACGCATTTTATTCGCTCAGTCGAATGTCACATGGTAGTTATAAATTCATAAACAGTCATCTTCATAAATAATCACATTCGGTAATTCCTTCACTTTCTAGCTCTTGATAAAATTCAACCGAAGGAACGTGTGTACCTCAACGTAAGATCTATTTCCTAATCAAAATCTACTTTTTATTTTCTATATTTAACTCATCTCCCAATAATCCATCAATATTGGAGGGCTTTATTAACGTAATTCTTGGAAAGTTGTTGTATCTTACAACTGCAGGTGAAGATGTCACTGAATTCACAACTACTTGTTACACAACACTCAGCAAGCGGTTTAGACGAGTACAGTACATATTAATAGTGCGAATAGTCACTCAACCCAATTTATTATAAACGATTACTATTCACTCGTTCACGCTTTTTACTCATCCGGTTAACCTAACTTTGAGTTTACTCTTTCAGTTGAGAGTTTTTCACATATATATATAAAGCATTATGGTATCAAAAAAAAGTTGAAATCAAACATGAAAATCAATAAACGTTAATTTTTAAATATCATTAAGTGAAACGGTACAATAAATGAATATTGTGACAAAAAAAAAAAAAGCAATTGAAAACAATAAAAGAACAAATTTAAAATATTTAAAATAATAAATATCTTGAATGAAATGTGATATTTAATGGTTATCGAATCATTAATTAATTCACGCTTAAAACTATTTAAATGTTTACATAAGGACAACATCATCTCAGTTGATCCAAAAAATATTTTAAATTCCTTCTTTAGACTCATTGTTATTTCATTGATTTTATTGTAATTACTTTGTCAGTTGTATTTTATATATTAAATTATTCATAAAGATTGTTTTTATTTTATATTTTGTTTATAAATGAATATAGAACACATTTATAAGAATAATAAATAAAAGAAAAAATCTTGAGTTATGATTTTATTGATTTTGTAAATACCTGGCGATGAATTTTGAATTCGAAAGTGATCGTATTCAAAAAATATAACACTCCAGTCAAAGCTTTTATTTATTTATAGAAACTATTTGTTCATTTATTTATAAATTAATTTACGAATATCAACCGTTTTATAATTTTTAATTTTAATTAAATTTTTTATTATTTTATTACTTATTTTTTTGTTTTTTTCTCGTTTTGTTCTTTTTTAAGTATATATGTAGTTGTCATTGTTGAGCTGTAATAAATTTAATATAGGGTATATTTTATAGAGAAAAAAAATAATAATAAAAAATAGTAAATCAACTGGATGCAATTTTTTTTTTTTGTGAAAAAGCACAACAGCAAAATTTAATTTTCCTAAATTACGATAATAACCAGTCTTAAATAAATATTTTTAATCGTCACATTTTAACTTAATATTATTTAACTGTACATAAGTTAAGGTTATTATAGTAAAAAATGTATCATTATATTATAATATATTGTGAGGCTCAAAAGATAATAGGATAACTAAAATTAATTATAAATCAAATTAAACGTGAAAAATAATTTCAAGAACATAATTCAAAAATTAATATTAAAATAAAAATTAAAAAAAATTATCTTTTATCACTTGATGGCTATTCTCTTAACATATTTTATGTTGTAATGTTTATTTTCCGAACGCAATATATGGACTTTTGCTTATTATGCATTGAAATATAAATTGTAAATAATAATAAAAAGTATATATATATATTAATTTTATTCCCAGATTTCCATATATTTTTGTCTATTACATATATCAGAATGCTTGTAAATTGACAAACTAATTAATGTATGATATTAAAAAAAAAATATTTATAATTTGTATAAATTATTTACATTTTATTAAACAAATTTCTTATTTATATATCTTGGCTTTATACTTTATTACATCATTTATATTTAAATAGTAACATGGTAATAGGTATAAATACTATAATCAATATGGGTTTTTGAGAATTATTTTAAATAAATTTACAATGTATTGAAAAAGTTTTGACCTGTAATTAATGTTAAATAACTTAATTTACTTAAAGAATTAATGAAAGAGGTAGAAAGAGGTAAATTTAATTAATGAAACGGCCAAGTCCTGCAAATTCCAGCTATAAAGTTTTTTTTTTTTTTTATCTAGTAGATACTTCTTAAGGCTGTATAAAACTTTTGTAAAACAATTTTTTGAATTTATGTGAATCTGTTCAAATATTTATATCTAAATTCCAAACAAATATGAAATAATATTACTTAGAATTAAACTTTTATTTTGATGAGTTATCAAAGACTTCTTAATGTTTAAATTTTTAATAGTTTTCAATTTTTAAAAATATATTTTAATATTTAAAACATATAAATGCTTAAATTTTCGATAATGGAAAATGTAAAAAAAATAACCTAACATATCAGTTTCCAATAACGAAAAGCTCAAATTATTTATAACGTTTAAATCCCCAAAAATAGTAAACGTAAACACTGTATTATGTTATAGTTCCCAATAATGACAAACAAAATAAAACCATTAACGTTTTGACGTTTGAACAACTTTTTTTTCCTGTAATTCAAGCCCTGCTAAATAGCACGCTACTATTATTAGCCTTGCTCTTGGATTACTTAAGACTGTATACGTCATCGTATCCACATAATTTGTACATAAATGATATATGCTAAATCTAAGGTAAATTGCCTAATATATTTTGTATTTTACATTTTCTAATAATAAAAAACCAATTTAACCACGTTTTTTGAGAAATTGAAATTTGTAACGGTAACCAAAAATTTAATTTTTGTTTTATTGTGAAAAAATAATATTATTTATAAAACACATTGATCCTCGAAACATCGAAGTCAACCAAATTTGATTCTTCGATAACGCGTTTATAAAGCTCTTTATTATACTTTTATACCTATATAAATACGAGGTTATTTTTAACACAAGCTATTTCATTGTTTTATAAAATATTTATATAATAAGCATGTTTCAATGTTGAAAATATGCCTCTTTTATCTTAAGTGCATGCTTCTATATTTTTAAAATATTGTACATTTAGAATATTCAATGCATCTAGTTATAACAAATACATTATTTTATGTATTATATCCTTTTCTATATTATGGCTACCGAATTTATTAATTTTTCGATCGTAACTCTGTAATACGTAATACAATCTATATGTACAAAATAATATCCTATTTATAAACAAAATTATAATAAGCTATTTATTATTCACATAGAATGTAATAATAAAAAATATAGCAATTCAGACCTATAAAAAAAAAATTGTCTACGCTTTACGAACCATTTGAGCTTTTACCATAATTACTTCGTTCCATCGGCATCCACCATAGATGTTGATTCCCATTTAACTGCAGTTTCTTCTAACAGCTCTTTACGTTGTGTTTCCATTATCGCCGTGGTTTTCTTCTAAAGGCATTTTCCCTCTCTTGGATATCTCTGTCGTTGATGTTTTTATTAATTTCACTTTAGTTCACACATGTAATCGGCTCATTCAACTTATATTTTTTTATTTATGTTTGATACATAAAATGTAATTATAAAATCAAATTCCGATCAAAACTTAAAAATGCACATTAAATATAAATGCGTTTGAATAACGATGAACTGTTTATTAGATATCTAGCTGAGAAATCTACGAAATAATAGTTAAAGAAACGTATTATAAACTTGAATGATACTATTATTTGTAAATTATAATATTATTAGTGTATATGAATTTTTTTATAACAGTTGTACTGTATATACAATGTCAATTTTCCTTTCTAACTCTAACCAGTAAAGACTATGGTTTGATTCAGAGGGTCACAGAACATTTTTTTCTATTCCATTGAAATATAATGAATAAAATGAATTTGAAACATCAAGTTCATTTTTGATACAATCAATTTTCCAATTATGTTGATACGTGTGTTGAAAACCATTTTATATTTTCTGACAAGCTAAAAACGCATTCGATCGTTGATATATCATTAATATTTAATACTTCTTCCACTGTTATAAAAATATTAAGACATCGTAATAAAATGAACTGTCTATAAAATAAATGTGTTTTTGTTGCAAGCAGTGCAAGCTTACACAAAAAAAAAGTTGTTATAAGGGTTCTCAAGTGGTTCTTATTTGTGATAATAATCCTTTAAACTTATTTTGATGAACATAATGGACAATTTTATAGTGTTATCTAGTTTAAACGAAAAACGTAAAGTGAATCTTAAATGAAAGACCTCGAGTATATACGTTTTTATGTATTAGTAGATAGTGCGGTTGTTGAATAAAAAATATTGTTTATTGATACATCATGAAAAAAGCGTACTTTTTAAAATTAACCTCTTAATTTATTTATATAAACAATGTTATCGATTAAAGCGTTATAGAATATTTTGCAAATTCAACTTAACGAAAAAAATCAACTTGTTTCTTAGGTTTTAAATAAAAGTTTTTTTTAGCCAGTTTGTAGTTATCACCAAGCATTAACATTGTTAATTCCCATTCAAAATTGGTAGAATAATGAAAAAAAAAACATTTAGTTCAACTCCAATGACTAAAATATATCAATACATACATCAGATCAATTAGGAAATCTGTAGATTTGTAGGTACTTTGAAATTTCATAAATATGTACTGTAAAATCTAAAATGTGCATAATGTTGCATTCGTAAACATTACACTTGAATATCTAAGCAAAATAGGAAAAATAACAAAATGTTTTTCCTTTTTTTTCTTAAAATGTTTGTAATACATAGTTAATAACTTATTGCAAATTATTTTTTTTTAATAAACTCCTCTTTATAATTTAATCATAGATACCTTCACCTATACTGTAATAGTTTTTTTACATACCTACTCAACATTTCAATTTTAGATTTAATATCATCTGATACAATTATTTACCTCAAGTAATATATGTAATTTAATGGAAGTAGAGGGACTTAAATTTCAAAAAATACTCTGAGTACTTACTACTAAAATACTCATAACTGTTTCCATTGACTATTAGTATATATATTGTGAAACACTTAACTGAATTAAATCAATAAATAAATAATACATGCATTTAAACAACAAATCGAATATTTCCATAAGTATTTTATATAATAATATAACTATTTCCGTAATATGATCAATTGTTTTGATTTAAACCACAATCCATGTTATTCAATTTTATGTTCTTTTCAGAACAAAGAACGTCTTAAACTTTTAAGGAAAGCATACAATTATTATTGTTAAGTATATTTTCAGATTTTATTTATTTAACCGTTTTCATGGCTATATTTTTAAAGCGTGTCCAATAATTTAATATAATTACAGTTATTAATGTATATCTGACTATCATCTTTCGAGGAGCAGGGGTAATGAAAAATAATAGTAAATACATCAATTTCCAAGTAATATAGGTAGTTATGTTTAAAAAAAATAATTTTTCTTTGACCTATTGTTACGTGTAGTACCAAAATGCAACCCAAAAAGAAACTTATTTTATTGCAAAAAAAATGCCTTCGACGAAAAATGTCGAGAATGTTATTTTACTATTGTTATTATTATTTTTTATTATCATTGTTGTGTTCAACCAAAATGAAAAAAAACAGTTGGTAAACTAATTAATTGTAAGCGCATAAGGCATAACAACATAATATTTGTTTTTAAGCATTATTATTTTTAAAATATTCACAATGGTTTTTTACAATAATATTCGATGGGCTTTAACATAAAATTGTGATCAAAATCGTATAGGCTATCGAAACAGACTTGTAGAGCAAAAAAAAAAAATTAGTGGCTTTCGACTTTGTCATACATTTTACTATAGATATAGGATATAGTTGTAATATTATTTATACATTATTTTACATCATAATCTATTCTAATGGATAAATTATATTATTTGTGAATTTATTCATTTACTTCAATCTACATTAAAAACTATTCAATTATGTTACCACTGTTTGGGTTTTATTTTGTCAGATGCTAATAAATATTAAAATATCATTAAATATATCATTGTATTTTCTTGAAAACCAACTTTAATAATTGAATCGGTATTTACAAGGAAAAATAATGAAATACCTTATTTCTTCAAATAATTCAGTGATCTATACCTATTTAATGAATCAAAAAATAATATGCTATTTCTTCAACAATGTCTCAGATTTATTTTCGGAAAAATAATAATAACAAATTGATAAAATCAGTTAAATTTTATCAGTTTAATAATAAATTGCTATTTATTGATCTTAATAATTGCAGTGGAAAATTAGAAGAAAAAAACCCGTTAATTACTAAGTAAATTTTGATAACTAAATACATTTCTTGAAAAACAGAAGAAAGAGTTGAGATCGTTATTATTTAGGTTATCTTTTCTTTACTTTTATCGTGCTAAAATATTTGAAAAGCATAAATTGTATGTTAATTTTACCATGTATAACATAGAAATTTAAAATTTAATAACCACCAATTTTACTTGAGTCTAAAAGTGATTAGAATAATTATGCATAATATTTATTTCTTATTAATTTTTTTTATTAAATTAAATTTTGCATAATATCAGTTGAGCGCCAACTTTTCAGATAAAATTTACTTGTGTTACTTCAATGTATTTGCTACCATATATTCATGAATATATGGCTTAGTCTTATTACATATTTTAATAGGTACCACCTATACTATGAAAATATATTTTTATGTATCTACCCACTGCACCATCCTGAATTATATATTGGATACCATATTTATATATATTATACGAACAACCATAGCCTTGACCCAAAGGGTTTTTTTAATTTTAATATTTAACGTGGGTATATTATTATTTTTTTATACTTTTTTAATTTCTATCTGTTTGAATTATTTACTTACTTTCCCTACTATTTTCTTTTCCGTGAATATAGTTTGTTTGCGAATAAAAAAGCAAATGTTTTAATATTTATACGAACAAAAACCGATCGATTTCAAATCAATTTTCGAATTTCCTATTTAATAGATGAAACTACCTCAACCCTTTAGCACAATGCAATATGAACATTAATTGATTAGATATTATATTGTGTATAATAGTTATAATAATCAATCTATTGCATATGCCACGTTTCCGTTCCGTAAAATGTACCAGGGTAAACGGGACGACGACGATGAAAGATGATTGTTCGTAAAATATACCCGCGTGAATCCAACAAACACACCTCTACCGTGTCCACGCGTATATACTCATATACATTATATAGTATACTTTATCGTACTTACATGTAACGTTGGTGACAGCTTAATCATCATTTAAAGCATGGGGCTCGCGGTTTTTACAATTATATCGTGCACTCGACTACCGTCCTGTAATTATTCATTATCCCTAATCCTTGACCAGATAAATATTATAATATAAAATTAATATACGTTAAATAACATAGCATTCATATTTTTCTTCGCAAACAACTAGAGGTGAATAAAGCATAATGTTAAAACCTTAATGTTTATTTGAAATTATTATTATATTTAATTATGTATAACCTAATAGTTAAACGTGCACACATCCAGCAGTATTTAATGCCATGTTATTATAAAATAAAAATAAAAATAAAATTTTCCATCCATTGGAATGAAATTATGTACATTTTGGTGTGTTTAATTATGAATATGATTGCTAACATGTTTTATCACTTTCGATCAATAAAAGTTACACAACATTATTATTTTGTTCGGTGCATGTTTGAAGTGCAAATAATATCTTGATTTGATTGGATGTCGCATTAAATATTGCACAACATACTTCAATTTATCAAGAGAAAATTATTGCTCCCATGGATAAAATCACGTTAATAACTTAATCGATATGATTGAAGATTTTTTTTGATTTTTACTTTTTTGATTAATCTAACTATAAAAGTTGATTTTAAAATAAAATTACGAGTATGATATCATTAACTATGAAATATTCATATATTACATTTTAACATATTATTAAACATTCAAACAATTTATTAAGCATTTTTTAATGCGTACCGTACAAATTATATCAATATATGTGAAGTATATGATATACAAATAAAAGTTTATGCCTGGAGTTTTAATTTATAAGTAAATATTTATATAGAGGGTGTTTTTATACTTGGCGACGTTTCTTTCAATCAAAACAAGTAATAAATATTTACACCTACTTACATTTTTATATCTTATATTATATTTTTATTGATTCACTTGGTTATTATTCTTGGAGTATTAATCACAATACAATATTATATTTATTTTATTTATCTCAAAAACTATTAATAATTATTTTTATTAATTTATAAACTTAAATTTACATGTTTTTTTAATAGTATAAACTTATTATTCAAGATTATTCAAACTCAGTGATTTATAACATATAATACTGTACGTCTAGTTGCAATCCTTTATATCAAGAACCTATTGTAATAATGATTTGTTTTTCTATTCTCAAGTACAGTTCACTTTCTCTATAAAAACTATACTTATTTTTCTAAGTTATTTTTTTGGAGATTATTAAGTAATACAATTTTTAAAAATTTTCTATGATAACTCCTAAAGAATTCATTACTAAAATATACATTTAATAATTACGATACATTTTCTTAGGTATGAATAAATATTATACATTAGGTACATTTTACAGTAATATTACAGTAAATATTGTTTATATTAATCTATTAATTTTCATATAAGTTTTACTTATTTTAGTTTACTACAATTTATAGTATTACATAATATACGTATTCATAGAATAAACAGCTAAAAATTGAGGATATAACGGACATTTAAGTAGTAAGCATCTCTGCTGATAATCTGTTAACCAATCATAAAATTGTCTATTGATATAATTAAGTATATTAATTACTACATAAAACATAATAACTGATAAATCTTTTTGGCTCCGCTTTAATTAAATATATATTTATTATAAAATAAATTAATAATATAATTTAGTGTTTGATTAGAAACATTTATAATAATAATTACCTGTTATTCATTTGTAAGTTACATGTATATAAATTATGGATTTATGAGGTGTTTTTATTTTATAAATTATTCAATACGAAGCCTTATTTGCTACTTACATGAAATACAATACAAACAATTAATGTTTTCAATTTTACTTTGAATAGTTTTTATGATTTTCAAGAGCTTCAATCGATTCGAGTACTATAGTTTTTAAAAACAAAATGCATATGAATAAATGTCAACAGTTTTTAATAAAACATAGAAAAAATTGAATATCAATAAAATACTGCCTGATTCTTGTAGATAATTTGTAGAAGAAAGAGTTTTATTAATGTTATTGGAAATACATCGTATTTTTTTTTTTAACAATATAAGATCTTCAATCTTAAAATAATATTAAACATGCAAAAATGTTCTCACTAACTATTTGGTACATAGTATTTTCTTTAATTTTATTAGAATTCCATGAAATTATCAACATTTTTTCAAAAAAAATCGAACCCTTCAGTATACACTTTTAAGATTTGTAAATTTAATACAACTAGTAATGACTAATATATATGATATATCTTTAATATACTCAAAATCAATTACAATAGGGCTTGGAAAAATATGTGGTCATCATTCACACCCGAATTTGCTACTTGGTATAAAGATTACCCCAGTGATTCTATGGTTTCATAAAGTGCCTTAATCAGGCATTTTACATCTCATTCATCTTTTGGCTCTTCAGGTTAAAATTAGTTTGCAATTTATTTTCTGCACATGCATACAATCTTATCTTATACTACTTTCGTCTTTGTACTCGTCACGCTGAAACAGTTTTGTGACTCCAATCACATTTTCTTTAATTGTCCATCTCTTAATAATCCAAGTTTATTGCTTTTTCAATAGTAATTATATCATCTCAGTAGATCCATAAACTACTTTAAATTATTTTTCTAGATCCCTTATTATTAGTACACTTGAGTTTTTCGATGAATTCTTATTTTGATATTAATGTAATTAGGTTTTTTTTTTTTTATTATTGTATTTTATGTACTAAAATAGTCTTAGTGTTTGTTCTCGATTTATCGATTTATTTATTTATCAATTTATTGGTTTTTTTTTCTTTCATTTCTCTCTTTTTTTTATTTCATAATCTCATTTATGTATAATATATATAGTTGTAATTTATGAGTTGTAATAATTTTAATATTGGTAGCTAATAAAAAAAACTTTATTTCAACTTCAACATATTTATACATATTTATACGTACTTTAGGATAGTACGATTGTGTTTTTTGTAACTGTAGTTTGTTTAGTGTTTTTAAACAGCTATAATATGTTGCATATTTTTTATTCGTATTACTGAACTCCCATTTCTGTTTTTATTTACCTGATTCTTTTTATTAATATTTATGGAAAATTCCCTTGTAAAAATGAGGGTTTATAAACGAGTTTTAATTGAATTCATAACTAACTGTTAAACGACCAATATGTTATTCATACCCTTTTCAAACTTGTCTTACATTTCATCATATTTAGCACTATATTTATCGAACACATTGAGATTGATGACTTGAAATAAAAAAAAATCGAAATATTTATTACCTCTCTCGCTAATGTCCCCAATGAGTATAATTAAATTTTATCCTTCATTTTGTCCGTTAACATATTTAAATTTTCTTATGCATTATTTTTAATAAAATCGATGATAAATAGGATGAAAACCTTCAAAAACAAAACTAAGTTAAACTTTTAGGTAAATATTAATACTTGAAATTGATGTAAATTATAAATTCATTAAAAATAAATATTTCACTAAGATAATGTTATATTATACTTGTACGCGAAAAATCATAAATTAAAAATTCAACATCATTAAATAATACTAAAAACGATTAACTATATATACGTAACTATACGGTATACATTAACTTTAGATACTTTGAATATTTACTATAGAAATACATTAACATAATACTTTAAATATTATACTATAGAAATAATATATTATACGTAAAATAAATATTTATTTTCTTTTAAAACCGTGTACCGTATATCAAAAATAACATTATAAGAGCAGTACTATATATTTCTTAAATTGTTCCGATCGACGTAGGAACAACTTGACCGACTTCGGTCTGAGGATTTCTTAAAAAAAAAGTATTATAATATATTTATATCGAGATGGGGGTCTTACGTGGGTACCAACTGTTATCGGAGGATGTACTGGCGTTGACTTTGTATTAACATTTTGATGGAGATTTACTATGTCGACAAAATTAAATTCATCCAAGTTATTCTGCCATTTATGGTTGTCGTCGCCAGTGTTTTGCGTTTAGCAATATTTCATTCCTAAAAATGCTTACCCGTGTTATATTCTTTAACAATAACGTTCACCGCACATTTATTCGTTTGGTTACACGCTAGCGCTGAGAGCAATATCAGTCCACATAATCAATTCAAACCGAAAACAATCAATTGTTTAGTTTGCTCAAGTTTTATATCATTAATAATGTACCTCTTATTTATACGCTGCATGGTTTCGGCATGTGTAAAATATAGTGTGCGTACGCATTTGGATGTACAACATATAACATTGGGGATATACAATAAAATATAATACTTCATTTTCGATTTATATTTAATGTTCATGTTTTCCAATTTTCGTTCGCTCTTTGGAGAATTTAATATGCATTTTAAGTGATATTAATTATTGTAAAATGCGGCTTATTGAGAAAAATTGGCAGATACTAAATAGCTGTTTTAAAACCCTCCCGTTCTGTGTCTTCGCAATGAACGTTCTCTATGTACAATACGCTGAATTATTCCCATGGATATATATTTAATATATTCAGATGATTCTAATGTCGTCAACTATTAAATCATGCTAATTATCAGAGTAATATTATTTGAACTTCAATTTTTAACCCTTGTAAATACATTTTATCATTGATATTATTGATATAATAACAAAACATCAATATAACTCTTCCTTGGCCAATCTTCATAAATAACAATAGATAGGTAAATCAACTGCATCAAAATAAAAATGTAATTTATAAAATATTTGCTAAATTGATTAAAAGAAATTAGGTGGAAATTTATGTAACAATCATTAAATTTAATTGCTCTCAGATTTGGGAAAAGTTTAATGACTAAAAAGTATTAAATATATTTTAGTAAATGTTATTTCTTACATACTTATAATAAAAGTGATTGTACGTGTATTTATACGAATTTTAGTTTAATTTAAACAATACTCTAAATGCTTAATAGTATTAAACATTGCATTTATGTAGTTAATGTCTAAGTCGAAAGTTCTCAATACATATAGGTATTAGTTTTATAATTTCATTTTTATATTTGTATTTTATTGTTTCATTTCAGTGAAAATTATATAAACTGATATTAGACACCGAATATCTGTTCCGTACACCTAAGCTCACATAGCCTCTTAACAGAAGTGTTGACACGTTTTGATACCTTAAGCCTTTTTAAAAGTTTTCAAAACTGTCGAAAACTGTCGAAATCGGTTCTATAATATTAAAAAAGTTATTTCTATAAGACAAAAAAAAAAAAACGATTGATCTATTAAATATGTATATATAATGACGATTAAATATACACATTTAATTTTTCCCAACCAGTTTTTCAGTTTACCTTTAATGTTTACTATCGACTTGAAAATATCCATTTTTTAACGCTTGTTTCCTCTAAATCTTTAAATCGTGTTATTAAATTTAAATTGTTTTAACCTTTACAGTACATATTAAATGACTTAAATGAGCCTAGCGACATTTTCATTCTGTAAGACCAGTTTGTTTTTTTTTTGTCCATATTTTTCTCAGAAATAATTAAGTTAATTGTAAATAATTATAACACCGATTGACTAAATTCAATAAAAAATTATATAAATTGATGGATTTTTACGATACGCTATTAGTCAAGTTACTCTTATAATCTAATAAAAAAATAATGATTAGGTATTGTTATTTTTATCAATATCGTAGTCAAAGGAACTTTGTATATAATGTGATTTAATAATTATTGATGGAACTTTTGAAAAGAAATGTATTTGCTGTAAATCAAAATGTAAATTTTTACGTCCACTATTAATTTCTTTATTAATATGATTTCCTTTATATGTATTTAACATATTTAATTAATTTTACTATTTTTTAGTGATTTTTTTTATTTATTATTTCTACCAGATTATAAAATCTAAAATTTCAATCTTAATTTTATCATTGCAGGATTATGATCCATGGAGTTGCAACACCGTTAATTATTTGTTGTTGTAGTCAAATTAATTTTCCCTATATTGAAATAATTATAATAATATTAATTTACATTTTAAAGAATTTATTAAACACCACTTCGTTTTTAATTATAACACCATTAAATTCTGTAGGGTTAAAAAAACTTTTTATGCTTTCAGCTTTAAATTGTATAAAATATTTTTACCTTGGACAGCTTAAATAAGATTTGTAATATTTAAGCACTTGGGATAATTGTGTTTGTGTTTAAAAATTTAAACTAACCTAGGTGTGATGATAGTATAATTATTAAAATTATAAATACAGTCCAACGATGGCGTATGTACATTAATTTTTTATTCTAGAGCATTGACACAACTAGTTTAATATGAGTATCAAATTATATTCATTATATAAGTCAAATTTAATATTTAATTTGATTAAATGTTTTTTTTTCTTCGATAGTCAATATCTCATCATATTTTACATTTTATTCAATTATTTTTTGAGAAACTGCTAGTTATTGTATTGTTCGGTAAGTTTTTCTTTTTTTTTTCGGAATCTTAAAAAATATATAAGAAATTCGTAATTTAAATAATTTGATAGGTTTTATGCATATTTCCAGTTTTTAAGTCACAACTAGTCATTTTTACTGAAATAATCAAATTATGTTTTAGAAATAACTAATTTGTTATTAAAAACGGTCGTTTGAAGAATTTGATTCATTTATGAATTTCGTCGGCTTAAAAAAGCTGCTACTGTTACACTTTTTGTTATCACTTGGAATCCTTTTGAGCTTCATTATCTATCATTGTTTTCGTATTATTTTATAATGATAAAACATCTCGCAGGCTTACTTTAAGACATGTTCAAACCTAGTTTTAGTATCACATTCGAACTTTTCAAATTTATTATTATACCTTGTATTATGGTGGTTATACGGTGTAATAATGATTTTCAACTAAATACACAAATTGTAATTTATCATGAAATCTAACTGAAACAACAAACTTTACGTCCATTTGACCATGTGTACGAACTATAATTCAAACATTTTAAGAAAAGTTATCAAATATATTTTTAAAATTCCGTGGTTTAACCTAGAAACCATTTCATTCAATTAATATTTATAAGTAGGAAATAATGTATTATGTTTACTCAGTGCGCGCATTATATATTTATATTTGAATAAAACGATTTGGTGTTACAGATACGTTTTTTACGATGATGAATAAAAGTAAAAAAAAACTGTTGCACGCAAACTGTTAAAAATACGAAAGACTATATGGTATATATATGTTAGCGTTAATGTATGAAATTCCGTAATTCTATAAAATAACTAGTTATTCTATAGAATTACAAGTACATTCAGTTAATGTATTGAATGAATCCATAAATAAATACTGCAACTAGTAATTCTACATACTAACTAGATATTTTATAAACTAACAATAAGAGTTTAGTTAATGTATTCAAAACGATTATTATATTAAATATAAATATCAATTTATTTCACGTCAATTTATTAGAATTATTAAAATCTTAAACAAATTACAAATATCAATAAAAAATTAATAGTTTTTTATAATAGTATTATAAACTTATTCTATTATTACACAATTACAAGTCACAATTATTAAATTATTATTTTTTTTTAAAATTTACAGTTTATTTATTAGTACACGAACTTTTTAGATGGCATTTAAAGTTACAAAGTAAATTATTTTCTAAACATATGCACCGTTTTGAGGTGCTCTTTTGTTGACATGTGCATTTGAAAAACCCATGACCATTACCTAATGATTGGGACTCGGATGCCTTTCGAAGACAAATATCTACATCTAGGACGTCACTAAGCGTAATAAACTTTTCTGTACATAAACTAATTTGTGACCTCGCGTAAAGTTATTTTACAATTTCTTCATTTATTAAAATATCATATTTTTCTTTCAGCAAAAACGTGCTGTTATTACGTTTTGTGATTGTATTTTTTATAATTGTTTCAAATGTAATATTTATTATAAAGCACAATTTAATTATCACACTATACAACACTGAAAATTATCAAACTAACTAGTAAGTGGAATCGCGGTACACTGTCATACGAATAAGTCTGGTTTACGCCGAATGGTTTGGTTCATTATTATCATATCTTATTGTTTTTATTAATAAAACGAAAACGGCAACTAATCTTGTATTTTATCTAATCCAGTCCCAGTGCTCTATCTAACGATAAAAATTTCATTCATTAGCGAAACCCCTATCGATATTTTATATATTAACTAGTAAAACCGTGTAATTTATATATTAACGTGTATATTTAGGAATTTTATAGAATAACTAGTTATTTAATAAAATTACGACTACATACATTACCGCTAAGATATATATATATATATTTATTTTTATTTTTTTTTTGTAAATCATAACTGACCACATACTTTTAATAAACGAAATAACGTAAAACTACTAAAGAACTGTTACATCCACAACGTTAGTTAATAATTTTATATTATCAATTATATAAACATTATTGATATTTTCAAAGGAAAAATAAAATCAATTATTTTTGTTTTCCGCCGTTTCACTTTTAATTTGTTTAATATAACTTTAGTTTTTTAAAATAAAAAAATTTCAAATGAAATCGAAATTTCACACAAAGAAGGCATAATCGTTATGTATTATACTCGTAGTGTGCGTCTTATGTACACCGATATTACGGTGTACTGAGTATTATGTTTATTGCAAAATATATAGTTCTGATAAAAATTATGGCAACGTGAATGATGAATCTAAAAATGTAGAAAACAAATATTGAAATAAATAAAGTATGTACCTACTACCATAAGTACGTTTTGGTCTCCGGGTGCATTTTCTTCGTATATTTTCTAATACTAGCCTATGAAGAAATTTGTTGGGAAAATACTGAAAATAAAAACAACAAACAGTAACCAACACTGAGGTCATTTGATGATATATGTATTTTTCGTGTTATTATTATTATTATTATTATTATTATTATATTATTTATTTCACAAAAATAAAAAAAATATAAATCATAATAATGTGACGTAATCTATGAATAATAAAATATTTGAATATATTTTTTTTTATTCTTTCGCAAATATCGCAACCAACTCATACATTTCAATTATAAGTCTCCTAAGGCTTTTGTTAATAGACGTGCCGTTTAAATATGGAATGAATATTTAAAAAGTTAAGCGCACGCAGCGACTTAATTTTTGTGAAATTATTATACGTAACTAAAACGTCAAAAAGCGTGCGTAGTAAACGAAATATTACATACAAAGAAAAGTTTTGAGTAATAATTAAATACATGTTCTAGCACACGAAATCCAATCACTAGTGATAAACGGGAGACCATTTATTTTCATTACATTTTAATATGATATTTAATGATCACACCTGGTTGGTTGGCAAGTCGTTCGCCACTCTATATATATATAAGTATATCTGGTCGAAATATTTCACTTTCACTGTGTAGATATACTTCTATGTACTAAAATTCTATGCATATACTAGTAGTATAAGCTCAAACTAATTTATTTATTTATATATTAACGAGTTTATTTGGACCTATGGGAATTGCACATACATTTTATACGAGTAACAATATTATCTGAGTGACAGCATTGTGGAAAGGATGAGAGTCAGTGAAAAAATAATACGTATTTATAAATATATATATATATATTTACCCATTATAATAATAACAGCAGTCTCTGTATAACTTGGTGACAATGTTAAAATACTATAAGAATTAACAATTGTTTAGAAGATAAACATCAACTCAACGTTTAATAATGCACTGCGGCCGGTTATAATTATTCATGACATATAATATGTAGATGTTAATATTAATATAGCTGTGATTGAAACGCGTTTAATGAAGGTCCGGTGGCAGGGTCACAAAACTATTGAAATAATTATAAAAAAAAAAATATTTACCACATAGTGATTTAAAAATCTCTTTGAGTCTACTTACTACAATCCGAGTATATTATACCTTAGTTAAATTATTAAAATTACCGATTTGCGTACATATCGCTTACGGTTTAAATTTCCCGTTTACCATCTAATGATGCATGCATATTTAATAATATTACTCGCATTAAATATAAAGCGTAATAAAAAGCTGTAAATACGTAAGAAGTATTCGTGCCACATGTAAATCGACGTGATTACTATATACACTTATTTATTATTATTCATATTATATTATATACACGCAAGGGGACTTTTGGAATGATTTACGTATGAATCATTATAGCATTTACTTTTAGTAAAACATAACAACAGTATACGTAATGTATGAGAAAATAAATATTTAATCACGCATTAAAATTACTTCCAACTGTACCCAAGATAAAAAAAAGTATATTTTATGAGAAATGTGTTTTATGAAAAAAGTTTCTAAGTTACAAGTTAGCTGTCAGAATTAAGGATTTTCTCTTCTTTCATATTTAATTTAGATTTATACAATTTAAAACCTTAACTCTACGTTACGTTTTAAATATTTCATTAAATATTCGGTGTTCACTATAAATCAACGGTATTAATTCGGATTGACCGATGTTTCGAAAAGTATGGAACTTCGGTTTTTACCGCAATTTTAAGTAACGGTGTCAAATATAAACAACAAAGTCGACAATTTATTTTTGACCCGAAAAATTGAGAATCCTAGATTAAAAATTACAAATCTGATACTAATTTATAATATTACATTTACCGAAACAGCACCAAAATTATGAAAATTGTATTTGAATTAGCGTAGAAATTGTTAATAAGAAAACATCAAGTATTTTCAATTTATTCGGTATGTGGTCGAGGGTGACTTTATAATTTATATTTATGTGAATATTTTGAGTGATTAACTGATGTTTTAATTACGTAAAATAGCTTATAAAATATATATATAAACATATACACGCTTCTCGTGTAATAGCTAAAAATTGCTTATTTAACAGAGTTTTTATTTTACATTTAGCGAGAAATGAGCTGGTTTTAAAAACAAGTTTTTTTTTAAGCTCTTCGTTTAAAAAGAAGTATTTTTCAATTCTCTCAGAAAATTTAATACACGTTGTCAAAAAAATGATAAACAACGATTCAATATTTGGCGATTCCAATATTATGCTAAATTTGAACCAAAAATATATAATGTAGGTAATATAAAAATTCCATTTTTCAAACATTACATGTATAAAATAACATGTAGACTCGTTTAAAATTTGTAGGCTAAATAAAATACACAACAAATTATATTTTTTTTAAATTTAAAATTTAAAACAAGTTTATATATATGCTATTTTAAGTATGATTAAAAGGTGTTGGTAAATATTTTTAAATATATTATATAGGTTAAGGTTGTTAATTATAATTTAAAACGTAATAAAAACATTTTTTTTTTTTGCTTGTTTATTTATTAAATATTATTTAAATATAAGTTAAAGTTTTGAATCTTTACTCTAGACATTGATTCATGAAACCGAATTTCAATTTTTCTTTTAATTTCTCCAAAGAAGTGATCAAAATATTGAGCCTTTCAAGTGTGTATAAATATAGTATAAGTTGTAATACGTCCATTCTTGTAACCTATTCTCTATATACAAGGTGCAAAGTATATCAAATTCCCTTGCACTTTATCGATGTCTTGTCCTAGGAATGAAACGACAATGGATTCTATGTCTAAAGTTGTCTTTTCGGGATAATCACATTTTGATAATTCACAACCATTCTAAACATTTTTGTAACTTAAATCTTAATCACGCCATATTAACAATATAATATGTTAACATAATATATTATGCAATGTGCACCATAATATGTATAATTTACAAAATAGATTTTTAATGAATGAATTACTCTGGTTGACTAACCATTTAAATGTGCACCAATCTATTTTCGATTATAAATTGTATGTATTTTGAATTAAAATTACGTGAAGAAAATTATTATTCTCTAAAGTACACATTGAAGTACAAAAACATACATTAAAAGTTTAAACATACATGATATACCGTGCAATAACATAGTATTAATGAATATTCTTTTTTAAATTGCTGAGCGTTTCAAACACTTTAAACTCTAAACTTCGGCACATGATACGTCTTATTCATATTTCACAAAGTGTAATTGTACTCCATAATTATGATGGTATAATGTAATAAACACTCAGTAGTATTTAAACTGTTCAGAAACTCCAAATGCAGTTATACTCCCTATTTATTATATTATAAACGCTTTTAACTTGTTATTTCGAAATTCATTTACTTTTCTATGCCAAAAAAACATTGTGATTAGTCTTAACATGGTAAAATTGCTAACAGCGTGGAACATTTTCAAACTACCAATTAGTGTTAATATTTGTGACTCGCCAACGTCCATTAACGAACGTTATTATTAAATAAAGCATACGTTCACTGATAATTAATTAAAATCTTAATCAAGTTTATTATTTATTTATGTATGGTATAGAAACTCTATAAACGGAATATATAATAAAGGTTGCACTCTTGTCAATTACAATGGAAACCAATTGATTTTTCTGAATACCGAAATCAAATAAAATATCATGTATCGGCTATTTTGTCAAATGTATTTTTTTCGGAAAATCTATGATAAGCAAGGACGCAACTTACAGGATTCCATGTCTTCACATCAATCTATTGATATATAATTATCAATTATTACATTTGGTATAGTACAGTAGGTTTATATTCCTTTTAAATTTATCTTACTTAACATGCTCTTAATTAATTAAGTGATTATATGATGAGTCAACTATGGAAATGTCATGAGACAAATTTATAATTACCTTTTTTTTTTATTTTTTGAAAAAAATAATGTATTTTCATTTATATATTTTATCTTTTCGCAAACAAAATAAAAAATACGCAAAATACACAACAAAAAGTATTTATATATGAGATACATATTCGAAATACAATCTAAGATAATGGCTATTCCTGTATATATATATATATATATATATATATATATATATGGTGTAGTAAAATTAATATGGAACATATTTTTTTTTTTTTATTTGATTCATACAATTTTTGTTTGGAAAATATTCATTGATACGTTAACTCAACAATTTTAATGTCTCATTAAAATGTATTTATTTGTATTTTTATAATAAAACAAAACTATTCTCCGTGAACTTTTAAATGTTCTTTGTATCCACCACGGTCTCCGGAAGGATTGTTAAACATTTCCGTTTCCGGGAAACGCCTTTCCTTAGGTATAATAATAATATAATGATTCATTTACCATCTACCCTATTTCCGTGAGATATATCTTTTTAATAATGGAATATTTTATATTAGCTAGTAAAACTAATTAAAATAATAGTCAATTATTATTTTATTATTATTATTATTGTTATTATTAATATTATTATTACTATTATTTGATTTTAAAATCACTGACCGTGAATTGGTTGTACACCTACAAGGAAATTTTTTCTGTGAATTTTATCTGTCATAATACTACATCATATCCGAATACAAATTCTGATTCTGATCGGAAGTATTAGGTACGATAATGTGTTAATTTCCTCCTCTCCCTTTTCTACCTACTGATCATGTTCCGTTTGAAACCTAATCTAACCTGATAGTATTGAAAAACTATGAAAAAAATCAAATACGGTCAAGTTAGTTTTCGTTCGAGAGAATTCAATCAGACTAATTAGTTTTTGGTATCTTTCGTAGAAACCGTTTATTGGTACATTTGCTTTGACGTTACTTTAGAAAGATAATATTAAACCCAAATCAAAAAGAGAAAGAAAAATAAACGGTTATCACAAATAACTGTTGGGTAAACCATTCACAAGACCCAGACATAAAGAACCGCACTAGGTAACGCGAAACGCTTCCGAAAGTTCAATGTATGTTTCTATTCCGTCCAACAAGACGTATGGTTTCAATCGTATTGTAACTCGTATCTTTAATGTGATTATAGTAATTAGTATATAGAAATTGTGTAGGTATAGAAAGGCTAAATCAAAGAAGAAACCTCGTGGGTATTTCTAACCCTTCGTTAATTCCAGAATTCAGTAAGAAAGGCGATTTTTGTTGAGGTTAAACTTGCACGAGTAAGATGCGGGACTGCTCTAAATTTTTTGCTTACCTCTTGCGTTTGGTATGGGGGGAGAGGAGAGCACGGATCCTAATTTACTGTTTGTTTTTGGACGAGGTGGCATATATAATTAATAACACGTCGGAGCAGGTCGTAAATCAACGGACCGGAGCTAGTGATACTCGTATAAATCGTGTGGCAAATGATTGTAAATATATAATTCCGTTTATTCGTGCATTTTACTGCAGAATGAACAATACGCGTATAACTGATTTAAAATAAATCAACTTGATGTTAGGTAGTGAAAATCGCTTATAAACGCCACAAAAGGACACAGAAAATAGCAATTTTGAGGTAAGTGACAGGATAAGAACAAATTGTTTTGATCCGTAGCGTACGTGTCATGTTGATTGTGGGTCACAGATGACAATATCGTTTTTATTGATCGACAAAAATGTTTAACCAGTTCACGTGGTAACACGATACGTGGTATTCACGTGAAAAAAGATAAATCGTATCGACGAGCTAACAATGTCGATCGGCGGTGGTGCTCCTGTATCCTATGGCCGCACCTGAGATTCGGGACTACGGCGTAACGAACCTTACAAACGTTGCATTTAAACTAAACGATTAAATAACCAATGGTTAAAAGCGCATCTGAAATACGCGTTACGCTCATCGCCAGTTATTGTGTTGCATTACGTTCGCGCGAATCAGGGATCTTAGATTTATGTTACGGGCTTAAATCATATACAATGCATGGAGTTATACAAATCGTTGCCTTTAATTCCTCTAGATGAGGTGGTACATGTTCAAAAATCACTGAGGGAAATTGTGACTCAAATGTCAAAGGGGGGAGGTCAAGAATACAAAAGGTGTTCATGTAAGGGAAAATGTGACACCAATCGATGTAAATTCAAATCCTCTAACATTTTGTGCATTTCAAAATATCATGCGAGTATGCCATGTAATAATAAAGGATAACACTTTAATCCTATATTTAAAATATAATAAAATAATTTAGAATATAAAATAAAATACTAAATTTAATGATGTTTTAAGAGTAGGTAACTGATTAAAATAAGCTCTTATTGTTTAATAATAATTAATAATTGTATTACATTATATGATTACTCTATATTTTTTGTGTCTTAAATATATTTAATATTGTTAATAATTTATAATTATTTTTTGCATGATACATTTTTATTATTATTAAGACATTATCAAAAAGTACTTGACTAATATCATATTACCCTGGCAATGTTAACTTAGCCAACATTTAATAATATTCATGGTGGCTAATTATTACATATGACTAATGTTGTATTATCCGGCTAATGTGGACTTTATCTAAATGTTAATATTACTCATAACATATATATCTAAAATATGTAACGTAGATACATTTGTATCTTGTATCCTTTCATTTTGTTTGCTTAAAATACATTTTTACGAGAAAAAATTCGAGTTAATTTTAAATTTGCCTTATCTAATGTACGTAGTTGACTAATATAACTAACTGATTTAACTAATTAAGTTAAAAAAGTAGAAATCTAATCTAGGGTAAAATAGGTTAAATTATTCGTTTGCAATAACAAAAGTTTGTGTTCTTCAGTGCCAGTTATAATAATGTTTTCTTCAGCTGACTTTATATATTCACCAACACAATCTAGGCTATGTGATAAAACGCTCGGAAATGTATTAATATTTAAAAAAATAATTCGTAAAATTCGTAAAATAATTAATTAATATAATATTAATAATTCGTAAAATAATTAGTAAAAAGTCATAAACTAAATTAAATTGTTTTTATTTTTTTTATATATTATTTTTTTTGCTTAATCCTAAAAAAGTTAATTGGCTGGGTTATTACTGCACTCTACAATAAATATTCGTGTGTTATAATTTGATAGAAAAAAAAAAATAATAATACTGAAATACATTGATTTTAATACTTTTACCCTCCTTTTACCAAGTAGTAATTTAAAAAAAATCAATAGGGTCTTGTATTTTGTAAAACAGTATTTAAAAACACTATATTTGTAAGCTGTTAAAAACAGTGGAAAAATATGTCTACTATTTAGTATCCAGTCTTGTAAAGTATTCGAATACAAGTATTTGAATACATGTATTAAAATACTTTTTGAAGTATTTTTTGGTATTCTAAATACAATTTTTTTAAAGTATTTTTTAAGTATTTTGAATACTTCTCAAAAGTATTTTTAACAATTTGTAAATACTTGTATTTAAATACCACAAAGTCCGTTTTAATAATTGTATAATCATAATAATTCTCTATCCTAATAATTGTTCCTACTTCTAAGAATAATATTCGGTTATTATTGATGAATCTAATAAGCAATAAAATAATAAGATATTACTATAATATTACTAATTTTAAAACTGTTAAATTTCAAACCGTTTTAACGCTATCATATATTTTTTTTTAAATATTATTTTGCTTAATTTTATATTAATAAGTATTAATTATTATAGGTTGTGACAATTATCAATAAATAATAATGTAAATAATTTATTAAAATATGCAATGGTTATTATTTATATTGTAATTACAATTGGTAATATTTATTTTCTAAAAAGTAATTTATTTTTAACCATACCTGTATAAATGTAAAATAATATTATCGGCTTAATCTTTAAGTTTTAACTCTAAAAATGTAATTTCATGAATATAGAGTATCAAAGATAAATTTTTATCTCATTATCTAGGTTATATTATAATACAATTATATAAAAAGAAAGCATTATATTAATGAGATTCAATTTATAAACACAAAAAAATTGTATAACAGAAAAAGTAGTATATAACAATGTAAAAAATTTAAAAAATGCTACATCCAATTTTATATGAGTTTATTATTGTAATTTTTAAGGAATTTTTTTCAAATAGTTCTATATTAATAGTTAATGCCATTTTTTATTTATTTTTTTGTCATTTAATTGTATTAATACTAGTAGATATATATAATATGTGAATGAAATATGTGAACATGACCTCTAAATAGTCAGACATGTTTTGTATTTTTCAAATTGTTAAATTTATAGTAATTATTATCATAATATAGGTACCTAAACTGATATATAATCAGTGGCATAGACACAATTTTTTTCTATTGGGGGATTAAGTATAATATTATATAATATAAAATTAAAAAAAAATACTTGTATTTGTATTCAAATACTTAGTGAGTATTCGTGAAATACATTTTTATAATAGTATTTTATAAGTATTTTTAATACTATTTTATTCGAATACTAGTATTAGTATTTTAATACTTTTTCAAAAGTATTTTTTACAAGACTGTTAGTATCTTTTTAGAAATTTCAAATGTATCTTATATATCAGGGAGAAAATTGATGTATCTAGATACTATAATATATAATATTGTGATACTATTTTTCAAAGCCTCTTATTCATCGCTGGCGTGGATTATATGCTTGTGTTAACGTCGTCCGACCGGACGACAATCGGTCATCACGTGCTCCTCGCAGATTGCGTACGCAGAACCACGTCGATCGATTGTTAACCGTTCACCCTGCCTACGCACCATCGTCACGTGGTATTTCATCAACAGGGCTCACGATTTATACGTGCAACACTGATGAAATCAGCGGAGTGAACTGTATAGAATTTGTTTTGAGTGTAACAAACGTAGAATCATAAAACATGCACCGCATATTCGGTTTTATTTTGGTTTTTTTTCTCGTACATTTATAAATATTTAAATATAGTTATAAATAAAGATTATAACTTTTTAACCTATAACTATTATTTGAACAGACAGATTTGTGGTTATTTTTTAAAATTAACAGTACCCCAAACGCAACGCTATATATAAGATTTTTGAAGTCACAATGTATGTATTATATCCTTGTCTTGTTTATCATCGTTCAGCGAATTGTATAACGCGATGACGGCGCATGGGGAAACCTTACAGCAAGCAGTCGTTTTCGATGGTTTGTAGCCGATCGAGATTGCGGCCGGGTTGGCCGTGTTCCGCGGGTTTAAGGTCTATTTACATACAGCAGTGACGTGACAGTACCGTGACCGGCCCGTGATTTCACTGACGAGATGAAAATATTATATTGGGAATTTCTAATGGTATAATGTATAATTTTAGATTTTTTGTTCACACTTCACCCGACGTGTGACCTAACAGTTTAGTGGCCGTGACCATACCGTGCTTTTGTGATTACTTGTCGCCGATATTTTTCAAATTTCATGGACGTGTTTTTCTAATAATTTTGTGATTTTTTGCAGTTTATACCATAATGAATGACAAAAAACTTATTCAATTGATGCAAACTTATCCCGCTTATTATATCCGATTATTATTATACAGTGAAAATTGTCTAAAACGGACCCCGAATAAAACGGAAATCTACCCACTACGGAATTTTTCTATGGTCCCGGCACGTTTCTATAGTTTTATGTAGACACTGAACTTCAATAAAACGGAACCTTCTTAACGCGGAAACGGAACGATTTTGTAAGTCACATGCAAGTAAAAACCTTGCATAAACCGAAAAAATGGCGCACGCGTGTGTACTATAAACCAAAAATAAGATATAAAATGTAGATAGGCGTATGTACAATGTACATTGTTTACAATAGTGATAGATAAAGAAGATAAAATTGTTTTATACATATTCGTATAATATATTTACATACTATACATATTATCGCATAAACGATACGAACTTTTTTCTTTGTAACTGTGAAACAGTCTTACACCAACAGTCACGTACAGTCGTACGTACACCTTTAATTTTATCTTCCGTTCATCATATTAAATATTAAAATGCCAAAATATAACACAGAAGAAAAAATAGCAGTAACCGTGACAAAACAAAAAACTCTTCATCATTTTTGGAAATTCTCAATGTTTATACGTCATATTTAATTGCCTTAGTATGTAATATGTAATAAAAAAACCTATATTGCAGTTAAAATGTAATGAATTGTAAAACCTATATTTTAGTTAAATTTTGATGAATTATATTATTTAAAACAATAATTTGAAAAAATATTCTTTGGTATCTATTTGAATTGAATAATCCGGAATTTTTTGTTGGTCCCACGCGATTCCGCTTTAGATGGTATTCACTGTATTATTATAAGCCAATATTCGTTGAACGAATTTTCCGTCATTCTGAAGTAATCAAAAAACTTTGTTCCATCGTCTATTAATTCTTTATACGGATTACAAAATTCCCCTTCTGTTGGCCTATTCGTCCATGCCTTATGGACCCACATTCGTTTCTTCACAACTTTTTCTTCTTCTTCATCCAAAATTAGAGAAATCATTAATAGCTCATTTTCTGAGAACAAAGCCATTTTTAATGACGAATAACGAATGAACTACTGACCATTGTGAATAAAAATAACGGCCGGTAGAACTCCGGTACGGGTACGGCACGGCCACGTCATTGCTGTGTGTAAATAGATATCACGGCCGGTGGAATTCTGGAACGAGTACGGCACGGTCACGGCACCGTCATGTCACTGCTGTGTGTAAATGGACCTTTAAGGGTCTTTATCGGAAAATTGAGATCGCCGAACGGAACCCTAACTCAACCCGTGGATCCGAAAGATCGGATCTATCACCGCCACGATACGTCTCACGCGACCGTATTTCTGCGCAACATTCAGACATGCCTTCGGAAGGACGGATAAATTCTCGAACAAAATGCGCTTTTTGATCAAATAATATTATACCAATATCCTAATCCCCGAATGCGTTTGATAAGCTGCGGGCAGGCGGCGTTTCGAAACCATTCTGAATTCCGTTTTGATAATATTTTTGGGGGGAAATCGACGTCCACTTCCCTCAATTTATTTTTGCAGTAAATTTTTCCTTTCAATAAACTTGAAAACACATTGTTATCTTCAATATATTTTTATTAATTCATTTTTCGGAACAATAAATAAAAAAAAATGAAAATATGTATTCAACACTCTGAATTTATTTATTTGTTAACAATTCTAACAATAAAAAATATACGTAACTATAAGCTTCTTGATAAATACAACTAGTGGGTGGACACAACACGGCGGCAACGAAATCAGCGACCATTTTAATTGAGGTACTTTTGTTACCTATCAAATTATAATCAGTGACAACTGATATTCGTTATTAATTGTAATTTCAATAATGGTAATTATTCAATATGTGATCTACCAAACAGTGTGAAACATGGTGACTTACTGGGTACCAAGAAGTTTTTACTTGTGGATCATTTTTTAGATAGTATGTCTACTATAATACAGGCCCATATGCAGAATTTCGGAATGGGAAGTGTTAAAAAAAAAAAAATGTATAAAATAGATTTATCGATGATTAAATAGTATTATACATGTATTTATATAAATTTTTTAATTATATAAAAAACGTTTATATTGATATAATACTATAAAATGCAAATCATTGTTGTAGTAAATTTACAAATAAAATTGTAATACATTTACAAAAACACAATTTATATTTTTTTGGTAATGATGGGAGGTTGGGGTTTGACCCATGGTCATACCATAGTATAAGACTTATAAGCCCCCAAATCTCAAACTCTTATTACACCTAATACCTTGAAAAATAATACTTCTATTAGCAACATTTGAAAATGCGCAGTAGCTTATAAAGAATATTACTACAGTTTTATGATGGAATAAAATGTTACTAACTTCCTTCTGTACCTCAAATAAAATGGCCGACTGATTTCATTATTGTCCTATGTTGCCCATGTAATTTGTTATCAGTGTCCATTCTGTTTTATTCTGTGATACAATTATTGGATAGATAACACAGACGAGCATATAACTATGAATCTCAAATATAAACCATAACGGTTTGTCTATACTACTTGTATACAAATATTACATTCAAATAATAATATGTTATTACAATTTAATATTCAGTTGCTGAGATTTCGATTGTAGATAAAATATATATAAATGATTAAATATTTTAATAAAGGCCCGACAATTTAATTTTAATCAAGTAATACGTTATTTTCAAAATAAAAAAGAAGAATTTCAGGAAGGGATATCCCTCCCCTAAAAAACACATCGCACGACTACCAAGTACTAATAAAGGTCGTAACCCGCTCGTATATATTGAGCTGTTTCAGCATTTATTACGTATTTCGTTGATATTGATGTTGTTTTGTTGCAGGTTTACTTTTTTTTATTTTATTTTTTTTATTAAAGAGATGCTAACTTTATCCACGCATTGTCGGAGTATTTTTATTTCACTTATGTTATGCTCGCGTTCTACAATTTGAACGTAGCATAAACTATATTGGTTTTTCAACTATATTTATTTGCTGCTTAAAACAAAATCTATGAGAAAAAAAACTCAAAATGTATGATCAACACCATTTATAACATGATCTAGAAATTTTCAGATAACTCGTCCTCCACCGTGAGTCGTTTTTCATAATGATTGATTTATTATAATGTGAGAGTTTACTCTAAAAGTTTTGGAATTCGTTGCTAACACATGATCGAGATGAGTGAAGCTTATAATAATGTGAGTCCAAATACCCTATTTCTTATTTCTTCCACTTTTTTAGAATGTATATACTTTATGATAGTTTTTAACAATAGCCATCTTATTGCAGAAACAAAGAATGTGACAATAAAAAGAAGAAAAAAGATAAAAAAAATATCTACAATTATTTCGTAAAGTATCTAGTGAGTTATATTCAAAGAAATATGAAAACATGTTTTTGAACAAAATGTCTTTATAATAATGATCAACGATTTGTTATTCTCTAAAATTTTTTCCTTGTCATTTTATCTTAATATATCCATCGTCTCAACATACATTTGACGTTCATGAAAATATGAACGCGAATATTGAGTTATGACATGAATAGGATAGACAAAAACAATAAATGTGGTTGTACAACCTCTAAAAATTTACTGAAACTCTTTTTAACTCTTGAACTTTAATTTTTAATATTTTCCATCAAAATTACCAATAATGTACAACCTACTAGAAATCTTTATTGTTGCACCCACTGTAAACGTGGGACGTCGACTTATAATAGCATATAATGTATATCAAACGATTTGTCGTGTGGAAATTCATTCCCGAAACTATACTCGCATGCTTCAACAATAAATCGATTGAAGTTGAAATTTGAATATAGTAATAAGCAAGCCTGGGTATTAACGAGAAAATAAGTTAAAAGTTAAGTTAATTTAACTTAGGGTTCGGCCACCCGCGAAGCAATTTTTATGGCCCGCACAAAAGTGGTTAATTTTTGTGTTTTATTTTTGTTCAATAAATTTTTCATATAATTTTCAGTTCTATTCAATTACTTTTTCTTTATAAAGAAAATTGTTATTATTAGATAAATTGGAGATTATTATTAGATAAATATTAATCTAATCGGAGTCGAAGATAATGATGGCTGCACTACTCAGTCATAGGATAAATTAAATATACTTATATATATATTTAAAAATTAAAATTTTAAATATATTTAATCTATGTATTTAATGCATATATATCTAATACATTTAATCTATGGTCATAGTTACTTTGCGTTTTTAGCAATTAGTATTACACAGGGCTTGCAAACATAATAATAATGTTATGATTATAATGTTATATTTGATAAAAAACGATTGAAATTTGTAAACGTAATAACGGAAAACGATAAACATAAATAAATAAATAACACAAAACAAAACGTAACATTTAACAAAATATATGATATATCATTAAACAAAACATAACGCAAAACGGTATATATTGTATTCTATTAAACGAAATAATTAATTTCCAATTATTTAATAATACTTAGTAGTATTCAATTATTTATTCAATCCAAGAATTAATTTTATTTCGTATCCGGCTTATCCGGGAGATCCCGTATTAGATATTATTTTAAAATTTAATAAGAAGGTATTAATAGAATAATTTAATTACCAATAGCTAATAATAGTGATACCCTGATAATATTGTATTGTACTATCTGTATTACGGTCGAAATTTATACCATTCAAGTTTTTCAACTATTGTGTTCGGTGTTCAATTTTCTTAGATTTATTCAGTCGTCACTCGTCAGTGTTTGTCTAATTATTGTCAAATTTTTAATATTTATATTTTATACTAATATACTTATAGTTATAACGTGCATACCTAACCTAACCTAACCTACGTTTTCTATAAATTAGTTAATTCATAGTTGAAATTCAAAATTTCAAAATAATAATCATGTTTTTTTTATATTTATTTTTTTATTATAAAGTCCTTAGAGCCTAGACAATTTATTAAATTTAATAATACATTATTATTTTTTACTCTTAAGATTAATTATTATCATACTATTTTATCATTTATTTTGTTTCCATTTCTTTACGAACTACCTATGTATTGTAATTTAATTTGTATCACTGTACCCTATATTTTGTAAATAATATATAATTGGGTTATCTAACCTATTTAATTAAATAAATAAAATAAAATAAATAAAATTATACAATACCTACTGAAAACTCAAAATAGGGAAATGTCCCCAAAAAAAGGCCATTGTCACATTTAAATTGCGGTCTGTGTACTTTTAAAACAGGTATCTAAATGATTTTGAATTTTAAATAACAATAAACGCAAAAATTGTATAACGTTTTAATTATGAATAACGATAACCACAAAAATTGTATAACGTTTTAATTCTGAATAACGATAAACACAAAAGTTGAATAACGTTTAAATTTTGAATAACGATAAATTCAAAATTTGTATAACGTTTTAATTGTAAATAACGTAAAACAAAATTTTTTTTTTTCAAATTCAATCCCTGGTATTACACCGTGATTACGCCCGTACGTGTGACTGTTTACGTTTGTAATAGTTTCATTTTACAAGTAAATCCAAACATTATGGCAACTAAAAAAAGAAAAATTTGTGATGAACATCGTTTTTTTAATAATTCTTGGATTGATTTATAATTTTTCGTCGAAAACAAAGGTAAGCCATTATGTTTAATTTGTCAAAAAATTAAATTTTTTCTTAAAAGAAATATTTTCCAGTAACATTCGTATTTTTTACACTCACTTCTATGTAAAATAATCAAATATAATAGCAATACAATTATTAGTATGTATCATACTCGTAAACATTTTTTTTTATTGTGGCCTTTGATAAACATTTGAAAAAAAAAATATGGCCCACGTGGTTCAAAAGATTGCCGACCCCTGATTTAACTTATTAACTTAACTTATTAACTTAATCCATTTCTTTATAATTTAACTTGAAATTAACATATTATTTTTTATTTATTCAAATCATGTTAATTTTGATTTTCAAGATCAGAAAAATATTTTTGTAAAATACCGCATTCGATGACAAGTTCATGGAATTTAGAAAAATATAAAAATAAAAATTTCGAAGAATTTTTAGATGAGACCATAATATCTATCTCAGTAAATTTATGTTAACATTACCTTTTGTTGTATATTACAAGTGTAGGCTGAAAAGTAATGCACATATGCTTGTAGAACATGAAAAAAATAATCTGCAGATGCGCACTTGATAGCATTCAAAAGTCACTTTCCCTCTCTATGCACATGCACAGTTTGAAAACGTTGCGTTTACCAGTTCATTTTTTTAAGGAGCGGTAGTATTGAAACGTGTTATAGTGCTATGTCAGCGCGAGTTAAACAGCGCGCATTAATGTTATCAATATTTTAACAGTTGAAAATGTGACTCTTGAGATGGATCGCCATTTAAAGGCTGACAATGAATTCACTGTAAATCGACGGATATTAAAATTTCGTGGTTGCGAGCCTGAAAAAGTCATAATTTATGATAAAACGCGCAGCGGACGTCCAATCACTGCCACAAACGATAAACATCTCCAACTCGTCATAGTTTGATTCAAAGTGACCGGCGAATCACCCAAAAAAAGTATTGCTAACTATACTGGAATATCCAAGGAACATGTATTTCGGTACGATTTATCTCAGTAGAAGTCACATTTTCAACTGTTAAAAATTCGGTAATAGCACACTGTATAATTCGCTTTGATATAACACTATATAGCACATAGGTAAACGCAACGCTTTCAAACTGTGCATGCGCATAAAGTGATTTCCGAATACTATCAAGCGCGCCTCTGCAGATTATTTTGTTTACATGGGCATTACTCTAGTCGACCCTCGTAGTATACAACAAAAGGTAATGTTAACTATATAGACTAGTTGATATTTAACTATATATTTTCCCCCTCTAATACATTTTCAAGTTACGCTCTTGCCTATAAACTCCTTACCTCTGGTTATTTGATCGTTGAGGTCTCTACTAATTACTAACTAATATTGATCAATTAGAAGGTAATCAATATTAGTTAGTATTAACTTAACATAATTGAGTTAAAAAATATCATTAACTTGCCCAGCTTTGGTAATAAGTTATGATCGGAAAAATTGAAATTACGTAAGTATAGATCCATTTTATGACAAAATATCGTAATTATAATCGTATTAATAAAATTTAATGTAATTAGTTTAAATACTCGGCACATTGGTATTTGTAATATCGTAAACGTATTTGTAATACAAAGGTCAATTAATGTATGTTTTCGTATTAGGAGGTACATGTAGGTACCTCACAGTGGCGCACGCAGGGGGGTAAAGGGTTGTAACCCATACGAAATTTTCTCCGATGTCTAGGTTAAAATTTACAAATTTCACAAGTTTGAAATATGAAGAGCTAGTATTGAATACCTAGTATTATTGATTATAGAATAGTCTATTCTATTATCAATGCTATTATTTAAGTCAAAATATATTAAGGATATGCATAATTTTGTTAATTGTAAAATGTGATATATTTTTACCTTCACCCCCCCCCCCAAAAAAAAAAAACCTGTGTGCGCCATTGATACCTCATACACTATTACTATACTATTTACTAAGCTTAAATTATTTAATGTAGATATACACATTTGTATGGTGTACCTACTATATTGACATTAAATTCTTAGATACTAGTGATTCACAATTACTTTAGGTTTTTGAATATTTTAAAAGCACTTAAACTGACAAATATAATATATTGCAATTATATCACAAAATAAAACATTGTTATAGGTTGTGTACACTCTTCATTAACACACGCATATTTTATCCAAAGAAAATAACTGAACTGATATCCAATAAAAATCCCTTCGTGACTTAATGATTCATACATAACATAATTACGTGAAACCGTTATTTTGTTTCTTCACCAACAACCCAACCCATACACATCAACGATAATCAATCAACTTATATTTATTTTTTTCGCGAATAATTAAATACTACCAGTCGTATAATGTGTATAAAGTAATTTTTTCAACACGCCTACACTCCAACGCGGGCGACCGGTCGATTTCGTTTTATTTATTTATTTATTTATTTATATTTTTTATTTTATTCGTAGGCGGTTCAGTGTAGTGGGTGATTTTTTTTTTTTTTATATTAAACAGTAGTATTCTCGATGAATTTGTATGAAATAGTTTTTTCGTATCATATATATTCATCGCAAAATATTTGAAATTTAGATGAACTATCGCCTAAGTAGATAAAGTAGTAACTAATAATTTGGCATATTCAATTTTGTTAAGAAAAATATTTTGCTTTGGAATATGAAATCAAAATTATGTATATTTTAAGTGAAAACGTGTCCATGTAAAATATTGAGCCATATTGAGTGTTTGGCTTATAAAAAAAAAATCACCCTCTACTTTGTACACATAAAATTTATATATTTTGCCACTGCAATCTATATCGGTGGTAATCTGTCAAACTATATGCCGCCGCGTGGCGTGACTGCGATGTCAAATATATTGCGGATACGAAGAGACACGTATTGAGAAGGATCGAGGAAGTATACGAGAAAGTTTTGGGACCTTAGCACCATTGCAGACGATTGTATATTATAAACACACGTTATGCACAATTTAATTATTAATTGAAAACACATCACACGTCCACAAAGTTACATTTTGAAGTAAAATACGTTTCGTCAACCGTCCGATTTCAATATAAGAAAATAAAAATAACCACATTTTTGCTATCGAATGTTTTTTTCGATCGAAACGCGTTTAGATATCACGACAGGGAACTAAGACGGTCATCGTCACAGAGCAATTTGAGTTTTCATGATATTCCGGCAGAATATTTTGTTATTATCATCATACAACAAATTATGGAATATATTTGATCAATTGATTTAAAAAGCAGCAATAATTTAGTTTTTAAATTTCTTAAAAACGTATATAAATCACCAAAAGTAAAGAATAAATATTTGAATTCAAACCGTTTTGAATATTACTACCTAAGATATAACTATACAAACAAATATTATGTAAATCATATACTATTATTTAGTTCTATAGCGCATGTTACATACAAAAACAATTGATTTGAGTTAAAGTTTGACAGTATCTCAACTATAACATAATATCAGGATACAATTGTTATTAAGTAAATGCTGTTTGCGAATACTTTATTCGGAACATTTTAACTAGATAATAACTATAGTACATAGTTAGGTTGTTGAATAATTTTTGACAAATTCTATATAAATATAAATAAAATAAGGTAGAAAAAAACAAAACTATGCATATATATATTAGGGATATAATTGTTCGCTAAATGAATATCGGATGAGTTTTGAAAAGAGTTCTAGAAATATGATACATTATGCTGCTGAAATAGGGATATAAAAAAATTCCAAGTAGGTATCTATGTTTGTTACTTTTTACAATCAATTACCATAATATTTTGTTGTGCGAATTCCTCAAATCTTGTTTTATATAGAACAGGGAAACTCAAAAAAATGTTCGGATCCTCTGCCGTAGAGCTATATCAAAGACTTCAAGATTTTTCAATACTCTTTATATATTCATCACATCGTTCCGAGAGTACAATGTTATAACTTATATTGCATATTATATCGTTCTGCAGGTGTACTTATAAAATGTAGACTAAATTTATATTTAAATATATACATATATATTTATTTATATACATACATACATATATTTAAATGTCATGCTTTTGGTTAACGATTAATTAATATTCGGGTGAAAATATTTAAAATCTCTGCGGTGAAAATGCTGTTAAACACGTGTGTGCGCAGCAAAAGGCTTATTCCAATTATTTCAAAATAATGTCACGACGTATGTGACGCTACATGCCATCATGTGCAAACCAATTGTGTATTTGTATAATGAGAAGTGCCAAGTGCGGTTAGGAGATTACGCGGTCCGTCAGTGTCCAACACAGATGATGACAACATTGTTACCAAAAATATGAATACCTACATAATGATATATAAAATATAATTTTACGAAACATTTTCGCAAAAGAGGTTGCATTTTATTTATTTTATATAAATCCAGTCCTCGAAACTAGATTAAACGTAAATGTTTTTATTTTATAATTCATTTTTATATTTCCCGCTGCTTTTAAACTGATTTTGTAATACATGTAGTATTATGTTTGTGTGTAATGAGATCAATTATTTACAATAAAAAATAAAAATAAAATATAATGATAATATATATATATATATGTATGTATTTTATTCCTAAAGTTTAGTATAAGACTTTTAAATAATTCGTTTGATGCATTGAAAATGGTCAAATAAAGAACATTATTTATGTCTTTATTCTGGAACCGCTGTTTCATCAAAGCGTTTACATAGGTTTATGAGTGAAACTATTTGAAATTATATCAAACAAAAATCCAAAAATCCGTATCAATATTAATTTTTGTTAATCTAGTGTATAAGTACTTGCAGTTTTTAAATTCATTGTGAAAAATAAAATTATTTCAAAATATTTCATTTTGATTATTTATAATCAGCGGGATGACAATCTACTAGTATATAGATAAAATATAAATTGAAATAACTTTTTTCTATTTCACGAAATTCCGATTTTAATAAAAAAAATTACTAATTTTGTATGATGATTTATTGAATAATTAACAAAATCATCGTCTAGTATAATATATATTAATGTTCTATTAGTAAAATACGAGTATTTAGCAAATATTTTTTTGCATGATGGTGATCACTAATTTTATATAAAATAATAATCAAAATATTACACTCAAAAAATCGTTATAATTTACGATTAAAGTCTAAACTAAATTCGGAATACTTAATTATTTTTTGTTACCAAAACAATAACATTTGATAATTCATTCTATAAGATATAAGCTGTAATTAAACCTAATTCTAATAAAATATTCATATAAAATTATTACAATTTTAATTTACTTAAACATATATTTACTGCAATAAAAATCATTCACATAATTGGCCATTAAATGATATATCAGAAGCCATATTATTTTCCTTTTTAAACATTTATAGCCTTAGAAATTATCGACAACACAACAATAAAATAATATAAAAACATTCTACTATCAAGAATATATGCAGATAAAGGTACTTATTAGAATCTATAAGTTAGTTTAAGAGATACAATTGACGATCAAAGAAAATATTGCCGAAGAAATATCAGTAATTCATTAAATGTTTATAAATAATACTCTGTAGTCTATTGAATTATATTATTTATTTGATAGTTGTTTTATAATTAAGTTTATTCGTTACAAAAATATTGTCATGTGCACTAAATATATAAATCCTGAAACAATTATTTCACATGTAAAAATATTTTATCGGACTATCACTAAAACATCTGTATTTGACGAAATTAATTTTTCTTCAAATTTAAAAAAATCGCATGAATGTTTTGCACATCTATAATATTTGGTCAAATTACTTAACTCAATTTATTTTTTTTTATACATATAAGAGGTGTACTAAAAATCATTCAATTTTTAAGATAAAATATGACAGTATTTTTACTTAATACTATCATCTATTTCGAATGTCAAAAGATAATCTCCTTTTGTTGAAATATATTTGAATATAATTAACAATTCTAATTATTTATCAAATTATTAATGTAAAACTACAATACTTATAGAATGAGAGCAAATTTATGTTTGACTTTATAAAAGCAATTCGTATTTATTTGCTTTAATAATGTGTCGTTTTCAAAATATACTTTTTTTAATACTCTTAGTTCTTGTACACGTAATATTATTTAAAAATTATTATTTATTTTTAAAAACATACTATCACATTTTATCTGATAAATATAATTACGGAAAAAACATCTAAAATTATTGTTCAATAACTCGTTTATTTTATTATATAGATACTATTCTGGGTACAAGTCTTAATGCAATTATTTAACCGTCTTCGTTAAAAATGTATGTGACTGTTATAAAAATCCAATTAGTTTGTTCAAACAAATTTAAAAATATAGTTACAGGGGCCCTATATCAACGGGCACCAATTTGTTTTTCAGTCCCAACGGGGATACGCCCGATGATTTTTCTCAGAAATACCTTTCTGGAGACTTATAGTATCTTTTCTCAGGGACCAATCCATGTGAAACTTGGTGTACGTGTCAAGGATACCACCGGGGTATCTGAATAATTTTGAAAGAAATAGGAATAATGTTAAAAAAGGAGATTTTTTTCCCCCGTGGATCAAGATAAAACTTTGTGTACATGACGACACACCTTATCAGGTGATATACAGTAAATATACGGTTGTAATTGTATATCTAAGAATAAAAAATTAAGGCGTTTTGTGTTAGGGCCATTTGCATGATTCACCCAAGAGTCAATTAAATAGACTAAAAGAAATTTGACATCATTCTTAGATTTGGCACAAATCAGTTCGAATGAATGAATAATATATTCGGACCTCATTAAATATCATAAATGCAATACGCGTATTCACGTCCATTAAAATCAATAATTAATACATGCACCCAAATACAATATTTTATTTATACGATTTTATTGTTTGTGTTTCAACCTCATTGGATCTCATTCGTTAAAAGTAAAAAAAAAAAAATCCCATTCTTGTTTGAATATTTATTTTATAAATACCATTTCAACTTTGATTGCTCAGTTTGGTTGAATTAATTTGCTGTGGACAATTTCTACTAGAAATCCAACGTATCAGTTTATCTTATATTTTTTCTCCCGTTCATTCATCCACGTTGATTATCGTATTTGAACGCGGAGATTCAGATAACTTGGTACATAAATTAAAGAGGCATACACATATCGGATTATAAATTAAAACTTAGAATGGAACTTTACGGTAGAAAGAGAAAAAAACTCTTTTTAACGATACCAACGGCGGCAGATATTCAATCCTAAATTATTTCAAAAATGAACACGTCTTAATTTTACTATACATTGTCAATAATATTCAAAATTATTGGCGAAGACACAGGAATATCATTACACAATATACAGGTAGATAGGTGCGTGTTAAAAATTTGTATTGTCGATACCGTATAAATCATAACAAACAAATTATTGTTAAATGTTCTTTTGTATTACGATGACGATGGAATGTTATCAAATATATTTTAACTGAATTATAATCTGTCATCCTGACAATATGAATTTATATACACATAAATATCATAATAAATAATGTATATTATGAGAAATATATGTAAATAATTAGCAATGTTGATTTTATCAAGATGTTTGCACGTGTGTGTGTATGTATGTATGTTTTTGGTTAGTTGACAACTATATAAGATTTTCACTATAAAGAGTACCTATGATATTTAGTATTTTAGTATAATCATTATTAATGTATAAGTATTAAATATTTTTAAACAATTAGTTAAATAATTAATAAATAATTTAATTAATTCGTTTTTTAGAATAAATATAAGGATGTTATTTGCAATATCAATACCTTATGAATAAACATTTATTTATAGAGTTATAATTTTTCGATGTTCAGTTATACAGACTAAAAATCTTGAATTCTGAGTATAATGCTTCGATTCAATAGGTAAGATGTTGGAAGATGGCATAAACATTTTGTTTAAACGCAAATAATCATATTCACCTATAAACAATGATATGGATCTATATAAAAATAATAATGTTTTATCTTTATCTGTTAGATTTATAAATAATTGTTTTATTTGGACTCAACAATGAAGATTATTCATTATATAAGGACGGGTATGTACCGAGGAAGTTTGTTACCCTAAGTTCTTGGTGGGAATCGTATTAGACCACATGAACGTTTGTACATCATAATTGTTAAGACGGTTGATTACCATTATAAATGTAATGCATTAACCACGAATTCAGAATTTCTCTACATTTTCTACGCACACTTCCTGCGTGTTTGTACGACGAATCCTGACTTACCCGTGGTTGATAATTCTTTATAACACATTGCATTAGTGTAATGTGTTATAAAGAATTTTAAAGATTCTATATTTAATATTTTAATATTTAAAAATTTTCGTTATTACGTCCACTGATTGATCACGTTCTGGAATATGTATATTTAGTATTATGTACTCGAGCAAGGGTCTTTGGACATTTTTTTTTTAACTCGAAGATTAGTGCACTCGAATTTCTACGAACATATTACGTACTGACCAAGCCAATTCAGTCAAGTGACGATTATAGCTAAAGAGAGACGTTTTCAAACGGGGTATATTTTATGTAAAAATGAAACACCAGCAGGAAAACCATCATCACGTTACTCATATCCTCGTGTCTGCTAATTTGATCTACAACAGATTCGAACTTCTCTGCGATGGTCGTACAACATTATAGAAGTGTCGATCATTACAGCCGAGCATAGCGCTGATAACAACAAAAGAGTTTTTCGGGCATCACCCGACAGGTGTATACCGACAAAATGAAACGAAATACAATTCCCCACGCACACGCGGCCGCCTGCTCACCCGTGCTTCCTACGCCGCGGTCTTTGCCCAGCTCTCGGTCAAGGGGATACATAATTGATCTCGAAAACGACGGCCTACAATGGTTTATATTTGTATATATACATATATAACAAATAATAACAAATGCAGCACGTGTTGGAAGTGAACCGGCAGCAACCGGGGTGGTTGTAAATAATTCGTTCACGTTGCCGGTCGTCGTCTCCGTTCACTGCACGTTATATAACGCACCTCGTTTCCAAGTTTACGGTAAATAAATTTATATGTATAAATAATAATGTACAAGTCATATTCTTTATGTGGTGCACCGCACTCGACCACGTACCGTTTACGCGGCATCGGGCGGAGGAGAGAACGTCGCGTGTGCACGCGGACGAGTTTACGAGGGCGTAAATCACGCGGTTTCCGAGTCCAATGCAGTTTGACCGCCGCCGCTCCGCGTTATTAATAATTGTTAATTATAAAGTACATTATTTACGGCCGCCCCGACCCGATGAGAGAACAGCGACGTGCGGTGCGATGAAATAAATTTTAAAAATAGCGCGTCCGTCCGACACGAATCGAACGCAGAATGTGGACGAACTGACGTGAAAAACAAGCCGCAGGAAACGCGTCCGAGCGGACGATTTCCGAACAAAAGAAACCACTCACGATGACAGTAAAAATATTACTGACGCACGACGTAGAAAACGTATTGACTGTTCGGTGTCCGTCGTGAACAGTCGAATGTCCCCACCGGTGGAGTTGTCCAGTGGAATCCATGCGGTACGGTTGGCCAGACTTTCTCCGCGCTAGACACTCCAGAGTTCCCCGATGAATATTTACAGCCCTGTTACGGCTCGTCAACGTCGTAACACGTAATCAAGTAGGCAACACGACGATGTTTATTATATTTGAATTGAAAACGCTGCAAATTAAACGTGTGCACCTGATTACTGGACAATAGCGTTGAACAATGGTGGTCCGGACGACGGGCAGAGATAACACGCACTTGACATTATTCTGGTTTTTAATTTATTCGCGCTAAAATGGTAATCCGTCAAATGTTATACTACGCGCTGTAGCCGACCGTCAACGTCGTGAGATACATCTCCCCCCCGTCTTTAATATACTCGACATACAATCCGATTCGGTTAAAAACCGAGAAGTGTATGGTTCGCATAAAGCAGCCGTGTAACGGTATTAATCAACATGGGAATACAAAAACTGAAACGATGAGCGAATTCAAATGTCCCACGATTTTGGTCCCCCCCCCCCCCGTCTAATGTATGAACGATTTCATCGCTTCGCGCTACCGAGGTACATATGGTAAGCACAAAGCGTAACGAGTAAACCACATAATCATACCTGAACGATCGTATTGTGCCCGCTGCAAATACGATTCTATCTGGATACAAAACCATAGCGGGAATTCCTATATATATATGCATATTAAATAATATACACACTTCATGATACAATTTGTTTGTCGGGGCAATGGGAATTTACGAGCTGTTGATGGGACGAGAGAGAAAGAGAGAAAGAGGGAACAGATGGTGAATGTATGTATAAAGGCATAGAGAATTAGAGAGTTGGAGAAGAAGGGAAAGAGCGAGGGAGAAACGAAACATAAAACGTACGTACTTACATGTGTATGGGGGGGGGGTTAGGTTAGGTTAGGTAAGTTGATGGGAAACACAAACTTTCGTGAATTAATTACCTATTGCGCGCATCCACATAGGTAATGATTTACAGCAGTATCCCCCGCATGAATAACAGAAACGCGCGTATAGAAATTCCTCTTAAACAACACTATCATTGTTTTCAGACGCAATGATGTTTGTCGGAAATTTCGTATTCCGTATGTTTCGTATTCCGTAAATATATATATATGTGCGTGCGTGTGTGTGTGTGTGTGTGTGTGTGTGTGTGTGTGTGTTTGTATAATTTGTTGCAGTGTGCACGCGCTACGTATACATAATTGTAATAGTACGCGTTTGTATTTACGTACTTAATGCGCAGAAATTGCTCCTCTCGCCGGCGATGCGATATTAGCATAAATTTATAACGCGTGATGTATACGCGGAAGAAAACGATATTTCGATCTGCACCGTGGTATTATGAAATTCGCGCCGATGTACGAGCCATAAAAGTTAATATAATAATACGCATAATATGCTAAATTAAAACGCGTTCACATACGCTTGTGTGTGTGTATGTGTACACAGGAAAAGTCTATAAAACCGATTCGGTGACACCAAACTTGCTACTTTAATCCGTACGTGCAATCCTTCTTCAGCGGCGCGCCTACGCCCTTCGACGTCACACTGTATTATAACATTACGTAAACTACTGCGTGATTTTTGACATAAAATAACGTAACACCATAGCGGACTAAAAGATGATATATTATTATGTACATGGTTTTGGTATATACTTTATAACAATTCAGTACTATATATTTATATACACACACACAGAGTAGACTAGCTGATCGCAAAATGTGCACCGCAGTTGTCTTTACATGGTTGCCGAGTCCGTTACCGTTTTGTTATAAAAATCAAAAAAAAAAAAAAAATGTCAACAATCTTAGTTCAAAAAGTATACCGTGAGTTAAAAAATTAACGGTTCGCACTGTAGAGAACTGTCGAAATTAAGGAAATTTAGGAGACGTAATTGACAAATCGATATAAAGAGATTTTGATTTCATGAGAGTTCGAAGGAGTAAAAGGAAAAAAATAAACAATTCGAATTAAATATTGTTCAATAATTTCATTACATTTAAGTTAAAATTTATTATTTATAGCGGTTACACTAGATATAAAAGCGTGTTTTGTAATATTTAATATGTAATATGTAATATGTAACAAATATACTAGATAAATATTACATACACGTTTATTATTATATGTAGTGAAAGCTGGTAGACAGAAACGAATGTTCACATATTTTTTTCACCTGGTTAGGTATATGTAAGTTCATATTTTTAATTAAATATATTATAGATGTTATTAAATATTGAAATTCTTTCCAAAAATACTCGAATTTTAGTAATTACCAACGTCGCAAATTTTGTTATTTTTAATTTACAGAGGGGATCCCATGTGCATGTATTTTCTTAAAATTATTGTGGTTTTTCAGTGGACTAAGCATTTATTTCGATTTATAGTAGTTTTTCAAATTTTTAACTTTCCAAATTCGAATCATCAAAAACCTAATATATAATATAAACTATATTCACAATTTTACTTTCCAATTATTCAGGTTAGTTGAATATCGTACTTAATACTGATATAATAATGATATTTTTTTATAATAGTTTTAATATTTATTTTTATCCGTTAACCCTAGATACATTGCCTCTTTATATTATGAATATTATGAAAAATTGCCTATATTTTTTTTCAGGAAAAATAAAACACTTTAAATTAGAGACATATTTAAAATGACTCAAATAAATACAAAATTGTAAATTAATTTAATTATTTATTTTTCTCAATTTAGGTATACTTTCATTTTCAGATGCAATATTGTTTACTTAATATGTACCTTATGATACATTTTTAATTTATATTAATGTATGTTATAAGTATAAGATGGGCCTTACATTTTTTTGTTTTTTTTATGACAATTCAATATAAAATCATTATTTTCTAAAAGTGCATCTGCTTTTATCTAGGCGAATTATAATTATCTTTTATCCTTTATAAAGATGATTTTAGTTGATCTTATGTTTATCTTTATCTAAATCGATATTAGATATACCTAATATTTTTATTTTTATCTAGATAAAAAAATATTTGTTATCTGAACATCTGATCGTGTTACACCCATGCGCTACGCGGTACTAAACATCTCACGTGTTGTTTTAGCAAGTGTTAAGACCAAAAAAATTAAGTACTTCTTAGACTCGATGTATAATATTATACCAATCATTTGTATTTTTGTATACGGTGGTCGTAACATATACGCGCGAGATCATTAAATGCACCGAAAAATGTTTCGGACGTTAATTTACAAAATACATTATGGTACGTACGGTTTTCTACGGTCAAGCATAGTGCAGCGTGTAGTAACAGCAAGAGAACACATAGATCCTTTTGGGCTAAATTAATTTTCATACTTTATGCACATTTTATATGCCAGACGAAACGGAAAATATGGTAATATATTGGTTTTACCACGGTCTTTTTTTTTTTGTACTAATTTCGTTTGATATAAGAATGCTTCAAAATGTACAAACAACAATATTTTATGCACGGAATTTCCTATCTAATTGGCACTTTAGAGAAGTACTTTTTAAATGTCTGAGAATGTTGCCAAAATGCTACTAAAATTTTACGATATAAAATAAATAAATAACGGCTACGTGTGTATACAACAAACTCTATGTTAAATATAAAAGAGAAGAATAAAATAATCAATGTTAAATATAAAATATTGATTATTTTATTCGAACTCTGAGAAGAATAAATTTAAAAACTTGCCTTTTTCTATGATTTCATTTCTTAATTATATATATAGGGATTTTTATTTATTCTATTCTCAAAAATTGATGAAATTTTATTTTATTTGTTATACCTCTACACAAGAAGAACGAAGGGCCAACCATACATCACCGATAAAATATAGTATATTACTAATTATCGTAAAGTCGTAAATCATTCAATTAGATTAGAATACTGAATGTATCAATACGGTTGATGCCATAACGCAATTTGAATTCATTAAAATTTTTTTGAACTTTTGTTAGCCCTAGATTGGCCTCTATTTCCATATTTCCTCTAAAGAATAACCTAAATAGACTACTGATCAACTGGCCTGTAAACGATTCACGCCAGGCTATAACGCACAAACTATTGCGTACGTATAATATTATCGACAAGTGGAGCAGCGTTTATCTTGATGCAGTTTTACGTATACATTTTTTATTCTACCGTAATAAATATTTATTGCATTTGAAACGTTTTTTTTTTTTTCTGATTCGTGCGTTCGTTTATGGTGCATTTTTGAAACGTTAATTTTTTAAAAAGAAAAATATTCTAAGGAAGTACACCATTACGTTAATAAACAACTATTACGACTCACGCAACACGGACCTTTTACCATTTGTAAATATACTCAATACGAAATTTGTTTCGCTAACAGGATTAGCGTTTGTATCCGTCACGACCTACACCGAATTTATTATAGTTCTTATGATATGAATCACGTGCACCTTAATATTTAACTAAGCACTATGCAAAACAATACTTCTATTATAATAATACTCCCGATTTCGAGTATTGCTATTTTATTATTATTATTAATATTGTTATTATCACTATTATTTTGAATCCAGCCAGTTAAATATCGTACACATCTTATATAGTATAAGATAATACAGCAGAGCGGCGTCATGACGAAATCTCCGCTTGAATGCATTATACCTTGCCAGTCTTATAACTCTCCATTGAACAATCTGTTAATATAAATACCTGGTTGAATATTTAATACTAATTATACATTCTTGGAAAGTTTCAATAACATAATAAGAAAAATACTTTATTGGAAATGTTTGTGTTTATAACACAAATTTGTTGTTTATTAACTATCTATACTTAAAATGTGGTCCGTGAAAATATTGTGTAATACAAAATGAGGTCAGTAGTGTAATTTTGTGGAGTTAAAAGTTGTTCAATGTTATTGTTTTACTGCAGGTTTCTTACTGACAGCAAATGTATCGTTTTATCCTTTAGATATGTTCTAATTGTTTATTATTCAAACGGATTTGGATTTTCACATACCACATTTGTATTTCATTTTACTTATATACAATATTTATACATTTTTGTTTAACACTGAGAAGTTGAACGCGAAATATTAGGATAATTAAAAAATAAAGGATATTTATAATAGATTAGAATAATTATATAGAAAATGAAAAATCTTGTCAAAACGTATGGAAAAAAACGAAATAGGTAACTTTTTTTGGCTAATCAGAAAAATAATATAAAATAAATTTGGCTATGGTATAAGAATATATCGTGATATGATTATAGTTTATTGAATCACTCGACGATTATTCCACAAGCATACCGAACAGAATATCATGATATCTACTACTGTTACTGTTATCATATAAATATGGCTCCCTATTCTAGAAACAGCGATGATACTACCGCAAATTACTGCTCTATCTATTATTGGTACATCGTTTAAACGCCCTCCGAAATATTATTATTGTCTGTTAATTGTATAATTATTGTCGTCGTGTCGTGAATAACGAAAATTTCGTACCGGAAAAGGTGATATTTGTCTAAGCTTAACGTTCGAGTTAACATCGATGGCAAAGATGAGGTTTTATTTGCCATTTAACGTGTAAGTGTATAAACACGACCGAATATAAACCGTGACCAAGATCACCAGTTCATTAGAGAAATCCTGCTACGTTAATATTTAATTCGTCCCGTTCGATATTATATTAAACTATATCGTTATATAAATATCATAATAATGCTCCAATAATGGGTATCTGAAATGTATTTCGATGCTATTCATTCGAATGTTCGTCGAGATAACTACATGAAGAGTTGATTACCGTGTATACTACATGTATCGGACACGGGAATCCGTTCGTGGTTTTCGCATTGAGTACAGAATACTATGATTTAAAACCAAATTGTTATCGAACGTTATTGATTTATAACGGTAGTATGTTATTGCAGTAATAACTGTGGAAATGTAGATATTCCTCAAAAATTTATAAGTAATTATATAGGTAGGTATATACATGCACGTGACATTAATAATCGATGCGATCATATTTTTTCATTTTCGTTTATCGTTTATAGCGTCGTGTTTAAAATAAGTTATTCATCAACTTCTGTATTATTCAATGGTCATACACATCTTTGGCCAGAATACGCAAACGCATTTGTTTTATTTAACCGAGATCCTTTCTATAATATTTATAAATCTACTTGACTATAAAATATGTACACGATGCTTAGAAATTGTTGAATTTCAATGGTTCGCATACGCACGTATATATACACAAATATACATACAACTATTCCGAATACGCTTTCGAGCAGCATAAACGACCTGGTAGAAAATACAGAGTACTCAAAAAATCTTCATACTATATATTATACGCTTTTATAAAATATAGAGTTTCTTCATGGCTTTTCCGTGAATTTCGGTTTACTAGTACAAGCGCGGAACTCATGTACCTATTAGGTACCTATTAGACACGTAATATTATACTTCGGAGACTTGTTAATCGACGTACACTACTGTTTGAATTATGATGATTGCACCGTGAGTTAGCTGGACGCGTCGAATCACGTTTCTAGTTTTTAGATGGGTGACCATCCGATTGTTTTGTTCTAGTCGTAACGATCGGATTCGGTCCGTTCCACAAGTCTGCAAACAGTTGTACGACGACGCGATATAGTTCGCGTCTCCGGAAATCATGATAAAAGTTGGTAAAATTAATGGTTTATGCGATCAAAAAAATAATAACGTAACGTTGCTATCAATAGGCGGTAAATGACTTGTGGCGTTCACGATTCGTTGTACTTCGCGCGTTTAAAAAACTGCTTAATGGGGAGAATAAACGTTGCCTTGACTCGCGTATCACGACTGCGTGGTACATATAATATTACCGAGACAAACGCAAGGAACTCGAAACGCAACGGTAACGTACGTTTATTATCACTCGTCGTCTACGCGGTAGTTGCGGAGTTTAGAACATGATACGCTGTTTTAGTTGTCGTTTTCGACGTTGTAACAGGAAACATTATATGTACACCTTGGAAAAGTTCTTGGAATTATACGAGATCAACTGACTTCAGGTCGTACCTGCTTTGATGACTGCTGACAACAACACGTGGGTATTCACTACTCGTTCACTCGTTCAGGCATTAGCACTCCCTTGAACCGCACACAACTGTGCGTAACGCAGTGTACGGCAAATACAACTTGTTGTGTTTACCGTTGTACACGCGGTTTTACTGTTCAAACATATTATCCGATAAATAACAATAAACTGCTCGCGTATATTCACCGCGGCGATAACTGTTAGAAACTTTTTGACTGCACGCCACAATAGCTTTGATGTTGTACTCCCGCAACAATTTATTATGTGTATATATAACATGTACAATGTAAATTGTACATGGTACACGGTGTCCCGAACATTTACAAAAAGCGTAACTCGTGTTATTCAATACAACTAAGATTTAGATTTGTATGTATGTGTATTATGTTTCAGTATTGGATAGATAACTGCGATGATTTTCTAACTCTTCAGTGCGAAGGGCGTTGCCGAAAATTATGCACCCTTTTGTACCTAAATATATCGTGTTTTATACGTGCGGTATAAATGTGTTATCACCAGGGCTCGGGCCTTATATCACTTAAAATCATTAAAATAAGCGCTTAAAAACATCATTATAATATATAAGTATTAAAATAAGTATTTAAAAAAATTTTAATTAAGTAAAAATATTTATCAAAAAAAAAAAAACAATAAAATTCTAACTAAAAAAGTCAAGCGAAATAAAAATAAATCTTCACTTTCAAGATTTTAAGGATTTTCTAAGGGATTTTTTTGAAAAATAAATTGTATACTGTTCTCTCTGTTCTTGATCATTTTGACGTTTGACACTCAGTTCTATTCTCAGCATTGGAATATATTTATTAAACCTAAAACGATGTCTTGGACGACGACGAACTACGTAAAATCGTAGAAAAGATAAGAATTAATTTTAACTTTAATTTTATCAAAAACGACTCTACAGGAAAAAACTACAAAAACGTAAAAAAATAACTGGTCAAATAAGTAAAAATAATCAGAAAAACTGAAAATAAGCATTTTTTTTAAAAAATTACTGAAAAAAGCAAAAAAAAGCACTTTCAAATTTCATAATTATACGTATTATAACTTAAAATACACTTCTATAGCACTCTGCTACATTTTAAGTCAATCCATAAAAATAAGCAAATGCTTTAACTCCTGAGCCCTGGTTATCGCACACTATACATTTTTGTGTTCCTTAAAAATCTGGCACCAAAAATTCCCTTTTTAGCTGTGGTGCCATATGCAAACAGACGACAAATACAAATTGTATATGAATAGTAGTGTACGTATAGCTATTCTTTCTATGTACACAAATTGTGTGTCCTTTCCACGGACGTAAATTTGGCTACCAAAAGTACGGGGGCAATTCCATATTTTATACAACAGATGGAATACCCCACATTACTTCCCATTTATACGCTGAGAATACAAAACATTCATATAGTGTAAGAATAGGTTCTAAAAAATAATTATTTTACAATAACAAAAAATATTGTATAAAATAATGTACATTACTTATTCATTTTTTCAATTAAGCCTAAATTAATTAATATTTGCCAAGAATGTCTGACAATAATTTGGGAATGACATTGTTATCATTTTATTTTGCTTCATTATTTTCCATAAATCAGATAAATGACTAATTAAAATATTTATCCAGTAACATGTACGTACGTCACGTGGTCAAAGGACTCAACTAGTCGCATGTAAATAATTTACAGACATAAAAAACAATTCATCCTATACATAAAACATAAAAAGATTACTTGTCCGCGTTTCATATTTTGATATTGGGGCGTAATGAAAATTATTACTTTCTCTACTAAAAAATAAAAATGTCACAATCGTAACCGGATATTTGTTGAAGGGTGATGGGATTTTTAGTAGGCTTACGAGAATTATTAGGGGTATAATCTCCCGTAAGTACCCCAATTTACGTCTACGGTCACTTCGTCGCATGCCGTTTGTATCACAACATCAAGCACAACAGCCGTCATGATACATTCTCAGTGAACCGTCACCACCCTGCGGCATGTAATCGGTGCTGTACTTGCGCACTTATTGGCCGTTCGTGCGTCGTTCATTGTTACATCGTTAGGAGTATGGGCAATCACGAAAACGATAGCCGCGGTGTGGCTGCAGACGTGCGCGTAATGATCTAAATTAACAGCGGAAATCCTACCGGCTCGTATAGATCGTGCATGAATTAATGTGTATACATAAATGTATGCCGCACAGACGCGTGCGCAAGTGCATATGCGCGCACGCGCCCTCCACCCTTGTGTCCGTGCATTAAGTGTAAATGCAAGTGCTGGCGGTTCAAGGGCAGGGTGCGTATCTACGTGCGTTTGTGTATGTGTGAGGCTTAACGGACGTCAATATTGATTAATTCCGTTCCCCCCCACACCTCTCATCAGCCAACAAAACGCACCCTACTCTTCCACGGGTTTCGGTCGCACGACAAATTCTATTAAAAGTTAATCCCGATCGTGGGCGACTGTACGGATCGCAATTATTGTTTTTGATATCATTATTTTCACAGAGACTTGTTGTCGTCTTTGACGTACCGAGTTCGTGACGTCATGCATTATATCCGTACAAAACTGTTAAGCACCGTCGTTGCAGTTAAGAACATATTTAACGACCGTCCGCCGCTGCAGTCCTTCGCGACGTACTCTCCGACCAAAAAAAAAAAAAAAAAAAAAAATAAAATAAAATAAAAAATAAAAATACGTTGAATATAGTACCGCAAAGTTAACGATTCAGTTCTAACGTCATGGTTACAGTTGCAGTCGTAAATGTTAACTTCAAAAGCATAAATATTATTAACAATTATCATAAACATTATACCTAAACGTTGAGGGTCATATAATCTGGTTGTTTTGTTTTGATAATATTTCAAACGAACTGTTATTTTAGAGATATTTCATAATTTTCCACTCGCAGTTCTCATCATCTTTGTAGATATTTCAACCTCAAACGATACGTACTTCAGATCTTACATTTTTTAAATGTAAAATCGTGCGCTTTTCTGCGAATATATCGCATCAATGTTTATGTACTCTACTTATACAGTTATTGTTATTGTTTTATTTTCATTTAGAAACACGGAGTGCGTCTTAAATGTTCCGCGTGTCGTATAATCGTGCACTCGGAATGTTTGAGCAATCTACCGGAAGCAGCCAAGTGCAAATCGAGCTTCAAAGACGACGGTGTGCGACAGTACAGGGAACACAAAACAGTCAAACACCATTGGATGCACAGGAGAACACAAAAAGACAAGTGCTCGCAATGCGGAAAAGTCAGTAGCACGGATTAAATCCAATAAAAAAAATAATAATAATCATAAATTTTTCGTTCATTCCGTAGGCGTTCCAGTCGGTACTATCATTCAGCTCGAAGGAAATCATAGCTCTCACGTGCTCTTGGTGCAAGCTGAGTGTCCACAACAAGACCGCGTGCTTCAACGATACGAAAATGAATGAACCCTGTACCTTAGGTAAGCATTGCGGAAAAGCACAACTATTGATATGGGCTTTACAGATGAAAGCGGTGTGTTCCACGCGACCGAACTGTCGAATTGGTTTCTAAAGTGAATTCGTTGTTACGCGGTGGTGCAAATTGTGATTAGTCACTGCAAGTCTATCACAACGTGTAATATAATAATCCGTTAGCGGTTTTACCGAAAGTTAAAATAAACATATCGGTCTAAATGCACCGTAAACTTTTTGACAATGATATATCGGAAAAATACCTCATAACGTTGAAGATTTTCGCGGACATAGTTAATAAAACAAATTTCTACATCACCATACTGAACACTACAAGAACGCTAATAGATCAAAGATCTTTGATCATGAGAAACCGTATTTTCTAAAAGTAAAGACTAATCAATTCGTTGATTTTTTTTTAACGTTGTATTAATATGATATTTAGCGGTACATTTAGATATATCTTATAACATATTTATGATTATTCTTACTAACTTATTACCCATAATCGTATTAAGCTGTTACAACTTTGTTTAGTAAAAAAATTTGGAAAAATAAAAGTATGATACGTTAAGTTTCATTGCTCAAAAATATGATTATATTTTACACTAAATAACAAACGTTATTGTAGTTGAAATCGTAAAATATTTAATGCTGCTGTAAATATATATAAATAGTTATGTAAATACACATATATACATAACCTAAAATGAATCTATTCCGGGACGTAAAAATAAAAAAAAGTAGCAAATAGGATGATACGACTTTTGTAGATATAGAAGTAAAACACATTTGTACACCAATTACCTAGATAATTAGAAACGCTCTTGAAAATAAAGTTTTTCAAACCTCAATTTTAGTATTCTGTTAAAAACTTCTCACGCGTATGCCTACGTGATTAAAAATGTAATTTTCATTATTAATTCGAACAAAAGTTTATGTTTTTGTTTAAATTGTGTTTGGATTTAAATCGGTTGGTTGAGTAAAATAACGGAGCATTTGGGAAAGGGAGAAATCGTTCATTAATAATAACGTTCAGAATAAATAATTTTATTCCGACGGTTCATATGATTTTTCAGTGTATCAAAATTGTATGCGAAAACCGAATAAAACTTTAGGTTGTTTACTTTCATTGCAGCTTCAGTGTAATTTTTAACAATATAAATATGGTGAATCACAAAACTAAAGTATTATTCATTTGTCTTGGTCAATATTGAAGTAACGTGGAAAAATAATATTTTTTCCCTCAACACCATTATTATACACTGTATACGTTTGTACGGAAACCCATTATAAATACATTATTTATATTAACTTATCACTCAACTGAATACAAATAAGCAATGACAGTTCTCAACAATTATTCCTACGAATAATATTATTGTTTATTATAATTAAATTTTGCCCATTACATTGTGAACAATATCTACCTATATCTATCAAATTCTACACGAGTTTGTATATTTAATAATAATAATAATAATAGTTCAATGCCCCTATAGGGCAATTGAGCTAACAATATGTTATACAAAAATTATAAGTATATATAATAATGATAATAATAATACTTGATTGCAGTATTTAATTATAATGATTAATTTTTTATTTCTGTATTAGGTATATTTTAGAGAACGGATAGGTATATTAATAAAAATTAATTTACATTTCTTTATTAACTTAAAGCTATATCTAATACATTTAGTGATTTACTATTTGAAAATTAGATATAAAAGCCGAAGCTTAGATTTTTTATTAAAATTAAAATCGAAATTTATTTCATTACAGCTTCGGAGCGTACAGCATATAGTTACATTAAAACTGTATGGTTTCGAGTGGAACGATACGTAAAAGATTGATTTCGATCTTGAATAAAAAGTATAAACTAACCCATCTATTTCCTCCATAATGTCAGGACAATTGATTAAATTATTTAATATTTTATTAATAAAAGAAACATCAATGAATTTTCTTCCGGAATACAGGGTATGTAAACCTAATTTTAACGCTAGTCCATCAGTTGTTCGTACAATGTGTCGCAAATATTGAACTTCTACACGTATTTCAATCAATTTACATTTGTACCGAATTTTACATTTAACCGTACAATCGTATTATATTATTGTATTCTTTCTATTACCTCTACGCCACCTCCGCTCACTTTCCTTTTACGCGTATTTTTAACAATTCATTATCATTCGTATCCTATATTGTCCGCACAAAATACACGTAAAATATGTTACGTGAAATAATATAAATACAAGGGAAACGTGATATTAATGAGATAACTGGAATGCGCGTAAATAATATTCGCGTTACATCGGATGAGCGCGCCCGCATCCATTACGTTCTTACGACATACCTCGAATAACAATATAATAATACCATTATGGTTAACAACCCAAATGTATGCTCTTATGTTTAGAGTAGGCAACTCGGCCGACAACGTGTGCACCGGTGCTGCTAATTTGCCTATACAGTGTGCCGTACAAACGTACACCCAGCATCATCACAGTGTGTTTCGGATGGAAGCGGGGTGTGTCACGTCGTCATCGTTTCGGGAACACGACGTATTTCTGCTCAAATAATTCGAACAAAATACTAGTTCGTCGTACGCAATTTAAATCTCCTAATTCGTGCCGTGATGATTGCAACGTAACGTGTTCCCGTACACGGCCAAACATTATATTAGAATATTCAAATATACAAATTTCCATGATAAATACATTTATATAACTCGAACGGAAAAGAAATAAAATTTGAGAGTGCCATGGTATATAATATAAAAACAATATAAAGCATAATAGATAAACCGGTTGAAACACATTAAAGAGGGCCAAAATTCGGTTTTGCGTAGTCTGTTGATTTTAATCTATACTGATACGTCAATTCGTTGTTAAAATCTGTAGCGACTATGTGAACGCAGCCACCAGATGTTGTAATATTTTGCATTTAAATTGACAAAATTAGGTTTTTTTCGTTAAAAAATGTTAGTGTCAGTTTTTTTTTTTTTGTTGTTGTTGTAAACATGTTTTTTTTATCAATCTGAATGCAATCGATTAAAGTTACATTTTGAAGCTGCATCCACGTGGTCGATATCAATTTCAACAATAGGATATTTTACCTGTATAGTATTATAAAATCAATGATCATGTGTAAAATAATATTTCAATTTTACCACTTGCTCGTATGGACAAAATACGTAGACGTATTGAATTCATAAATATGTAATAACAATGAAAATAATATAAACTTAATTATTAATATAATAATAATATCTATTCAACATATTTTGTTATAACAACATTTCGAATTAACAATCTAACTTCATACAAAATATATAAAAACTTATTATATCACGGATTAAAGAGAAGACGGAAAGTATAATTGGTTCAAATTCATTAACTGTATAAAAAAGTTTGAACATCAAAAATGTAAACCAATTATATACGTACTGAAAGAATTTTAAATTCAATTAGCTCAAGACTTTGCATTTTCTTCGTAGTCAAAAGAGTAATTGGTTTTGAACTCAAGAGTTATATTATACTAAGTTAGTGGCTTTTTACTCGGTTTCTATGATAAATAAATAAGATAACCATCTTTTTTACATTTTTATACATAATGCATTATTAACACGGAGAAATAAAATGGTGTATTTTAAATACATTTTTACTATACTGCTAATATAAAATAATGGTTTTAGAATTATATTAAAAATAACCAGGACAAAAATATGAGAGTTCTGAATATACAAAAAACTTTTTAGATCAAATAAAAAACTGATGGGGATTTTAATCAATAACAACTATAATTTGAAAAACCGTAGGCGTTTATATTATTCCCATAAACATCACCCGATCGCGATTACGTTTTAAACATCTAGTGCTTCCTTCGTAACATCTATTGTTTAAGATAAAATTTAGCCATAGTATATGCAACAACGAACAATATTAAAGTTTGATCAAACATATACAAAGATTATACGGTTCGATTAGGATTCAAATAAATTATTATAAGTTCGAAAGTTCGGATTGGGCCCTATACCCAAAACTAATATTGAATTACCCATTACTAGTACTAATAATAAGCTTCATGTTTATAAACGTACGTCATAACTGTTGGATCATTATATTTAGTTCATGAGGCAAATCTGTATTCTATGACTACGATAATACTTATTTGTACTGAACCGTGCGTGTTCTAAGGCAACACTTAAAATTACTATTTTTGTATCGAACAGCACCTAAACCCCCTACCACAGTGTTTTCATAGTCAAAACTATCAAATAGATTCGTCTAATACCACATAATCTCTCCCAACTTTGTGTTATTACTTTCATGAAGGGAAAGGAAAGGAGTAAATTTGTTTTAATTAGTACACGAAGCAAGGTTGCTTTTAATAGCTTTGGTACAACTTCTCTTCCAGTATCTAGCCAGTTACTCCGAACGTCTTCTGAAACTATGAACTCCTATACAACGATTAACTTAAAGTCACATACTTCTATAAATATTGTTTTCAGTAACTTCATTTTGTATTCGCAGAACATGTTTCCGGGGCCAATCTAAAGTGTTATACCGCTGACCCAGCCAAAACATCTTTTAGTCGTCCCTTTAGTGATCTACATTTCAATTCACAAATAATAATATTTACAAAAAAAAAAAAAGGATTTTTCAACACAAAATGGTGCAGAAGCAATATCTAAGTAAAATATAGTTATTTATTGATCTATTCATGTATTAAATTTACCTCACACTATTATTTTTACGTGAAAACCATCGACAAGTTTTTCAATTTCAATTTCTTTGTCACATATTTTTTGATTGAAATCATAGCAAAATCATGTTTCACTATTCTCGATTCATCAAAGCACTTGTTTAACTTCGATATTATAATATAATCTGGAATTCCCTGCAACTAAATCTGCCGCTCTTTAAAAATGTCTACCATAAGTAACAACCTATTTGCCATTCCTTCGTTCTTGCATGTTTCCAAATGTTATACCATCTATATTATAATAGCCTGTATAATTCAATTGTGAAAAGTAAAAGATATATAAATATATATATATACACAATGTTTTATTATGCATCACATATATATTTTTTTTTCAAATAAAATATGAATTCAACAACAAAATGTCTATAGACAATTCTTATAAGTTCAAACATGAATATGAATAATATATACTATGTAGACGATAAAACGTGAATAGTAAAAAATTTTTCAACAGAAAGTACATCGCACGAAAGTCTTTGAAAAGTTTGCCAGTATCATGTATAATATAGTTAGTTAAATTTTTAATAAGTGTGACTGTGTACGCTTTCAGGTAAACATAGCAATATCATTGTCCCTCCGTCGTGGATCGTTAAGCTACCGCGGAAAGGCAACTTCAAGTCTAGCATAAGATCGCCGAAAAAACGATCGTCCAAGAAGAAAACGAAAGATAAGGTAAATATATTGTAATTCTTCCTTTGTAGCAACGCAATCTTTTTAAAAGTAAATCAACGCAGTACATATGCGGCCGACGTATTGCGTGCACTAGTGCCCAACCCGTATAATAATATTATACACGTACATGGAATCGCTAGTAAATTATTTCACCTCTTATCCGTTGGCCCTCGGCTCTGTTTGATTCGGCAAAACAAAAAGTTCGACAGGTGCGTATATACATACAGCCATTGACTTTTAAAAGTGTGCGGTTTTTTTTTTATTTTCAACACGCGCCTACTACTACATTTTAATAATTAATTAAAACTGCTTACATTATTTATGACCTTTATACAACAATGCGCGTTTGTCGTCATTGATAAATGTATTATTTACGTCCATAGTACAATGTACGCGTGCACGCAACGATATCGATATGGTATTTAAAGTTTAAAACTTTTTCTGCAGTTCTCCACTCGGCTGACGTATTAAAACGCGCATCGTGATGCTGTTCAGCATTCAAACGTTCTATAGAAGGCAGTCATTTTTTTAATTTTTTCCATCAGTTCGGCATCATATTATTAATTCGTCAAAACTGTTGACTTCTGCTGCAGCTGTTATGGTTCGACTGATAGTTTAGTACAATATGACACTATTTGCGAGTATGTCGTTTTCGCGAAACGAAAAATAAACAACTTAATGCCGATTATAGACGCGAGATTGCGATTCATAATTGTATTATTATTATACACTTCATCGTTCTCCCGGTTGGCGGATCAATAACCGCTGTCGCATAATAGCGTACACCGCCGTCCGCTGGGTTGTTGTTTTGCATAACATTACAGTACACACGGTGTATCGCGTCGTTTTAGCTAATGGATAAGACGCAAAACGTGAAACTTTCTCCGCTGACCACGTCATGCGGCCGTGTGACCTCGAACACGTACGTAAAAACATTGGATATTGCGCTTTTGCAATGTTCGAAATCGACTATTATCAACGTTTATAAGCATTCCCGTAGGTATGCCCGAGCCGTCCACTAAAGGATATTCTTCGATGGCTTCTCTTTTATCCAATTACGATGTTATCGACGGCCAATTATACACCTATGTACAAACGTATTATGCGTAGTATACATCGGCGTAGGCGATTGACGACCCGAGTCGGTCATACGTACTGCACTATAAGCTCGACGTGACTCGGAAAACTGCATATAATTTACGTTAGGGCCTCCCGGTTCGGAAACACTGTACGTCGTGTCGATATACGCGTTACGCGACAACCGTGGGGTAGTACTTTACCGTGCGACACGGTTTACTCTAAACACTGTAACACGTTTAAAACTGCACATTACACCGATTGTATAACCACAGTGTTTTCTTAACATTGTATTTTTGTAGAAAACTTTGTAAGGTTCGGAATATTTCCATCTCGGTCATTGGATCTCATTAACGTGTTATTATTATTATTATTATTATTATTATTATCGTTCGGGTTTGTCGGTCAGACCTACCACCCATTTCCCCTACTACGATCGATTGTCGGATGTGTCATTTTGATTTTTGTCATATGTGAATTTTAAGCTAGATATTGGATGAATACGGACGGAATTTTGTTTTGTCGTTACCTAGCCATCGGTAGTGTCACAACTTATTCTTATTTTTAATTATCTTACTATTATATGTATTCTTTTTTGCGACATTGCCTACATAAATGGGATGGAGTAGAGCGTCTGGAATCACTCCTGTTGGGAGGATATCCCGATGTCGGACCCGAACGTGGACAGGACACGAATGTGTACCCTGGGTAATATAAATTGGTAATCTCTTTTACCTTGACCAGTACATTTTTTTTCTCGTCTGTTGTTGTGTTATTTACTATTGCTACTACATTTTGTTACCATTGGCCTGTATTGTTGTCCTATTCTTGTTTAATGTTCGTCTGTTTTGAATTATTATTGTCTCTATAATTGAGTTTGTTTTACCTGAAGGAGGTTTGTCTATTAGTGAGAATTATGTAAACGTTTTTAAATGAAAATTTGGAAATCAAAGTTGGTTTCATCGCGTTAAAAAAATAAATCAATTAATTTCATGATAATGAGTCTGGCAAGACTCATTCGCAACCAAGTCCACGGTCTTTGCGTATCCATTGCAAAAGCCCGTGGCTAGCGGCCCCGCTCATTATATTCAGTTTAAACGAGTCCACATGGGATTTCGTTTCTAAATTGAATATTAATCGCCATAACTTTTCAATAGTTATATATTTTATTCGTCTCCACGCAGTGGTAACTCGTACGGAAAAAATAAAAATAGCCGTCCGACGCTAGAACTTAACCGAAAGAACTTAAACGACGGTATTAAATTATTTCAAGTTCAAACGGAAACCATCAGAATCTGCTCGCGATCACACGGGCGCGATGTACCTGTAGCATTAATGTTTCATAGACTTGCACCCATTCGTGTGTTACTTCCTAGCTATTTTTTATTTTTTTGGTATGTACGAGGCCGCTATACATTTTACCTCCGCTGACTTGTACATCAATGTTCATTAGTTGAACGTTTGTTTACCTGCGCATCATACGCCGTACAGCACCCTGTCAATTTATCGGGAAATATTGTTTTTCATATTGTAAATTGCGACTATCAACATGTGGTCTAAAAATAAATTAGGGTTTCGACGTGAACGTATCAGGCTAGCTGTGTATATGGTGTACTCTATATTATGATACTACGTTATATAGTCGACCGATACGCTGTAACGGTGTGAATTTTGCGTTATTATCTAATGATCGCACAGCGGACCTGGTACTCACCACCGGTATAACACGCTATCAACCCCTGGGCAATGTAAACAATACACGAACAAACACGGTCGCAGTGAACACTATCACACACGCACATATACCCGTTGTCGGTAATTTTTCATTGGTTCAGTTAAAAATGTCCTCGCGAAAATCGCACGTCACTATTCACACGTACGGGTTATACACACACACACACACACGGTTATATATATATATATATCGTAAGCTCATTTACCTCGCAACACACACAAGTAGGGGTGGCATTTTCCCTCGGCTCCTGTCGACTGCGACTGTCTGTCAAAACGCCGACGTATTTCTCCGAACACGTCAGATATAAAATCACTTTTCCGATAGGTTTACGTACTGTCGTGTATAGGGTGTAGTGACAGATACTGAGAACTAAAATATTACTACAACAGGTGGAAACAGACGAGTCAAAAATAAATGTTTCCCAAACTATTATCATATTTTATGTACACGCTTGCGCTGTTCGTCGGAAAATGGCTGAGTTCTATTCCTTATGAATATTAATAAACAAAACAAAATTGAAATTGAAATTAATAAAGATATTTGGCTGGTTTAACGAGGCTATCATTCGTTAGATATTGCTACCAGTTATAATAATGTTATGTACGTCTGGTACAATGGTACTCGCATTGCCTGGTTCTACTCGTATATTCGTTGTAGGCTTCATAAAAAAATTAAATATCTTTTTCAAACGTGGACTTACCAGTTGTCATTTTTATTTAATTTTAGTTAAATATTTCCCGTAAACCACATAAGTTGGTTAAACATTTAATGGACCGTGGGTATAGTACTGTAAATGTATCTTACAAATAACTGCAAATAAACAATATTTCCGAAATATCTTCGTACCGTTTAAATCCATTAGAGTGCGAAACAATGAGCGTGTTTACTATGATTTATCAACCGCTACGTAACATCAAATTTTCCTCACAAAAATTATTCCACTGAACTTTATGGCATTACGAGAAATATTTTCACGGTGTAATAAAACGTTAAACTTTTTTAATTATTGATATAATAAGTATAGACATACGTGTAGTTCACAGAATGGCTCAATTACGGAAGACATCTAACATATAATAACACCTATGATTCAACGCTTAGCGTTCATGACATATTCGAGTTTAGGTAATAATAAATATTAAAATTTTGAAAAGTCAACCGTTTAATCAATTTGCCATATGTCCCATACGTTTATCCATGATATTTGTTCAATAAATTAATAATCCATAAATTTTAGAGATGGGAATTATTTGAATGTTTGAATATTCGAATAATTCCCATCATTAATAAGTTATCCTATATTTTTCTTTCGATATACGAGTACTTATATTATTATGATACATATTAATCATTTGTGCGTTATTAATACGAGTAGTATACATAATAACCACATAATTTATCTTATCTCCATAAACTCCTCTCTGGCTCTATTGACTCTTCTTCCCTGCTTGTAAAAATTAATGATTAATATGAATGTTCACAACAATTAAAATTTTTCTATTCTTCATTGCACAACTAGATAATTATTTGAGAAACAAACCTCTTACCTGAATGATGGGAATCGCCAACGAAAACCAGTTATTTTTCGATTAATATTTTTTTTTCTCGTTAATCGTTAAGTTTATTATTATTAAGGTAATTGTGATTTACAATAATTTATTTTGTCAAAATACTTTTATATATATTGGGTTCTTGACCGTAATTTATTTAAAATAAAATTATTATTCCCAAGTAAATAGTTTTATTTAGCATATTTATATATGCTTATATGTTTATTAATCTGGAGAGATCCATTACCTTAAAATTAAAATTATTACATGAACTTCAATGGTTTGGCGAAGAGCCAAGATATGGTTTTCACAAAGTTAATGTTTCTTTTATACCTACTGTCTGTAAATACATTGTACGCTTTCCAATTTGCCAAGCTTGTTCTAATTGTTTTGGCATAGCGTTCTTCCACGACTATATAAGTAACTATTAAGTAAGCTATATCTACTGGCCGAAATTCTGAGTTTTAAGACTTTATACTAGCTAAGTACAAGCCAAAACTCTCAAGTGCTCTCAAGTTGAATAATTATATCATCATTTTTTGTCTTGTTTTTTCTTTTTTAGCAACTGAAAAGAATTCATTACTTTTATATTGATTTTTCTCGTTTATAAAACAGTAAATTACTGAAAATAAATTTGTGTGTAAACTCATTCAATACCTTCAAATCTAAACGTTTTTTAACATTGTATATAACTATAATAACAAATAGCTGTTTTTATGACAATATTACAATTATTAAAACAAAAATATTAAGTACATCGTAATATTAACAAAAATATTGTTTATTTATAAGGAAACAATATGTTAACAATTATTTTTCATTAATAATAATAAAAACAATAATGATTTAGTTTCGATGCTATTTACGAGTAATGATAAACAGGGCAACTAAGCTTAAGTGACTCGATTCATCATCATTTAAGACATTTGAATCGATCAAAGATATAATTTATTCAATCTAATGCCAATGTACTATATGGATTGTATAGTACGTGACAACACGTGACGTATTTATAATAACTCTTTTATAATGTGTCAGTTGTTTGAACACCTGTATAATGAACAAGAGACGCATAATGTTTCATTTAAAATATATTCGCTCAACTTCAGTTTATAATTACAATACATGCACGTTACATTAGACTGTTAATTTTTTTCGTTCACATATCATACAAAATAGATTCGAAATAATTACTTACAGCTAGTATATTGTCTTGATTTAATATGTTTTGCATCTATTTATGTAGATTTTTTTTTGTAATGGTGTTCGATGAAATGAATATGTCCGAGAGAAAACGTAGATATTATATTTTCTACACCCGTATAATCACTGGCTCATTTACCCGACCTCGCTAAGAATATATTTTACTACTTTAGATTGGAGAACATAAATGTGTGTATTATATGGAAAAAAAAAATTGGTTAAAAAACGCGCACAATCATCTTTATTTTATTTTTATTGTTAATTTATTTCTATTTCAATCGGTAACTATTAAAATTAATATAATAAATAAAAATATAAAAATATTTCCCAGGCAATCAAAAATTAATAAAAAGAATACATATTTCTAAATCATTTCTGGAAGAATCATCCACCTCAGAATCCAAAACGTTTTTGACCTTAAAAGGCCTTCAACTAATTAACAATTAACTAATAAACAAATAATATCGACAATTATAATTTTTTCGGTATTGGAAAACAATTAACAATTATAGCTGACATTTTATCTACTGTTTCTTGGTAAAAGCTATTTAAATACCCTTGATAATAAATCCTATGATCCACGCGAAGCAGTTTTATTTTCATCAATTTTATAAATTAATAAATATAAAATGAACTATATAATTATTGTAATAGTAAAATATGATGCGCTAAAAAGCCGAATGGCCGAATAGCAAAATCTAATGTCCATCCACCACCAATAACCGTTCAGTAATGTTTTTTCAATACAATCGATTTTACTACGGATAGCGTTTAAATGAGATTCAAAAATAAATATATAAATATATATTATCTAATTTTTTCTATTTTATATTCATAAAAACTCGTATTGCATATGGAAACAAGTTTTCATTGGACGTCGAATTTTCTACTTGTTTAATGCATAACTTGTATTCACCCCACGAAACAACTATCCTAGTAAGTTATTTCTTTTTTTTCGAAATAATTGATAATGGTTTTAGATATATTTTTTTTATATTTAGAACTTTAAAATCATTGTACAAATTTATAGTTAGACATCTTAATCCTTTCTTAATAGTAAACTTAATTAGTTTATTTTGGCTTATCTGAAGACAAGACATTGATGTATTCACACCCCATTCTATGATTCCATATGCAATGACAGACTTAACAAGAGCAAAATTTATTAAGTAGTACCTCTCCATACTTTCATAATATAGATTGTTTTTATTACTTTTTAACAAACTGAGGATACTTGTTCCGTCCATTTTACTATTTGAATACTTAATATTTTTTACAATTATTTGGCATGGAACAAATCACAATTATGTTACAAAGCTTATAAGTTATAATAGTTCTATAACTTATATATTTTAATAGATTTTAATGACCTAAAAATTTAATAAATTACGTAAAAATATGTATTAACAATGTGAAAAATGTAATAAATGTATTAAAAATGTAAAAAATTACTACCAAAAATGCACTAAATTTTTTTTATTTTATTTGATCAATGCTTTCCACACACTTAGTCCGTACTATTGTTATCGTTATCGACTATTGTACCATCATTTAATGACATAACGATAACATAAGACGATAAAGTGTAGTTGTCAATAATTTGATTAAAGAAAAATATTGTATACTTGAAATTGTTTGAATTTTTTCCAAAAATCCTAAATTTTTAATAAATATGAAAATAATAATAATAAATAAATAATAAGAAAGAAGTATATACGACAAAAAAATGCGAAAAAATTTTAAATAAAATTTGAATTACATGAATCTCCACCACTTGAAACATATTTTTGCTAAACTGAGCATGTAAGGATTTAGAAAAAAAAATGCATTTTCCATTTAAATCCGTGTCCTACTTATAACATTTATATTTGGAGTTTATGTATTGTATATGTACGTTTTTATAACAAATCTGGCAAAACATTGAAATAAAATTGACATATTATACAGGGCCAAATGAAACCTTCAACTAATCACTAGAGAAAATATTTACTTTTCAATTAATTATAAAATGTATAACTTTACATTAAACGGAAAATATTTCATAAAGTTAATTATATTTTAAACTTTTAATAAATAAACAAGATTGAATAGGTAATTAATCTGTTACCATAATAAGCAAAAAACTGTGTAAAAATATAAACTTACAAATTAAGCCTCGAACAAATAAATTATGCAAAATACAAACTTAAATATTTACAAAATCCACAAATATTATATACATATAATTCAAAATTCAAATAATTATTAATACTTCATTTTTTATTATTCGAACTTCATTAAGTTTTAAATTTAAATTTAAACAAACAAAAAAGTATTGACTTTTATTTGAATATGAGATTCGTGTTATGAACTATAATGTATACTATCCAAGGAATTATGGGACCCATAATTTATGTCTATATTTTTTATTTTTTTTTTTTATGATAAATAATACAATTGTAATAAATAATAACTTGTGATTTGAAACTGTATCATAATTGCATTCACATACAATACTAATAATATTTTAGTATTACTATTTTAGTCATATTATTGTTCTTTTAATTAAAATTCATAAACAGATAATAAATAACCACGTGTGCGTTCGTTTTGAACTATTGCAATTGTACGGTGAAATATTCTTACGTACACACAAATATAATATTATAATCGATTATTAGTTAACCAATATAACGGGACACGTTTAAATATTGTTAGAAACATCTGATAGCGGCTGCGGCGGCTCAAAAATAAATGCCGTGGTTAAGCCAATAAACATAATATGGCTTCAGCAAAATAATGATAACGGGGGTCATGCAGAATAATATCAATCGGGGTAGGAAAAAAGCGCGTGGTCAAAATTGCGAAAATCTCATGATATTGCGAGTTCACCGTCGACGGAAAACGGATACGCATCACCCGTTACCAATTACCCCGCCAAATCAGCGACGCTTGACAATTGAAACTGGCTAACATAGATCGCCATAGGATCACCGTAGAAAGCATTTGGAATGCAATACAACAAGCACCTAAGGGTAAAAATTTTAATGTTCTACGCGAACGCGTTCGAGCAATAATCATGCATTTTGTAGTACAAGTGCATTTCACACATGTGTGTATATAACATATTATATTATGAGAATATGCATCGTGTCACGTAACTAGGTCAGTCTACTGGAAAAAAAAAATTATTGAACCGATCTGATCGTCCTATTTTCGCGTAATACCTTTGCACACGGTAGCACGGACGCTTTTTGTATTTATTTTAATAATTTTAATTAAAAACTGATTCGTAACCAATTACAACGGTATTGCTTGTAAAACCAAAATGTTATCATAATGGAACACACCGTACGCGCATTGGTATAATTTATTACATTAAAAAGAGAACGAGCGCTCTGAATTTACGACTCGGCGTGAGTGCTCGTATAGTGGGTATTATGAGGTTTTCTCGCAGCGATGTGGACAATCGATGCCGAATTCTTTAATCGAATGTTTACGTTACCATTAGGAACGCAGCGAAGTTTATTTTTAATTTCTACTAGGAGAGATTTGAAAATTTCCGATGAAATGTCGATCGGACAAAACTATTTCTTCAATAGAATTTAATGTGTAGAGCTCTGAGAAAGGTCTTTGGGAATGAATCTATAATCCAAATTCTGTGAAAACGCGCGTTCGATGAATCCGAAGGCTTAGGACAGGGTACTGACATCAGGACACACACGAAATCGAAAATATTTGGTCAATAGCGATATTTTGGTTCATCCTAAGGATGCGCGAGGACCGGGGATAAGCTTGAAATGAAAAATCCACACGTGTAAGAGCTTTTGGCAAGAACTCCGTTTTGACGGAGATGAACTTATTCACGGTGAGACACGACGCTTAGGCGTAGCCCGTAACGTAACAATCATGTTCTCGGAGTGCACACCCGTAATGAAGGTGCCGTGTGTGTTAGTAATGGTTATTAAAATCATGATTCGCAATGCGATGGATGTGGTGGGCGTTGGTGTGATTTTTCAAAACGCCGTAATGGTACTCCATGGGTAACGACCGGCGGCTGGGGATTGTCGTAACTTTTGTGAAATATTCTTGAAACGCGTGATGGAAAGGGTTACAACTGGGGGGTTGCACGTCGACGCACGGCCGAACACTCGAAAACTACCCCCGGAACAAACTATGTGTGCCGTCGTCACCGGTCACGACGTCATCATGCGGCACTATGTAGCACGACATTCAGCTGCTGGTGCGTCCATGTTATAAATACACCGTAACGGCGTACGGTTTTTCGATTCTTCTTATCGCCTCTGAGGATTTCAGACGGTTCCTTGCAGCCAGATCCATAGCAAAAGGGTGGGTCTACAGATTGTGTGTATATATAATAAAAAAATAAATGAAAAAAATAAAAATCTTATTTGATCGTCACGGACATGCGTATTAAATGATGTCCGGTACTATTGTCGCTGTTATTGTAATGTATGCACTGTGTGTAAATCAAAAGCTGCTGACATTATTAATATTACCAAGGAATTGGAGAATGTCTACTGCGAGGATTATTGATTTCGGTTTTTAATGCGTCAGACCGGTGGTAATTTGATAACAATACCGTTGGTGTTTATGATCAATAAACAAGAGTGAAATTGCCGTGGTTCATTTCAATAAACGCGCGTTGGGAAAACGAAAATAGTAATAATAATAATAATAATAATAAATGCAAATATTTTACAAAAAGAGTTAAAAGAAAACAATGTTTTCCCTAGAGGGGTTCGTCGTGTTCCGTTTTCCATCCGTATCGCAACAAAGGCTGTATTTATATTTTAATTTTTAATACGACTGCATTTCAAATAATATATTTTATGTATATATACGTGGGTGGGTGTGCGCGCGCGTTCTTCTCTCTTTTCTATCAGATAAATAATGAAAAGTAAACATTGGACATGGGAACAGTAGCATTATCATTAAAGACGTAGAAAGTTTAACTACAGTTCATTAGTACCGTCTGCCCATTAGAGCGTACTGCTACAACTCTCGGATCGTATTTCACTTATTGTGACCGGGCTCGGGTGGGCTCTGTGAGTTCGTTAAGACGGGTCGAAAAGTGTTTCACTAACGTGTACGTTTAAATCATTGTAATAAATCCTATTAAACTCAGTTCGTCAAGACCGAACGAGACCAACAAGTATTATATTGACGTTGTATACAACAATAAAAATTAATTAATTCCTTTGCCTCTCTCCGCGGGTGAGGCACACTCGAGTACATACACCGGGCTTAAGTCGGTCGGTCGATCGTTAATATTATAATAAATGTTCGCGATTCGTATTATTATTATTTTGATGTATTTTCGTTTGCCGTTCGCAGCCCGACAAAGAAGACAAGTTATTCGTGATCAAACCGATCCCGACGCTGAACGTCAAGCCTGTGATAATATTTATTAACCCCAAGTCAGGCGGCAACCAGGGTGTGAAGCTGCTGCAAAAGTTCCAATGGCACCTGAACCCCAGACAGGTATTCGATCTCAGCCGCGGTGGTCCCAGAATGGGCTTGGAACTGTACAAGAAGGTACCGAACCTCCGGGTGCTGGCGTGCGGCGGTGACGGCACTGTCGGATGGGTCCTGTCAATCCTGGACCAAATATCCAACGCTGTGTCGTTTCCGGTAGGCGTGCTACCGTTGGGCACAGGCAACGATTTGGCCAGAGCTCTTGGTTGGGGAGGCGTAAGTAGTCTATGACCATGTGTTCCATAACATATTATATTGTATTGACTCAAACTCGACTGATGCACGTTAATTGTACGACACAATTTTTTTTTCTTCTATTTCCAATAACAGATGGCCATCGCAGATGTGAACAAATCGTTATTTTATTGCTCCGAATCGATTTTATGACCATGTTGTAAACAATGTTATTACTGTTACAACCATTTTTAAGCGCAGAAATATCCGAGAATATCAATCGTTAATCGTAGAATAGGCCGAATGACGAGACGTTTTACTGAACCAGATGTATCCGTTTATGAAAATCAATATTATTCCGAGTGAATACGTTTTTTCGCTTTATTTTAATAAATTTATTATAAAAACGATTTCATTCCATCGAAACGTCGTGATTTCTGTAAGACGATTCGCAAATGAACGGACAATTTTTATTATTTTTTAGTAAACTTTTTAAGTATTAATTTAAAAAAAAAAAAAGTATTCGCCTGTTTGAGTAAGAACTGAATTTGAAATGACGTCTAATTGATGTAAAAATAATCAATATAATATTATATTAAATTCCGTTACGTCCGTAAAGAAGTTTTTATAATCATCATTCAGCGTAAACATTTTTTCGAACTACATAGTTTTATTTTTACATTGATGATTCTACCACACATTTAATTGTTTTCTGAATAATATTTTTCTGGTCCCTTTAAAAATAATTAAATTTCAACAATTTCAGAAACTTCAAAGTAAAATACATATATACTTACATGTATAAATAAATATACACGAGTATATATTTAAGTATGCAATCATACAGTTATGAAAACACATTAATAACAGTTAAAAAAAGTTATCATCAAATATAATTAAAGAATATATAAAAACGAATAATATTTGATACTAAGCTGTAGCGGATTTTAAAACCGAAAACAATAATAAATCAAAAAACAATTCTAAGCAGAGTTCAATGCAATCGTTCATTTTATCTTATCGATTTTCTGTTAGTGTTAGGTTAAGTTTTATAAGAAGAATTTTAAGCATTATCTTTTAATTTAAATCTCATGTTAATCTAAACAAAAAGTAAATCTACATTATTTATAGTATGATGATATTTATTTGGTCCATATTTGAATTATATGAACAATTATTGAAATTTTCTCATAATGATGGTACTCTCATTTTATTATCTTGATTTCAGAACGATCGCATAAGATTTTTGACATTTTTCATTAATTTTCATTACCCGCAAAAATATTAACTTATAATAAAAAGCAAGAATAATAAAAACTCGCTTTGCTCCGAAGTTTAATCAATATATTATATTCAATTGTATACATTATATTAATTTAATCGTCCAACAGTCTAAAAGATTTGTTTTTCTTCGGTAACTAAATTAATAATTGTATTTACAGGGTTATATGGATGAACCGGTATCAAAAATATTAACCAATTTAGAAGAAAGCGAAACAGTACGGTTGGACCGCTGGAACTTGGATGTGGTACCCAACGAAAATGTTAAGGGAACTGACTACGCTGGAAACGAAAATTTGCCATTAAACGTGATAAATAATTACTACTCGTTGGGAGTAGACGCTCAGATCGCACTTGAATTTCACGAAGCTAGAGGTAAGAAATTGCATAAATAACCATCAATAATCATTATTATTATGTACATAAATATCAAAACGTACAATAATCATCTTAAGGTTGGGTATAGGTATTCATTAATTTAATGTATAATACAGTGGCTCCCTAATTTTTTTGGGACACATATCCTCGAAACAAAAACAAATTAATCGGGCCTCCCATGAATAAATAAAACAACATTTTTTATTTAAATATAAGCATAATGTTTTTTGATAACAAAAAATAATTATCATTATTATTATTATTATTATTATTATTATTATTATTATTATTATTGTTATTATTATTATGACTACTCGTAAGTTAATGTGAAAAATGCGGTTGTTCTGCACATACTTGTAGTAATGCATCAATATTTGGAATCAACGTTATAACTACTATACGCATTTCTTTTTCAACATTAAATTTGGACCGGTATTTCGATTTTCAAACAGTAACCGTGGAAAATCCTGCCTCACACAAATATTATGTTGCAAATAGTATTAACATACGCAAATCTTTATTGGTAACTTCGAGATACTATTTTTTATGCTTTTCCAAAATCCTAAAAATTACAATAAAGAAATTTTATAATAATGATAATAATGCATATGAGAACAAGTTATAATTATTAGTTAAAAAAAAAAAATCCCGAATAAAATGAAGGATTATTCATAAAAGAAAACTCAAGTAAAGAAAAATTGAATTGATTATCGGCAAGGTGATTTTGTTTCATTGAAATCAGACGTTTTGTCGATCATTCTTAAATGCATCCAGTTTTTTACCTCAAAATCCATTGTAATATTATGGCGTTTCGAGTCTTAGAGTTTTCCTTAAAGTAACATCCAGTATGATCCAAAAAACTAATTTTTTTTTTATATTCCAAGACACCGAAATACAAAACGTATAAGCACACATCATGATTTTACGATTATCTATTGATGATTTCTAGTATTATATTATTATTTTGATTCGATTATTTCAGAGGCTAATCCGGAAAAGTTTAGTTCACGAATGTACAATAAGTTATTCTACGGCGTCAGAGGTGGCATCGAGTTGCTGGATCGCAAGTGGAAAGGTTTATCGGAAATGGTATTATTGGAATGCGATGGCAAAGACATGACACAACGGATCAAAGACTTAAAAGTACATGCCATATTGTTCTTGAACATTCCCAGCTATGGCGGAGGCACACGACCATGGAACAAATCGGCGGGCAACAATGCGACAGACGACGGACTTATCGAAGTCATCGGTTTAACGATCATGCAAATTGTAAGCGATTCTATACTCTACTCGTTTACATATTATAATTGCTTATAAATATGGAAATTATCGTTTATATTTTATAACAATTATTTAAATTTAACTGAAATTATTGTATTTTAACGTACCATGTACCTAATAGGATTCCTGCATTTTATCAAATACATCATTATTAACATCCCGCGCAGCAACATAATAACTTTATTATATACTCTAAGTAATAATAGTTTACGAAAAATTATACACATCTTTTTCGTGTGAAAACGAAAATATTATTTCATTTTCTACAGTCTATTTTAATTTTTAATCTTATTCATAAAACACAATGACACTCTGTCAGTGTTATTCATATTAAAGGCATATTCTTTTATAATGAAAATACTTGAAAATTAAAATTAATACAGTATGTACTTTAAACTGTACATATTTTTTTGAATAAGAAAAATCGATGTTTTACTCTGATATCGACTTTAATCGCTATAGGCGTAAGAAAAACCTTGAAACAGCTAAGACTCATCCATTTAAGCATCGTCGTTAACTTTATTTTTCTTTTAGACCCGATTGCAAACCGGAGGAACAGGGACACCTCTATGCCAATGCAAAACCGCTCGCATAATCACCAATAAATCGGTACCCATGCAAGTGGACGGTGAAGCATGCCGTCTAAAACCGTCTGTAATCACCCTAGGGTTTTTCAATCAGGCGTCTATGATGGCTAAACGACGAAAAGGCAGACAGACGCCTACTCGGTAAGTTAATAACTTGATTATTGCAAGCTCTATCAATATTTCAGCCGCAATGTATGTGATATGTTTACAAAGTTTGGATAACAATATGTCTGTGATATTTCAGAGAAACTACTATCGATAAACGCAAAGTATCTGTTCAAAGACTAAGGCTTCAAGATTACGAGCAACATCACTGTGACAAAGAACTGCTCGTCCAATCATGTTAGTTGGCCACATAATACATCCGGTTACAGTTTATAACATTACCGAAAACCCTATTCTACCCTAACTGCTTTATGATGACGTAATTATAACCGTGTTGCTGTTTCGATTGTTTTAGCTATAAATATGGGTGAAATCGAAGTGGAGCCAATTGCGGATTTAGAAACCGTGCGCAATTTGGTCGAAAAATTAGAACTGAACAGCGGCTTATCAAAAGATCACGTGGGCAACGTCATGCCGAAATTATCGCCAGACTGGTGTTTCGTCGACTGTACGTATTATCGGTATTTAGTTGTTATTGGGATAATTTGATCATCAAATGTAATACGCGTCGCACTTATTGCAGGTTGCACGGCTGAACGGTTCTTCAGGATCGACCGAGCACAGGAAAGCCTTCACTACCTTATAGACATCACACACGACCAGTTGTTTATATTAGACGATCCGCAAGGGCCGCCTTCTACAGAAGAAGACTTGACTGTGGTTCTGAAAGCAAAAGAATCTTCCGAAGATTTAGGAGCACAAGACATGACAAGGTCAGTAAAATAATCATTAAACCCGTCGACGGTCAGGTAAGTGGAGCATCTTTTTAAAGGGTTATTGTTATTGGTGTTTAAAGCATGCTGGTTAAATCGGAGGTAAATCGATTGGAGAATATCACAAGACAGTCGACGGTCGCGTTTCAACAAAATGAAGCAACGACCAATGAATGCAATCATTCCATGAGAGCTAGGTACAACGCACTATAGATTATTAATCATATCACTATTATAACGTATTTTTTTCTCAATATATAATAGTACGTTTGTTTTTTCCAAATATTTTATATCATATTTTAAATCATTTGATTTTACAAAAATTAATTTTTCACTTAAAATTTTTTAAAATAAATATGCATTTACGCATTATCTGAACACAATAATTTAATCGTATTGTAAAGGATAATACACTGGATATTTGAGCGGTACTGGTTTGCGTACAAATATCAAAAAGACAACTTGATTGGGCACAAAACTACAACTCGTTTGGGAACAGTCGAGTCGTAATCATTCACATGGTTTGCGCACATTTACCTTTTAGACTTTAATAGTTTAATACCTTGCATATTAATATTTCTTTATTATTAAAGTACTTGCATACATTTTCCTTTACCCTTAACAGACTTTGGACTGTCTATGAATGTATTCAAATGTGTGGTTAGAAATGTATGTTAATTGCTTATTAATAATTGTAATAAATAATATTTAATACTTGTTCAAGTTAAAAATGCATGTTAATTTTAATTTTAATATAATATGATTTGTATATATACGTATAATATATACGGATAATATATACATGTCTATTATTTTTTGCAATAAAAGTTTCCCATTATTTGAATGTATTTAATTTGGTCTATTTCGTCAGATGTATATTTTGTCCATTAGTTTATGCGATGTTCAACTGATTCTATTGACTCCTTACGGCGATAATTATTTATATTTTTGTTGAATGATGTTATTTTTAATTATGTTTCGCTTTGTATTTTAAGAATTACACTTATTACCTGGTGTATGTGGGGATGTGGAGTGTAAAATTGTTGGTTAAAATGTCTATGAAATACTTCTAAACCGTTCGTAGTTCGAGGCTCGTTTTTTGGATGTCCTGGCCATAACGTAGGATTAAATTTTGAATCGGGAATTATATATTTTTCAAGAACGTAGTTGGAAATGAAAAATCTGACGTTGAGCAATCTGATATTAATTGTGTAAAGGCATCTTTTACTTCTTCTGGAGGTAAATACGGCAAACCAAAAAAACTTTTAAGCCAATTACCAATATTGGAATTTTTGTTATTATACTCAAGTAATAATTGTTTGTTACTTTGAATGTGCTGAAACTAACTTTGAGCTAAATGAAAAGTACAAGCCACAATTTTACAATGGGGATAAAGATTTAGTAAAGCATAGTGTGCGGATATCTCAAAATCTACATGGAACTCTTTAATATTTACTTCTTGGTTAAGCGTATAAACACAAAGATCCTGAATTGTTATCCACATTGTATTAAACGTTGAAATTGACTTACTCTTCAAAAAAATATTATTTTCGTGTACGCAAACCAGTTGTATATTTAACATAACCGTGTGCGCAGAGTTCCGATTTTTCAGGTAAAAATTATGAATTGTGCGCAAACAAGTTGCAGCCGGATTTTATAAGTAATGAGTAGGGGGCATGGTGAGACAATGTAAATAGATAAATGAGAAATAAATTCTAGCAGTTCATACCGAGGTATAACGAAGAAAAATGTTGCATGTAACGTTTTTATTCTGCAGTTTTATTCTCTAATCATTCTGATAATATGAATCATGTTATCATCAACAGTTCTCTCTATTTTGTTATCAAAACGAACAATATAATCGCCATATTTTTTTTTAGTATAGTATAATTTATTAAACTATACATATTTATTATATTATATGAATTAGAAGAAAAAAATACAAATTCCGACATTAATGATATTTATAAGACAATACGTTTAAGTAATTCTTTTAAATATTTAACTTGAAATGAATATGTGGGGCCATATGAGACGGGGCTTGGTGAGACACATTTTTTTATAAGTATTACACTACTATAAAGAAAAAATAGACCATAAGAAATAAATATTTATAATAATATTTTAAATAAAATTATTATTTTATTTTGTATTTTTTAATCAAATTAAAATAAAGAAAAGATAATAACTTTTTTTAGTAACAAAAATTGAATGAATTGTGTCTATTTGTAAATTGAGTGTCTTACTGATGCCCCTCTATACGGGCTCTCCCCTATACGTGTTATTTCGATCTTAAATTTTTTAATAAAAATGCTAATAGATTTCCTACCAAAACAATTAAATATATAATTGAAAAATACTAATTCAGTGTAATATTTAAAACAAAAGTACTTTTGAGAATATTAGTTTTTAAATTCATACATAATATTTTTTAAATAATATGCATGATATACCTTCTTTTTTTCTATAATTTTGCATGTTCATTTAGTGATGTATACAGTCGTCTATTTAATTTACAATCAAATGAAGATAAGTAAGTAATATTATATTTTTTAGTTAATAAACCTTAGTATTTTAAGTTAGAAAAATAATTCGCAATTAAATTGCTGAAAATATATTCATACATAGGATATATTTTTGCGTATAATTAGCTTTGTAAGTATATACATTAGTTTTAATTTCACAAGAGTGGATAGGATGTAAAAAAACTACACAACCCGATTAATTAGTGGATCCTTATTATAAGTATTTATTCTAAAATGTTTTTGTTTTGATTTTTTTTTACAGCCATTACAGTCAAGTACGAACTTCTGATAAAATAATCGAAGCGGCTAAAACAGGGAACTTAAACATGGTAATATTTTAACAATAAATACAAAAAACCAACTCTAACCATACCTCTATTCTATATTTATATATATGCTCTGTGAAATGTGTTTTTCTTATGCGAAATCCTTGTATAATGTATGCACATTTATATTATTTTATTGTTTGTATATGTACATTTTATTCAAATTTTCCATCCATTGTACTATTTTGATTTCCTTTTTAAAATCGAATTTACATGTTTTCTATATTTATTTAACCGTAAGTGTCATTCTTACATCTTGTACTCACGTTCGAATTGCATCCTAAATCCCTTATCGCGTCATGTTTTAGTACACGCGTAATGCAGCTTAAAACAAGTTCTATGCGCGTTTGTTTTGCGAAACGTTGACTCGGCGCTCGTGTTAGAAAATAACCACCTCGTTGTTTTATCTCATTCGTTTTCAGAATTCCTGAAAACTTACTTCGGTTCCGACCGCGGTGTCCACCTTTGAACACTTATGGTTGTTTTTTTTTCGGATAGTGAATCTGCAACAAGTACCTTATAATCGTTTTATGAATGCGGGGATTTATCCTTGCCCTCGAATGGTGTTCAAACAGTACACGGTGCAATCACTTTATCATAATAGACTTGTAATTGTGCATTTTTCAGCTGAGAAATCTATTCGAAATGGGTTACTCTTTGATGTCCATCAACAAAGATGGGCAAACGGCATTACACGTAGCAAGTCAGCGCGGAGATTCAAACCTGGTGCGGTACATACTGGCCAATGCGCCGTCGAACATTGTTTCAATCAAAGACAATCAAGAGTAAGTAACGACTCATACAATTTTGGTAATAACATAACAATTTTAAAGCGTAACAAGTAATGGTGGGAGGGGAAGAAAGGGTCAACCTGAAAAGTCTCTTTTGGTATAAGTACGTAATTACGTAAGTCATAAGAATTAGTACATTTTACAACTATCATATTATTTTTTGAACCTATAGTCTAATTTGAAGTAGTATTTTAAAAAAATATTATATTTGAAATGTATATATCTAGAAAAATTGTTAATAAATTAAATTAAACTATGCTCAACAACGGCTCATAATAACAGATTACTCATACACGGTACAAAGTACCAGTGATTCGGGAATATTACTATTAACGCTGATCAGAAGTAGTCAGAAATGTTGATTATCAAATAAAACAACTGAATCGAATCTATTGTTATGACGGTTTTGTATTGGTTAAAGGTTATCCAAAACCTATTGGCCTCGTTCGTATACAATTTGCATATGGATAAAAAATTATAGGGTACAATGTCATACGCTGAACGTGACGGAACAAACTTAAAACGAAACAGAAGTAAGAAGCTGAATATTAAGTGCCCGTGTGAATACAGAGTTTTCGCTTTGCGCTTATACAGACAACAACACCAAATGACTCCCTGTGTACCTATTAACTTATATACATAGCATTCAAGTGGTTACCGAATAAATGTTGAGAACAATTTTATATAAGTGCGAATGAAATCGAATACTTATTTTACGTTTTGCAAAAACGAAACTTTTAGGATGCTTGCAGTACTTGCTATACGCGAAATTGGTTTTCCTCGAATCTTTTATTTACTAATGTTGCGCTATTTTTAAAATTCGAATAAATTCCAAGAATTGTTCGATGCGCACAAAGATCAAATTTTTCGTGATCAACGTACTTCATAAGAAAATACATTTCTCATTAAAATGATGATTTTAAAAATTATTTAATAAAAACGAGTGTTACCTGTTGTATTTAAATGTAATAAATCGATAAAATTCATAAATCCAAACATTCAAGGCCTTTAAAATATGACTTTTAATATCGTTTAAATAAAACTATAAGTGAGGTATTTTGATTAGCTTTTGTTATTTTACCGGGTGAGATAATCCTAAAAATGTGAGCAGGAACTCCAAAAACATCCGGTGTGGGACTTGGGTATCCAAAATGTATCCTTTTACGCGATATCTACCGCGGAATTTGTGAGTAAGAACAGGTGTTACTCCTAAATCCAATCGTGACATGCTTCGCTACGTCTCTAAAAAATAAATCCGATTTAAATATAAATAAAAATGTATCCATGCGAATATCGTTAAAACCGAAATTTATACGCTTATATTATAGTTCGTTAAAAGTGTTAAAGTTTTGAATCAAAGCAAAAATACCGTTGACAAAATGTCCAAAAAGAACAATATTCGTACGTTAAAAACAGCCCGTAAAAAACTAATTTGTTTTCAAATATAAATGTTTATTCATATTTGTTGAAACGCTGGGTACTATTAGCCCGCTCGATTTGCTCGTAAACTAAAAAACTAAAGATTATTTGAGTGACGTTATAATTAAAAAAAAAAAATGTTTAACTTAAAATCTAAATAAAATTAATTTTTAAAAAAATCACATTCTACCGGTGAAAAACATAAATATTTCTTTTTATTTATGTTTAACGTTAAAAAAAATTCAAATTTTTGCCTTGTCAAAAACAATATTTATTCCCATGAAAACAATTTAAATAGGCGTTTATATTTCCAACAACTAAAATAGAACTATTTCGCTCACATAAAAGGTATAATATTATTATTTCTTTTTCTCTTCGTTCATTATATTCACTGGCAAATTTTAAATATGAATCATACAATTAATTTTTGTTTTTCATTATTTATATTTTATATTTTACTATCTACGGTTTTTTTTTTTTTTTTAAATATTTACACATTTTATCTTCATCGATTCAAGAAATGAAAACAGACTAACCGTTTATCATGTAAAAATGCTTTTTATATTTTAATTTTAATTTTTATAACGGGTACCGTTTTTTCTGACATTCTTAGCCATACAGTACCCGGCTTTGTGGAGTTACAGAGGATGCAATGCACCGGGACTTGAAGGCTGAAATTTTTTTATCGGCTTCTGATGCAGGTCCTTGATTTTTTTTATGGCCTAGAATAAAAAAATGTGATTAAATTGAAATCATTTTCATGTCAAATACTGAACAATGGATCCGAGAAAAAAAAATTTTTTAAATATATTATCTTAAAATATATGAACGATTTGTGTTCGTTTACTTGTGCTCTTTAGAATTACTGGATAAGCGTAGACTCCTTCATAAATACCCAATCGATGGCAATCTGCTATATTTCTTCATTGAAGGGGACTTTTCAGTCCAGTCGGGGCCTACGCTATCGCATAATAATTTTATCCGAATGACCATGTGTCGTGTTTTTCTCCAGGGGACAGACAGCTCTGCACGTGGCCGTCAAAAACGGCGAACGCAAGATCTGCTACCTGCTGGTGTCGGCCGGGGCGCCGTTACTGGCTGTCGACAAACACGACCGGACCGCTCAACAGATTGCCGAACAAACCCGAGACTACGACCTTGCCAAGTACTTGGAATGTAAGTACCTTGCTGCAATTTTATTCAGTATATATTTCAGGGGGAAAATAACAGGGGTAGATGATAACCTTTTGGAGAAAATAATAATACCTTCACCGATTTTTTTTTCCAATGTAACGAATTTACCAAAATTGGTTTTTACCATATACCCCCTTGGAAATTGACGATGAATCTCTTCCATCTCGGGATAGAAGGTCTGACATAAACATTGGTTCGATACACACGTACTAAGTTCCCATCTTAGAACCACCCTCGCAGTAGTATCTTATATTGTACAGATTTGTGGCACCGGCGGATATAGATATACGTGAATTCTCCCCAAACTCCACTTGCCCCGTATAAACACTGTATTATTGTAACAAATTTGAATATTCTATGCTCTCACGGCATGCAGAATGCACTTAGCAAATGCATTTTCTCGTTTATGCTACTTTTCCGATAAGCGGCTGCGGAATCTTATACTGCTGCGACACGTTACGTTCGACCGTTCAAATCGTTTTCTATAACTTTGAAAATTATGACGTTTTTTATTTTCATTTTTCATTTGTTTGTTTTTTAGACAGAAGACAAGACGTCGATTTTACTTAAGGATTTAAACCGATACACGGTCTGTATTTCTTTAGAGAAAAATATGAACAGCTTAAAATTATTTAATACGTATACAGTAGTAAAAACAATTATATACGACCTCTAAAAAATTAAAAAACCGTAAGTCAGCTTGAGCCCTTCCGTAGTTCCATGACCTATTTATGTATACGCGTATGCTTTTACACAACCGAACAACGGCATAATAATAAAAATATATTCGATCGTAAACCTACGAAGCATTGAATGCAAAACATATGCAATAATAATATATTATAACAACTTGAACCTTATTTGCATATGCCGTTATTGCACATATTATAATTCTTATTTTTTCTTACATTCACTGCTCTTGGAAAAACTTTGTACGATATTCAATATATGTTATGGAAATGAATATATATATATATATATATATATATAATATATATCTGTGTGTGTGTAAGTACAGATATATTATATTCAATATATTTATCCCTCGATCGCGTAGAAGTGTACTACTATAACAGAGTGTGGGGCTAACCTATACAGGCGTAATATTAGTTGAACCAGTAATTATATTGTCCATACTATTATTTATCTGGTAGCTTTTATCCTTCACATTAACGTTAAGTGTTATCGTAGATAATAGAATTATTACTATCTATTTTAGAGATATTCACTGTTATAGGTACTTTACGGAAAACGTACACTGTGGCTTCTATATAATTATAATAATTGTTGTAACGACGTGGAGTTGTTTATTAATCGTTAAAACATAATTATTGCACGTTAAAGCAATAATAACAATACTATTCCTTTACTAAATAATTAAACGCTTTTAATCCGACTATACAATGGGATTATGACGTGTCCTGAATAATTGACTAACAGGGTTACGTCGCTCTCGGCTGCGACTTCATTTTTAAGTTCGTTGTGGGTTTTCCGAAATAAAATAAAACGACTGCATTATTGTAGCATTATAACGTCGGTGAACGCGCGTACACGAAATTAACATGAGCGTGCGCGTGTCTGAATTATTCAGACAACACATCCCTTGTAACCTCATCTGAGCTAATTTTTTCAGAATACGTTGACGCTCGAAGCGGGTTTTTTGTTGTTAAGTGTTTGTATGCGTATGTGAATTCTTTTGTAATCGTGTGCGTGTGTGTATGTACTCATATTCATTGTTCGGAAAAAAAAAATTTAAAATACGAGTAGCTCTTTTGTGTTTAACTTTTATGTTTATAAAGATGGACTGTAAAATTACTGCTGTAGAAGCGTAGAACAATAAAAATATAAAAATAAAACAATTTACCACCGCTACACGTATAAAAGTACAATATTTCCGCTGTATATTGGGAAATAAATATATTATTTGAACCCTTGATCTAACGATTTTTACAACTAAACGTATACATGCGCATATCATGTACCAGAAATAAATATATATTGTGAAACTCGACCGCTATATTATTGTTGTACTCTTGTTATATACTTTCAACTTTTATAAATAGCACCTCGCGATTAACATGTCAGCAGTGCCAATGGAACTCGTTTTTAATTGAACCTTGTGACCTTTTTTTTTTTGTAATTACACGCATTATTTTTTTTTTAAAAATATCGAATTGTACTTCGAACCACGGTCTAGCATTATATATGTATACTTATTTATTGAGTTTTTCCGAATATAAAACAAAATAAAATTTTTTAATTCATTTTAGAATTCAATACAATAGTTAAGTCGAACATTTTGCAACGGTTAACCCTACACATAGAATATATATGCATATCCATTTGCTAGGTTCGCATCCAATTAAATTACCATTGTGGTCGTCACTCATTAACGTCAACATCAACAGTTGAATTGTATCGATCTCTCTTACGCAATATAGAGAACCTAAATTGAAATTAATTTTTTATAACTTGACTACACTGCTCTTCATGTAGAAAGTTGTCTCGTTCAAAATACCAGGTATATACTTGTTTTATGTTTACATATCTAATACATATTGTGTACGTATACATTGTGCATTAAAAGTTATTAAAAAATAAAATTCCGCCAGTCAAAAACTTTTGCCCGAAATCGTTTAACTCAAAACTCACTACCACCGCAAAATTAAATTCCATTGTTTGTAACAATTGCGCATTCCATAACCTTCTAAATCCTATCCCGATTATAACCAAAATATCGATGGACAAAGCCCGTTCAAATCAACTTATAAATATTATCCAACGTGTGGCTAAACTTATAAAACTACACATTTTATAACCGCACTTAAAAACAGCAATATTCGGAAGTGTTATAGAACAGTATTTTCAAATCCAAAACAAAATAATAAAATAGTTTAAAACTGTGAAGTTTCTGTTTTGTGTTCACCATATTACCATTTGTCAACGTTCAACGTTATTCATTCGTAAAACATACGATAATGAATGATAACATCGTCTGAATCGATTGTTAATACGATGTAACACAACATAGAATATGAAATCCAAAAATTAGGAACCATAATTTAGATAATATGAGTACGATTCGATCATTTTTCCTACACAAAGAGCTTTCGGGAACCAATTCTCGAGTATTGTAAAATTGATTATATACCTACTTTTAAGAAATTTGACAAAGTGTATCAAAGAAAAAGAGAAAAAAAATACGCCACTTCAAGCATAATATAAAAGTCCCGTATCACTCGATATTTCTTTCAAACAAAATTGTTACAGTGACCGTTGAGTATTTATAAGAGATCCTCAACTTACACACCGAACGGTAGATGTACGCCATAGAGTATTATAGTGCATTCACTATCTCGATCTTGATGCCACGCGCCAAAAGGTTTGGATGTCAGTTTGGAGACTACGGGACAATGGTCGTCTGGTGATTCCTGTTCATTTAACCGTACAGATTAAATCGAGTGATTCCGCCTTTCAGTTCTGTATACAATAGTAATGTACTTCAAAATCGACTCAAATGCCTTAGGAAAATTAGCTCTGCCGACCGGAAACGTTTACGTTAAATCACGAAAACCAAATTTATTGCTTTGATAACATTTCTTTGCGTATAAGACACCAATATATTATTTAATGTGTGTACACTATATAAAATGTTGCGACGACACATACTCTTTGAGATCAAATAACCCGGATAATCAATTGCACTATTACGTCTACCCTTCAGCGTTTAATGTTTAGATAATTTATGTTATCGTTTTACTAATGATGTGGTCATATTGATATGTTTCAGGCCAAGCTCAGTTCGTATCTTTTGCGGACCAAACAGAGACGTCGGTCTAGACGGACTTCTTCGGAATACGAGTAGACAACGTCAAAAAAAAAAAAAAAATATTTTAATTCATAAAATTATTGAATTTCACATTTTAATTATTATTTTTTGTAAATCCTATATAATAAATACAATATACACAATTAAAAGTCTTCGGAAGAAGTATAAAAAAAGCACACTAAGTCAATTAGAAAAAAGAGAAATTATATTTCATGTCTTACGTACGTTTTATTATTATTATTTTTATTATAATTTTACTTACTCGTTCGTCGCAGATGAATTTAAACGCATTGTTTTCTTCGTCGTATTTACATATTGATACAAACCGTGTTTATCGTATTACACGTTTGAACGCTTTGTTTTTTTTTTCTGTTTTGTTTTTTAAATTCAAGGCCTTACGTCTTTTTATGTAACACACAAATTCGCCACGACAAAACGACGCATACACGTCATACACCACGAGTTTCCTCAAAACCAAATTATACTTCGTGATAAAATGTTCTCCACCGCAACACTTGTATTACACTTTTACTGGTCTTGATTGCAAAATCGTTAAATTGCGACCAAGCTTTGCTCATATTCGTACACTCACTAATAACGCACTCGCGACGAAACTCATCATCTCGGAATAATGATCGTCGAGTACACGTGAGGTCTTTTAGGTAAATACACGTACAGTTCAACCCCCTCATCCTTATCATCGTAAGTTATTATGCGTTTCCCGAGGTTTTCTCCTCGTCTCGCTCGTACACTACCGAACGTCTGTGCCCGTCGAAGTCGGAATTCGATTTCGTTGAAATTCATTTTGACGATAAACGTATAGTGTCCGCGAGAGAAAGATGCCATGCTCAAGATCGGAACTTTGACTTGTTAGAAAAACCAATGAAACTATTAAGACGCATAAATCGTCTGTGCTCTTCGCCGGAACCCCGAAACAACAATCGTGTTTTCAGCCATCCGTTTAGATACGATCTTAGCGGCGACTTGGTCGTATTATTCATGCACAGTTAGCCGTACACACGCGTAATTATCAGCAACGGTGACTATAATATTATTTATTACACGAACGGAATCCATTTTTTTATCCATTCCCGTGCCGCGTCAGCCCGGAACAACGGGACTTTTGGCCGGAAATTGTGTGCCTGCGTTTCCGACGTGTACCTGTCCCGTGCGCGGTCGTCGAACAAAAATTCGCACATGCCACGCGAGTGGTGGTACACGATAACGTCATAAGGGATGACACCAGTTCCGGTGACCGGTGTATCCGAACATATTGCTTACATTCCCTCGTTTCCAGCGCACGCAGCATCAAGACGAACGATGTAATAATATGCCGTATTATTATCATGTAAATTCGAGCGGGTCGTTCGCGTCGTCTGCGCGCGGCCGAGGAATGACGCGCGTAGTTGATCGGAAGGAAAGAGGACGAGACGTAGGTATGCGCGTGTAACATTATCAGCAGACCGTGTATACTGTATACAACCTACACACACCACTCGGATAAAATCAATACAAAACGTTGAAAATAAACACATTAATATCGTTATAAGCGAATACATTATTATTACTATTACTATTATTATTATTATTGTTATTATCAAACGGTCTCGTCGTCGCTCCGTCGCGTATTTATTATACCTATGTATTTTTATACGAACGCGTGTATATATATATATATGTATATATTATTCGCGAGTCTTTCGAAAATACCATTCGAGCTTATCTCTGGCTCTCTCTCTCTCTCTCACACACACACACACACACACTCTCTCACCCTCTATCTTTATCTCGGCGATACACACAAACTTCACGGTGGTTCCTCCTGCGGCGTGTACGCATAACCATGTAATATACCTACCCCTGCTAGGGATTTTTTTCGATTCTCGGCACTTGTGTGGGAGTGTTGTACCTCTATACATGCGGTCCACCGACGCGACTATGATTATGTCAACAATGCTCCGGGGTCTTTGAAAAACACAAAGTTTTATATAAAACTCGTCGGAGCTTTTACTTTAATTTCATTTTCTTATTTTTTTTTTTTTTTATAGTTCAACGAAAAACGAGAAAATTCCCGAAGGCATCCGATTCTCGTATACAATATTATATTATCAACTGTATATATATATACATACAATAGGTACCTATTACTACGCTTCACCTCATTCGAGGCTTCAGGTCTGACGACAAATTGCGCGTGTACCACTCACCCACTATATCGTACCGGTGTGACCGATGTGCGATAAGAAACGAAAAACGTGCTCGAATCCATTCCCTATGCAGTAGCCCGACCCAAATCATATTTCAACCATTCAACTAAAAAAATTTCAACAGTAAAAATACCTAATAATAATAATAAATGTCGTATGAATCCTTAAACCGCGATCACCGATCGAGATACAATAAGTCGGTTAGTGCGACAGCTAACGTATCGACACGATTCTGCGTGGGAATTGGATACGGTTACGTGAATAATATCAATAACAACATACAATATTTTTTACTAGTCAATTCGGTACCATCATACGTGATCCCTGTTATAAACGCATACCTATAAACAATATATCTTATACGATTCGAAAGCGCGACAAATATGGTGAAATGTTTGATATCCTTTTCTCAGCCCCCGATACAATCCGTGACAACGTTTCTTTTCTTTTCGGGTAAATAATAAAGTTATTGGTGTGTAGTACAATTTTCAATGGAATCAAAACTTTCTAACTTTTCCTAACTCTCTCTCATTATCTCACTTTTTCTCCACCCCTTCACCGTAAACCAAATCCCTTAAGTGACGTAAGAAAACGGGCATGAGGTGATGTCGATTACGTGACTTACTAACGAAATTAGATGACTAGAAAAAAAAACATAATAAAATTAATATAACTAGTACATGAAACACATTTTAACAAATGTTGGTAAATAGGCATTTTCTATATAATATACTTTGTAGTCCGACTTGATGTTATAGGAATATAATGACTCCGTTAAATAAAACAAAAATACGAGTAATTCGGAATTATAAAAAAATAAAAATATAATAATTTCGATTTTATTATAAAATTATTATTAACAATTTTTATTATTATCAATTCTTTTTTTTAATTTTCGCACCTAATAATTATATATTGGTAGCAATTTTATTATAGTAAAGATTTGAACACCTTAACCTGCAATGAATTTTTTTTTTTTTAATTTGTATTGAAATAAATATTTATTCTAGTGTTTTATACTGAATGATACATAATTATTATTGTTATTATTGTAATTATTATTATTATTATTATTATTATTATTATTAATATTATACTGTAAACACTATTTTTTGGAAAATCTTAAATTATCGTATTTTTAAATTTTATTAATATAAATGTTATTATGATTATATTATAGAATTATAGATAATTATATTACTACTATCATACTATATATTATACATGTATAATTATATTTACCGCCTTATTCGAAATTATAGATTTAAGTCTTGATTACGAGTCTTTGCATCGTGAACTCATGAACACCAATACCACTGTTGTTACTATTTTATCGAGCTATTACTGTGATTTAATTTTGTTCTTAAACGTTTGTCTACCTTAACATCTTCTATGTGACTTTTGAATGTACATACATTTTATTTACATAATTATATACTTAACATTTATTTTTAAAGCACTTCTGTTGTGTATATATGTATATTATACGTGTATATACGAGATCGTTTAAATCTTAAATTGCAAAAATATTTGCGACTGTATGAATATTCATGTAATTATAACGTAATCTTCGTTATTTTTGTTACATAAAATAGAACGGCTCTGTGTGTATACATATATGCATATATATACACATTTATTATATTTAATTAAATAATTAGACTATATGTAAACATTATTATTATTATTATTATTATTATTATTATCTTTATTATTGTTATTACTGGTAGTAAGTGTGGTACCACTTTCGTTAATTTCATTTTATGTCTATACATTACATAATATTATTATGTCTATAATGTTATTATTTTAATAATGTTGTTGTTATTCGACAATCAAAACGAATATGATTTAATACGCTCTAATATGGTAGCGGTTATTGTTTAGTTTTAAACGAGACGATTATCATTTATACTTTTCTTTACGAATTCTACATTATTCACTCTATTATATCATATGATTTACCTGATAATATATTGGTACTCGTAAATTATCAATGTGAACGGTAAAACTTAGACAGTTTAACACTACCATTTGTTATACATAACAACCCAATTAAACAATAATATTTTTATTTTATTCGGGTCACCGTTTTTTTATCATACCTATTATACCTTTATATTTTTCACATAAAATTATTATATTATTTAACATGTACTCGTTTATGAACAGTGTATCATTAAAAATATATTTGTAATACTTCAGTTGAGATAGTATTTTATTATGTGTTATCCGGTCGGCTTGCCAACCAAATATACTAAACTTAAGGTTTAACACATTTCAGCGATGCCGTTTCGGCAATAATTCATTTCGGCAACATTAGGTCATTTCGACAATATGAATAATTTTTGAGTGCTATGAACATTTAAAATTAGAAACATATTGTCATATTGATATTATAAAAATTTATATTGGTATTATAAAAATTTAAAACATAATAAATATGTTATGAATAGAGAGCGGTTTATAATTATTCGGAAAACTGTCAAAAAATTTAAAAAATCATGGCCTCTCCTTCCTCAAGATACCAACAAGATACCAATTCCTATCAGAAACCTCCTAGTATTGTAACAATCGGAACAGTCCTTCTGGACGAAATCGTGTACACAAGCATGACAATAAAACATATTATGGCAAAACCATTACATTCTTCGTTTCACTCAAAATCTTAATTTTAATTTCTTATTAATAGTAATCATAATATTACGATTAAAGCGGACGGGCAGTGATTAGATATTATATACGGACGCCTAGGGGCCAGTTATGTAGGGATGAGAATTTATGTGGATTCTTCATAAGTGGACATTACCTTCCGACGATATCGTCCAGCGAAATTAATATAACACGCCCACAACGCACTATAGATTAATAATATGTAACGTCGGTAACGCCGTTTATTATTACGAGTGTTTCAAATATTTATAAGCAACGGAATGACCAAAGTTCTTTTTATAGTAAATTATATATATATATATATATATATTTATATTACACCAGTCGGGTTGATTATAGTTTATAAAATTCATACCAGACTGATAAATTATATCTAAATCAGGTTTGGTTTGTTTTCCAATTAAGTTTGCTGTGACATTGCAGGTATGCATTGGGTATCAATGGGTACTGTCTTTCATTAAGTATACATTAGTAATCTGTAGAGTTAGACGAAATTACTAAATAAAATATTTTCAGTCGAGATTCAAGTACTCGACTCGACTCGACAAAAAAATGTTTGCACTCGTAAATACGAGTAGTTCAATTAAATCGAGTACTCTATATATAAGGCTATAAATAACTGAGAGCCAAATATTTCCGATAGTAAAGACAAGGAAGGTTGATGGTTTTAATTATTTTTTTTTTTTTTTTCATAACAATAGATTGTTGTTGCTTGCTAATTGTGTTATATTGTTATAAATAGATCTCGCACGGCATTCAAATCAAACACGAAAAAAAATATTATTATTTATTTGGTTTTTTTTTTTAATATCATGATAACGAAATTTTAAATAAATTGGTAACCACGACTTTTTTCTCGAGTACTCAATCTTTTTCGAATATTCGACGATTCAAATTGTTTAGTATTCGACTTTTTTTCAAGTACTCAGCGTTTTTCGAGTGCTTTGAACTCGACTCGACATCAAAAACCAATACTCGTCCAACTCTAGTAATTTGTAATAATAATTAGTAATAATATTTGTGGTTCAAAGAATATCGTAATAAACAGTTTATAAATAGAATTAATTTTTGACGTATTTTCCCATACATCTTTTATCACTAGATGTTCCATGATATCGTGACAATAATATTTTAAGCCACGATCACACGATGATAGTAAAACGTGATAGTTTTTATCGACGCTATCGCGATAGCTACTATCACTATCACTATAATGTTCACAGCAAATTACGTGATACTATGATAGTTTCACTATCATTACTAAGGCACTATAACTATGGGTAAGTTGGCCGCTATTTTATTGAAAATGTTAACAAACAAGCATCATGTGATACAGAATATACTGTAATAATAATAGTATTTTTTTTTTTTGCTTTGTCTGTCGTTTGAAATTTTTATTATTTAAAATTGATAATGGGCGGCTGCGCGGCAGTGTTTTGTTCAAATTCGTACAAAAAAGGTAAACAAACGTTTAACTTTCCTTCTTCTGTAAAATGTCGTAAAATTTGGGGTTTAAGATGCCCAAGAGACAAGTGGGTAGCAAAAAAAACAGCTCAATTATGTGAGGTAAGACATATATGATATTGTACATTAATTACAACTATTCAAACTTAAATAATGTATATTTATATATCAAGTTTTAAATTTGTACCTATATCTATCAAAATTTTAAAGTGTATTTTTTCTTATATGACTCATAAATAATTGTTGATTTATGCAGGACCACTTTAATGAAAATTAGTGGTAGAAAAATCTTAAAGATGGTTGGTTACGACTCAAACTCACTGCCGAACCAACATGGTTTAGAAAAAGTTTTGATGGGCCATTTTTAATATGCACCTAATTGTGATTTTGATCATTGTTCTTTTTTACTTTGCTAGTTTTTAATTTAATTTTTTTTTTTTTTTTTATCAATAACTAATATTTAACATGTAACATGTTTTCATAATTTCTAGGATAGTAACAAAAACTTTGTACCTCATAAAAGTGATAGATGTAGCAAAGAGAGTCAACTACTGAATAAATCAAACGTTGAACCAAATGTAAAGGCTCTAATTCAATTTTTTTTTTTTATTGGTTTTCAAATAATATGAAATTTATAATGTTTTTCATTTACAATTGATATTTTTAGATTATCAATTCAAATTTTGAATCTGAAATAAATAAGTCAAGACTATATGATGCAAAACTAGGGCATTCTAAAAATTCGATGGCAGAATCAAAAATACAACCAGTATTTAATGAAGTAACCTCGGAAGTAACTAATGTAAGATTTTGTAAATAATATTGATTTTATTTTATTGATTTTAATTTTAACTTTTTAACCTTTTAACTTTTTTTAAATTTTATAATCTGTTATAATGCCCTATCATTACGTGGTATTGTATTGTATAATATTTTATAATATATATTGCATTGTACTGTACAGTAATTGTAATTATTTTTTGATTGCAAAAAATTATACTCGTGGAAGCTTTTTTATTTATTTTTATAAGTTTAAAACGTCATATGAACAAATTGAGATTGCTATTATACAAATAATCTTATATTTCTGATCTTCTGCCTCAATTCTTTGACAGAGTCAAGTCCTGTACTTTCAAGTAGTTTTTCTTCAGCAGAATCACATATATTTCTAAATAAATATTCAGGATTACTTTTAAGCCAAAGACATGGGAAGCTTTGGTACTCTTCCAAAAATGTTTGAATATTAAATGTACTTTAATTCATTTTGATTTTAATTAATAAAAATAAATATAATTTACACAAATAATATATATAATAATGTGTAATAGTGTGATAGTGTTAGTTATAACGTCAAACTTTCGTAGTTCACACGATGATAATGACTATCACTCTCGTGATATTTACTATCCACTATCATGCACGTATGATAGTGCGAGATCCGCTATGGTGATAGTTTGATGGTCACTATCGATCTATTCACACGATAACACTTTCACGATAGTAACTATCACGTTTTATTATCACCGTGTGACCGAGGCTCAAGTATATCATAGGGTTGCCATACGTCCCGAAAACCGGGACTGTCACTGGTTTTTGACTTTGTGTCCCAGTTTCCCGAAAAATGTTTTCGGGACGCTTATATGTCCAGGTTTTAGGAAAAAATTAGAATTATTTAATTTCGACAGTTTTATTTTTTCAAATAATAATTGAAATCGAGAGTTAAAATGTTTTTGTTAAAGATAACAAATAATTAATAAATCCATAGACTAAATATAAAATAATAATACTGGGCATATTTAAGAAAACTGAACAAGTCATGTTCACTGTGCATTTTACATGTTTTATTTTTATATTTTATCGATAATCGATTCAGTCGTACGGGTGACACAGAGACAGAATTATGACTTTTACATCAGTAGAACCATTGATTATAGAATAGATAGATAGTCAACGTAATGTTAATATTTGGTGACTACTCGTAAGATGCAACCGCTATGGAGCGCTGGCGTCGCTAGGATGCAAGGAGGTGGTACCTCTCTCATAGGTAGATGAACGACGAACGCGGTGGGAGCTAGGATGCAAGGTGGTGGTACCTCTATCATAGGTAGATGAACGACGAACGCGGTGGGAGCTAGATGCAAGGTGATGGTACCTCTATCATAGATAGTCATGAAGACGGGAAGGCAATCACGCGGGGTCGGCGAAAAATACGTCGTTCTATTTATAGAATTATTTTTCATGTAAAATGAAAAATTAAAGTACCATTATATTTATTCCATTATAATCGATAAAATTAGCGATTATTATTTTATTATCATTATTTCGTCAATATTTTACGGTTTACTCTGTGAACATACGAATTACGATTAGTTTTCACGTAAGTATTCTTCTCTGCAGTTGTCACTTGTGAATGAAAAAAGGTCTTGCTTGTTTTATATTCTAAGTATTTTGCCTTATTGTTATTTGTTACGTACTTTATTTTTTATTACTTTTACGTCTTGTGAGTAATTTTAAAAATGTCTGGTAACAAGTGCCAATTTTTAACTTGTGGAAAGTCGAAGAAAACATTTCCAAACTTGAGTTTTTTCCGTTTTCCCAATGATGAAAGAAGAGAAATTTGGATAATTAATTCGGGTAAATAAATGTTTTAAATTTATAAAAATAGCTCAGGTATTATTTTTTCAGTTTATTAGATTTGTTACAAGTTAGCTATAAATCTTAAAAAAAAAAATTGAATCAACTGATTATAAAGAAAAAGTATGCACTGTTTGTTTCGATGAGATGTATATAAAAAAATTTATAGAATATTCCAAAGAATTTGATTTCATTGAAGGTTTCGAAGACTTAGGTCAATATGGCAGGACAAATAAAAGTGCTAACTGTGTTCTAGTGTTTATGGCTCGAGGTATTTATTCACCGTGGAAATTTCCAGGCGCCTATTTTCTTTCTCATTCTGGTGTTGACAAAATCAATTTAAAAAATTTAATAATTGACGTCCTTAAAAAATTATTTGAAGTAAGATTATGTCCAAAAGTTGTTGTTTGCGATCAAGGCACAAACAATCAAAGTACTTTAAAATCATTAAATATTTCAGAAGATAGCCCATATTTTTATGTTGATAATAATAAAATATTTTCTATATTTGACGTTCCACATTTAATTAAAAGTATAAGAAATAATTTAATTGAAGCCTGTTTTATTAAAGGTGATAATATAATCTCATTTGATGACATAAAAAAAACTTATGAGTTAGACATAAAAAATCATAAAAGTAGGTCTCTCATTAAAATAACAGATGTTCATATTTATCCAAATTCTTTTCAAAAAATGCGTGTTAAATTAGCCACACAATTACTAAGCAATTCAATGTCAGCAACAATCCGAACTTGCATACAAACAGGACAACTTCTAAGTAACACCGCTTCAAACACAGCAGATTTTATTGAGTTCATTAATAATTTATTTGATTGTTTAAATAGCCGGTCTTTATATAGCCATAATCCATATCTCTGTGCATTAACTGATTCAGGTACTGTAAAACATTTTTTATTAGAAGCTTTGCAATACTTCACAGATTTACATAAATTAAAAAAAGGAAAATTAACACAACCACCCTGTTTTAAAGGTTTTAAGAAGACCATTAATGGTGTATTGCAATTTTTTGAAGAAGAAAAATCTAATGATATAGTATTTTTAATGACCAACCGTTTGAATCAGGATGTAATAGAAAATCTTTTTAGTATTTTTCGACAAAAGGGTGGTTATAACAAGAATCCAACAGCCAGAACGATTAGGACTTCGATAAGAAGTAATTGTATTTTTTCTTTATGCACATCTACTAGAATAAATTGTGAGGCTCTATACCATGGACTATCTATCTATTCTATAATCAATGGTAGAACGTAGGTAGTAGTAGCTTAGATTGTTCGTTTTTATTAATTAATTCGTTGTAATGCACCAAAAAGAAAATGTTTTTTCGTGACGAATTTTGTGTTACTTGGAGTTTTATAAAAGAAAGTTGAAATTAATTTGAAGCATATTGCACTTTTTGCAAAAGCTATTTGCAAATTGTCCACGGTGGAAAATCTGACAAAGTCGATCATATTAAATGTAATAAACATAAAAAAAATTCTCAAAGTGTAAATTTAGTGAAAAAGTGACCAAGATTTTTTTTAACTCCCGATACAAAAGAAAAAAAATTAGTAACTGCTGCAGAGTTGGTTAATATTTATAAGGTAATTTTTCACCATAGTTAATTTAATTCACTGGACTGTACTACACCACTTTATTCAAAATTATTTACCGACTCAAAAATTGCTAGTAAAATGTTAACCGCACGAACTAAAGGCTCTACAATAGTTAAACACGTTTTAGCTCCACATACAATTGATATATTTAATTCAGATTTAGAAAATATAATTTTCTTTAGTTTGGCGATAGACGCTAGTAATCATAAATCAGGAAAAATATTTCCAATTATAATTCAATTTTTTACAAAGTTAGATGGTATTAAAAGTCAATTAATAAAATTGAGTTCCCTTAAAAACGAAACTTCAGAAACAATTTCTGAATTGATACACAATTCAAATTTTTTTAATGTTGATAATTTTATAACGAAATCAAATTACGCATGACTGTGAATACTGAATTGGGCTTTTTGTCGGATCTACACTTAGTGAAAAATCAAATAAAATACAAGCGTAACTTTCAAAACAAAGACAGGTGTTAAAAAAGAACTACGCAAAAGTTAATTCTAAATGGATCCGGCATTAGATTAAAAAAAAAAATACCACAAATACCTATTAAGGATTAACCTGATTTAAATATTACCAACAATTTACTTGTAAATTTTGAGCCTGAATTAAAAAAAAAATTTGAGTCGACCCCCCCCCCCTAGATGTATGCCTAAATACGCCCCTGTGATGGACACGTATTATAATTATGTTTAACATATTTTCTTGTGAATGAGAAAAAAATTGTGATACGAATCGCGTATTGTTAGTTATTTTTTCTGATTGATAGATTGCGCTGCAATAATGTCTGCGTAAAATGAATTATTATCGCTTACAAAAAGAAAAATTAGATACATTGATGGACTGTCGCGTGCTTGTATATATTTTTTTTAAATATGATGTTTAAAACAAGAATAATAATCGATAACAAATGTACATTATTCGTCATTTTTAAATTTGATATAAAAATTATCAATTTTATAGCAAATTATTTTACGGGATGTTATTTCTTTTTGCGCGTCACTATTTTACTCAATATTTTTGTTTAAGAATTAACTATTGTCTTACAGTACGCTTTTAATACAAACTGATTTATTTTTGGTGTAATCATCGTCCTGGAAATGGATATTTCCATTCCGATCGAAAACAAAATTATTCTGCTATTGAAAAATATATTAAATACATTAAAAATTTAAAAATTACTAGTTTTAATATATAGAATATTCCTTTCTTATTAACGTTGTGTGTCGTCCCGCATCTTAAATAAACATTGAATACCTATGTATATATATAAAAAAAAAAATTTAACAAGAAATGTTTAATCCGTATACATACGGTGAGTACATGGACCCGACTTGAATCTAAAACTTGTGCGCATTTTACTCGTTATTTTCTTTTAAATAATTTATGAGCCTAGTTTTGATTGCTTTTTCAAATATTTTGGAAAATACTTTTAATAAACCAATTGACCTATAATTTTTTAAGTCGATTTTTGACCCTTTACCTTTATATACGAGTGATATTAGAGAATTTTTGAAGGATTTGGGATAATCCCTTCTTTTAATTTTTGATTGAACATTTTTTCTAATATGAAAGATTATTTATGAAAGTATTTTAGATTTTTAATAACAATTCCGTCTAATCCTGGAGCTGAATCGTTATTCATGTCAGTTATTATTTTGTTTAATTCAGAATTAGTAATCTTTCTTAAGTATAACGAACATGATGAATTATTGGTATTATATTTATTTTTATTATTAGGCCTTTTATTGTTGTGATCACCCATAGTTAAAAAGTAATCATTCAATTTATTCACGATTATGGATGCATTTGATCTGGAGTCGTAAATTATATTATTTATTTTTAAATTTATTTCTGGTGAATTTGACACATTTTGTTTTGTTGCTTGTTCAATGATGGACCAAATTTTTTTTGGACTTTTACTGTTATTTTTTACTTTTTCTCCATAATAAGCATGTTTAGCTTTAATAATAATTTCTGTTAATTTATTTCTATATTGTTTGTATTTATTTTTTAGATAAATATTAAATGGTTCTTTTCTAATTAGTTTATGCAGTTTATCCCTTTTTTTAATTGCTTTAATTATACTTGTTTGAATCCATGGATTGTTTCTTTTTATTGGTTTGTTTACTCTCGTAATTGTAGATAGTTTTATTAAATTTTGTAGGGAAGCCGTTAATAAATTAATATCTAAATTATAACTGTTATTATTTGTTATATTGTGGTTCCAGTTTACATCTTTAATTAATTTATTCTATTTATTATAATTAATTGTATTATATAAATTTGTTTCTTTATTTGTACTATAACTGTATATGAGTGAATTATTTTCTATAATTTACGTAATTACGGGATAATAGTTGGTTATTAGTGAATCGACAAGAGATACCTGAACAGAGATAAGTGGATTATTGATAATATTTGAGAAGACGTGATCTAGGCATAGGCGTGTCCACGGAGGTGGCAGGGTATGCACTTGCACCCCCTGTGAGATCATCTAGGCAGGTATTTGAGTCGGGACGTGTAGCGATATTTACGTGTGATGTAAATTTTAAGGTGTTTAAAGTGTTTTTATTTTGGGAGGTGTCTAATATGATAGATAAATATATAAATCAACTAAAATTATAATTTTTGTATTTTTGTGATTCTTGATTATATTGTTGATTATAATATTAAACTGTGTTTATATTGCTATTCGGAGATCTGTAAATTGTTAAGATTCCGTAAATATGACCATTGTATTTTAATGTTGTAAATAAGCAATTTGTGTCCTGAATTATTAACTCAGTAGTATTATGAATAATTTCATTTTTTGTAAAAATCACTACTCAATCTGATCTACGTAAGTTATTTTTTGTATAATCTATATTGAATCCTTTACAAAATGAAAAGTATTTAGGGTTGAAATCTTTATCTATCCATGCTTCTGAAGCAATTATAATATGACATTTATCATTTAGTGATGCATTTAAATATTCTAAATCATTTATGTGTTTGGTTAACTTCTAATATTTGTATGTAGTATATTGAGACTATTATTATGTTTTGATAAGCTTTCGTTTATTTCATTAATGCAATGTAATTTGGTTTTAACAGGGTCTAAAAGTTTATAAATATTATTAATTGAAGCCATATTTATTTGAAAGACGTTTACTAAAATGTAATGTACAATTTTGTATAATTATTATCATGTGAAATAGTTTGTTTATTATGATTGAAATGTTTAAATAGTATGCACTGTAAACTTTAATTAATACAATTATTGTTTGTATTAAAATTAGAAAAATATACAATGATTTTATAATAAGAATAGAATATGATGAGCAGTGTAACTTACTCTTTATCTATGTCTTGTTGGTTTTTTTATGCGTAGTGTTTTTGATTTTTCATATTTCTTCATAAGTATGTCACCGTTGTTCACCCATTCGAATTTGTAATTTTTTTCTTTACCATATGCACTTGCTTTTCCATATAATGATCGTCTGTCCTTAGTTAATTGTTTATTCATAAATATTTTGTTTTTATCTGGCCAAGTATTACATAAGTTATATGCTGTTATTTTAGAAATTTTACTATTGCGGGTTAAATTTTTTTTCATTTCTATGGTTTTCAATTTTGCTACGATTATTCTATTTGAATTCGTTTTGAAATATTGTCTATTTGCCACTACAACTTTGATTAATGTGTTAATTTTTAACCCAATATCCTTTACGATTTCTGTGCAGTTTTCATTGGGAGTATGAGGTGTATCGGCTACATCAATGCTTTTAATAAGGTTGATTGTTCTAGGGCATCAATTTTATTTTTGATAATCGTAACTTTATTTAGTAAATAATTATTTTCATTTTTCATTTTTTCATTTTCGATTTTTAAATTTTTCATTTCATTAAGCAACGAATCTACTTTGCTGTTAAAGTTATCAAATTGCTTACCCATAAATTCGACAGATTGTATAAGTAGTAATTTAAAAGATATTTTGTCTAAATTATGTAAAACTATTTGGTTTTTTCTAAACAATTAATGTTTTTTATACACATTTAGTAATATTGTATTTTACATATAACTACAACAAAACGTGGTTATACATATTTTAATAACTTTTAGACAATCGAGTATTATCGATTCGATTTTTTTTTTTTTGTTAAACCTTTTTTCTCATGCGTACAACATTTTTCCAACTATATCGTGATTTAATACAACGGTAAGTTAAGTACAACGACCCTGTACAACTTACTGCACAGACGGCAGTTAGTTTTTTTTCATTCTGCCCGAGCCATACGTGCATTATTGTCGCATTCTCGGAGTAGGTACACGGAATAAATATTACACGGATTTTCAAGACGAGAAAATGTGACGTGCTCGGGAATCCGATTAGGAGTCGTTCAATGTCGACAAAAACTGTCGGACGTATGTATCCAAGCTCGCACGGTTCCACGGTGTTAAAAAAAACGATTCTCGCCGTCAAATCGAATGGAACTTGAGTGCTTGATTTATGTTCAATATATATATATATACGTATCGTGCGTAATATATATTTATTTATTTATTAGAAATTAACGCCAGACGGCTTTTTACAAATAATACGTAATGAATACAATTATATCTTAAGGTGTATAATATAAATACAGTATTGTTTACAAGGATTAAATTCAATAACTAAGGTTTAAGAATAATAAAAATAACGAGATTACGAATAAGTAACAGGAAACAAGAAGCAAAAATGTGCTAAAATAATTATATAAAATAATATAATGGCAAGTTTGGTACACGCAACAATATTGAGAGTGGGGCATTTCTGGCGGTTATTATTCGGGGTGTAGAAAGAGCACTGCAGTCCAGTGTTAGCGGGAGTACGAAAATCGAGTTGTTTGCGTAGCGTCGGAGCATCGACTCGATATACGCTTCGGATATCCAACTGCGATAATATGCATTGTAGAGAACAGCCCGGTCCTATAAAAATGGGATTGGACCAGACCAAATATTTAAGATGTTTTGTTTAACCGGACCAGATCAATTCTTAAATATATTTTTAAACCTAAACCATTTTGAACCAAGCTCATAATTTTTTTAAAAGCCCGGATCAGCCCAGTTTGGATTTTATATTAAAAAAAAAAAGCAACCTGGACCAAGACCGTTTTTATTTAATAATGAAAACCCGGACCAAGACCGTTCTTATTTTTTAATATAAACCCGAACCATGACAAATATGGTGATTTAGAAACTAAACAGGACTGTCCACATAAAACAAATTAATCAAAAACAAAATAAAAAAGTGTCTTTCCATTGACAAATCATCAAATTAAGTATTAATTAGAATTATATATTTTAATATTTGTTATACATTTTTTTTCTTGGTTGAACCGTGTTGCCTGGTGGTAGTGATGGACAAAATTATCTTGATCTTGGTCTTGCAGCAAGACCAAGACCAAGACTGAGACTGCAAGACCAAGAACAAAACAAAACCCACACTGCAAGAGTCTTGCAGTCTTGCAATATTTATTATAAGTAGTTCTTTTTTTTAAAAAAATTACCAGAAAATACGTCTTTTATTGTAGTTGTTTAGGAATATAATAAAAATTTAATATTGCATTTGACGTACAAAACGTTGCAGAAATTGAGAAAATAATAAATTATTGAATTATTGAAAACAATATCACAAAAAGATTTTAAAAAAATGGAAAAAAAAATAAGAATAGATAATGTAAGAGAAATATTATTTTATTTGCATGAAAAAGAAGTGAATTGGCAGTAATTGGTTTCCAAAAATTAAAATGAATATTGTAACAGACAGTATTAGATATAGGTACTCCAAATAAATCAACAAAATGATTACTTTGGCAAAATGTTTATTAAACTCATCGGCAATTTTTAGTAATTGTACAATTTTCATAAGTGACAATTTCACTGAAACTTTTTTTTTTGTTTTTTTTTTTTTTTTTTTTAATAAATTGAACAGATAATAATTTTCCATATTTTTTTAGTCATTTCCTAAATAATTGGCCAAATAACTATTACTTGAAATAATTACTAGGTATATAGATGATATTTGTGCGTGACACGCGTACAGCAGTGCTTAATAAATTTAGTAGTGAAAATATTTTTAAATGGCTTCTCAATGTAAAATGTTTTATTACTCGTTCAAAAAATTGAAATTTTGGACAAATTAAAAAGTGGTGATATTATAGCGTCACTTGCTAGAACGTAAAAAATGAATGAACCTAGTGTTCGAGAAATGCGTAAAAATTAAGAAACAATACGATGGATAATAAATAAATTAGTAGTAGGAATTAGAAAATTATTAATTGATTAATAATTAATTTTTAAAATTAAAAAAAATTAAACCTAACCTCCCTTTTTACATTGATTTATGGTCTCGTTATCCGCACAGGTTTGCTAGAACGTAACCTTCGCGGATAACGAAGGATTACTGTACTGTATACGCACAACTGCATCACAACACATCGCATTATGATCGCACTCAGCCGAGTGTACAGAACGATGTATTGCAACGAATCGAAAACTGCACTCGTGTCGTCGCGCGTACGGTTTACGGTTGACGTACTTTCGACCGGCTGAACGACTGCTCGGCGAGATCCGTCGGCAGCGATTTCGATCGCCGGGGCGATCGCCGCCACTTACGCCACCTGTATACCAGTTTACAACACAAGATGTGCACCGCTATACTTCGGTGACGGTGGTTTTTTGGTTTTTCCTTTACAGTTTTTTTTTTTTTTTTCTAACGTTTTTAAATTCCCAGTAGTGTATTGGAGGGTATACGGCGTGTACCCAACACGCTATTTTTATCCATGGCGTATAGCTTATAAAAAATTGATGATACGCGGGTATACAACCGTATCTAGCGCATAGCTTGTGATTTGGACAAATATAAATGGTAAAACTTTTGGTTATATTTATGACTTGATTCGGTATCGGATATATTATTATATTTTTTTGAAAAATTCAAATTTGTTTTCATTTAACAAGTTTTCATTAAAAAAGTGGGATCCCAAAGACTATGTGAATTCGTGGATGATAAGTCATAGATCAGCAGAAGACGATAGAAGTAAATTATGTCTCCCAGATGTAGATCCGAATAGTGAAAACAAAACAAGTCTTTGAAGAATACTGACGTAAAAAAAATAGTAACCGTGATTTATTTTTTTTTTTACTCAATTTATTTTGTTTACATTTTTTTGTCAATGTAACAGTAATAAACGTTATATAAAATTTAAGCGAAGTCTGAAATTTTTTTGTATGTCATATTATAAATTTAGACCATAAACACGTGCTTTCTAACTTTAAAAATAGATAGAGATATGAAGAGTGGTTAATTTAAAAATCAATAACCACTTAATAAAATTATTAGTCCATTTGTTTAGCATGCAGTATACATCGAAGTATTATAGAATAAATACAAAAGTATAATATTTTATCAGGTTTTAAGTGAATACAAGTAAAGTGAATATTGTTCGAGCGAAGCGAGAAAAAATTTTTTTGGTTCCTACCATATGATAGTTAACACATGAAATAAGGCGTATCCCCATGATTTATTTTAGCAATACATCACTGTAAATTTCACCATGTTTTTTAAACCTTTCCGTCTGGCACGCGCGAGTCTTATACCGCGCGTACGCATTTCGAGCGGTACGTTCGAATCCATAACAACGACGCGCTACAAGCGTAATACAATTCTATCCTAACGGGACGGGGGAAAAATAAAACGAGGCCGATAATAATTCTACTAATAAAAAATAGTAATAAAAACCTTTTTCTTGTTTGACCTTGGTCGTCCGTTCTTTACGTTGTACGCGCACGTATACACGCGCAACAATATTATATCGTTAAAATACCATCAGTGTGTGTGTGTGTTGTATGTTTGTAGTTATGCGACCAAAACGCACCGGATCGTCATCTGTGTGCACGAAACCGGTCTGATACATATCGTTACACGTCTATATACATTATCATACAGAAAATTATTATAATATCTGCGTATGCATGTAGACCGTTATAAATAATAAAAATTGTTTCCTGGTCGATTTTCGTTTCGAGGTATATTCGTAATGAATGGTTTTTTTTCTTTTTCTTTTTTCTAAGATAAACTACGAGGGACGTCCGACAGGTAATAAATCAACACAGGAACGCAATCGCTAATTTTGTGCGATTCCATAGTCTCGATTTTTAACAATCCATTCGCTGAAAACGTGTTTACTGAAAGACGTTTTAAATCATTGTTTATAATGAAATTCGATCGTCAACGACGGTTACTTGCCTTCAACGTTCAGTCAATGACAAATGTGATATTTACAGTATAGCGCGTTGATTTAGATTTAAAAAAAAAAAAAACACCATAATGTGGTTAGAGGTCAAGGGTTTCGTGTGGTGTATGTATAGGATATGTATATTTTGTTTGCATCAATAAATAATACGGTAATAAATAATAGTACTAAACAAATCTGAATGGAATCAATAAAAATTAAATAGTTCTGAAGTGAAACATTCCGATATTGTTTACGAACGTGTGCAACACGTATTAATGATGTTAATTTCATTGTAACAACAACGTTTTTTTTTTTTTATCGTCTGTATCTTTTTAATCGTTTTTAACGACGCATTGTACACGGTGTTACGGCGCGACGGAGGTTGTTTTCTCAGTCGGATGTTTCAATAACTTAATGCAATATTTACCGGTTTAAGGTCGAAGTCTCGTGCCAGATCGGACGTGGAAACACGCACTCCGTATACAGCGTGTGCGGCAATTTGTTTTCCGGCGGTAACCGCGGTTGCCGGGTCGTGACCTGCAGCCGCTGCGGCGCGGAACACGCGACTTTTGTACCCGACGCGACTGAGATGATGTGCAACGATACAAAAGGCGTAGAAATGCCGTTTGGCATTATCACTATATTAATGTAGCGTTGACTTGTTATCGGTTGAACGTGACCGACCGGAGAGCGCAAAACGGTTTATTGTTACAATGACTACGGTGGGCGTTCGTTGTCCTTTATGGTTATCGGCTGCGATGCAAACGAACGCGATTAGCGACATCCGCATGCATTTCGATGTCGAAAATATGCGAAAACTAACCACCAACGAACATTTTTCATTCATTTATCGCGAAGCGAAAATCTGACCGAACATTCGAAACCGTATAATGCGCCCGCTCAATATGCGTAGTATTTAGTGGCTTGCGCCGGATTCGCGATTGCCTTCGTATCGTCGTGTAATGCAATAGGCGGTAACGAATTGAGGTGCAGGTGAAATTACGAATATGAAGCCGGGTTCCCACGACTCGTGTATTTGACGAATATTCGCTATTCGTGGATACTCGTCATGTAGTGGGAATGGTATATTTGTACGAATATTCAGTATTCGGTATTCGTCATTCGTCTTGTTCCCGCCGATTGTCGGTAAAAGTGACACGAGTCAAAGAAAATAATTGTATCACAATTGATATTTGGATGAGCATTCCCACGACGTGACGAATATTTGTGTATTAATTTCCGTGGTAGTAAATTCAAACTCCATACATACGAATTTATAAGTTTATTGGAGGGGTAATTTTGACTACTTGTACGAATACTTGTACGAGTATTTGTGTTAACAAATATTTGTCAAACATGCAAGTAGTGAGAACAGAATATTTGGGTATTTGTACAAATAGACGAATATTCGGCAATTATAAATATTCGTCAAATACACGAGTCGTGGGAACCCGGCTTGACGCGTAACGGCTGGCTTACACACGTACATGGAATGCGCGCGAATAACGGGATCATCGCAGGAACGAGTAGTATATTGTACATACGGTAAATAAAAAAACACGATCGCGGTAATTAAATGGAATATATATATACCTTTCACAAGCAATAAATAATTATCGCATTGATGGTTTTATGAGATTAGGTGGGGGGGGGGTCCAGGAGGTATGGGTTTTTAGGCTGGGATGTATTATTCGTTCGGGACGCTAGTGTTTAAAATTTCTTATTATTTTTGTTTTGTTTTTTTTTTTTTAAGAATTAAACCATTTTTTTATATTAAATGTAACAAAATATTATTAAAATTCGTTTGACGATCAACAAGTCTATTCAGATTTATCCGAAACAACAATCAGATTGACTGTATTCCGCTACACACGTCAAAAATATTCTTTCACCACGTGTGTATGTGAACAATTAGTAACATTCTATTGCTGTCTTTCGATATCGTAAAGAGTACATGATAGGTATTGGATTTGTCTACGTCAGTTTTCAATACATTTACAATGAAAATCATAAATCCTAATTTATCAAAACGAAAACAATTCAGATTTCGAATAGTAAACGGTTTCGGATGGACGAAAAGTTTACCGCGGTTACTCTACAGTTAAACTTAGAGTCGGGTTAACCGTTCGACATACAAAATATTTTATTTGTATCGGCTCTTCTGTAACCTGTGGTCGAGTACCATTACTCGAACGTTTCGTTAAAATCAGTTGCTTTAAAAAGTACCGAAATACGCATTCGTAGGGTAAAAATCACAAAACGCGCGCACAAGTCAACAGAAAATAAAAAAAAAAACCGTAAAATACGGTGCCTCGAGACATTTCCCGCGTCGGGATGATAGTTGGACGGACGTTGAATTACAAGCGGTGCGTTTATTGTCGGTGAAAACGCGTGTGCAGCGCCACCGTGTTACGTTCGGAAGTGTCGCGGTCGGTCCGCGTGCAACGTAGGCACTTTGTCCGACGATGACGTCTCCGCGGTTCGGGTCAGTGTACCGGTACACGTTCGGTCGGACCGCGGTTGTCGTCGTCGAATCGAACACACGGGTCCGGAACAAACAAACGGTATCGGATCGGTCGCGCGCGCTGCAGCCGGGAACCCCCGTCGGACTACTGCCGCCGCCGCCGCCGCCAATTCCTACCTTTTTTCACGACCGTCGTCGACGTACCCGTACCGCGAACAAGACGTGTTGCGCGTGCGGACCAGTGCGTGCGTGTCCGTCGTCGTGTCCGGTACTGTTGTGCGCGCGACCGCCATTCCTGGCTTGCCATACCATTCGTGTTTACGTTCGTTCGAACCCAGCGTTTTGCCCGTCCGCGAACACACCGATTTGCTGCGAACAACACGATAGCGCTTAGAACCGCGACGACATTCAGCTAGCCAATACCCGTCGGGATGACGTACGTTCGGATCGCCGCCGTCGGTTCGGCGCCGTTCGAAAAGCGGACGGTTTTGTTCGCAGCAGCAGCGTTCCTGTGGTGGTGCTGTTCGCTCGCCTCGGCTGACGATTCGGCCGTCGGTCGGCTGTTCCCGGTCGGCGTCCGGTTCGAGTACGAGTTCCGGAGCTCCGTGCTCGTCGACGGTCCGTCCCGCCTGGCCCGCAACGGCACGACCAGTCCGGCCGGTCACCGCGTGGTCGGCCGACTGTCCGTCTCCAGCATCTGGTCCGATCCGTCTGACGGCAAGCTGTTGCGATTGCACGTGAGTAGACAAACGCATCTTCATCTTGTCCGTTTTCGTCCGGTCCGAAAGCTAACGGTTTTCCGACGGATGGAAGAATTACTGTGATTCGTTGCCTCGTTCCCGGGTACTTCGAAGTTTTCCGGTTCCTTTTTAACGTTGATTTGAAAGTCCATCACGATCTTCCCGAGGAGATGCAACAAATTGTATACCTACACCGAACGACGGTTTTAAACGTTTTTCTACACTAATATTGTGACTTTATAAACCGCAATGATGACGCCAAAACGTCTTCATATAAACACGACGAGTACATTGCGTTAAAATCGTATTAACGGTTGATTATACGTTTAAGAATGTCTAAAATTGTTTGAACAAATAAGAGTTTATTTTTTTCCCCAACACAGTGAGGTAAATAAATCTTAATCGAAAAACAAATCGATTAATATTAACCAGGAAATGAATATGTTTGAAGTTAAATATTTAGGAAGTTGTTCTGTGTTATTCAGACCGAATTTAATAAATATTATCGTCCTTATTATCTATGGTATAATCACGGTCCGAGAGAACCGTGACCAATATGACCTATTTGGTACCTACTTGCTTACAAACAAGAAACTGAATGACTTTTATCATTCTTAAATCAACATTAATTCTTAAAAAATTTTTTTTTCTGTGATGAAAAAAATCAAAACTCTAGAAACTAGCAAAATAAAAGGTTATTTTTTTATCAACAACAGTACAACACATTTTAATGTATGAAAAATGGGCTCAATACTCTCCAATATCCAAAATATGTATAAACATATAAAATATATTTTTTCCTACTAATTCTGTAATAGATAAACTGTCCACATTTTTCATCCTCATTGCGCTACATATATAGTCAATAAAATGTGTATTAATATACAAAATATGTATTAAAACCTTAAAATCCGCTCTCTAGATAAAAGTAATAAACCAACTGATTTATGAAGTGATATCAGCCATATCAAGTAATCTTATTTGTAATGTATAAACTTAAACTTAACATAAATTTAAAGTCGTGTTTTTTTTTTTTTTTAATGTGTAAGTATTTTATATTTTTTTGAAAAACTTTGTATCCTAAAACAAAATATAAGAATCACTACTAGGTATAGATAATTAATGCTCATTAATTTACAGAAATAAAAAATCTATAGAGATTTTTTCGGAAAATTGATATTATATTTAATTTAAAGACATGTGTTGTATCGATGTATCGTGGTACATCAGCCTGTTTCAACGCGATTCCCGATTGTGAATAAACGTAAAATATATTGTCTTCTAAAGTACCTCCTAACAGTGGCGCTGACTTGTATTTTATTTGATGGGGCAAAGTATAAAAATTTGTTAATACTACCACCCAAAATGTTAGAGCAAAATAATGACAGGTTACACGATTGAATGATTATATTGTACATTTAACCATCATAAAGTCGCTCACTTCGCTCGCAAATTATCACTCCAATTTCATCTATTAGATAGGTACTATTCAGCTGTGACGTATCTAGGGTAGGGTTAGGGGGTTATAACCGACAGCTCGCACTATTATGTCTATTTTAGAATACGATTGTATAAATTGTTAAATGTTCCGCTTAAAACGGCTGCATAATAGTTGTGTGCCAAAGATATCACCGAAAAAAGGTCTAACCCGAATTGCGGCTCGAATTTACTTTGGGTACAGAGAGTTGCGGCCCGGGTTTACTAACGCTAGATTATTTAATCTTGACTGATAAAATATTTTGTGAGGCTTTTCATTCGAAATTCAAAGCTTTTTTCTACAGTGCTCATCCTAATATTTTTATATTCATCAATGTTCTGAAAAATGTACAAAAAGATACCTGTATAAAATTAAGAAGCACTCACTTCAATACTCGCAGAACATATATAATTGAAAAAGAAACATTTATTAGAAATGCTATGAAACGGTTAGAAGAAAACCAAGTTGAGAAATTTTAATTTATACATCATACAAGTTTTAACCGGTGCCATAATACCTAAGAATTTTACTAAATTATACTTTTAAACACTGAAAACCGAGAGACGTTCAACTTCATTATGTGTGCGAAATAGATATGTCAATGTACGTCTTTATACTTGATATGGTATAAAGACATGCATTGATATGCGAATTGCTCTATCGCATAATAGTACTCTACCATCTACAGATCGACTGTCACTTAATTTGTACATTCCTAAGATTTACTAACTAGAATGTAAATTTATCCACCTAAACACCAAACACCCACCACCATAGTTAAATGAAGGGGTGAACTGCCCCATAAAAATACGTGTTCGGCGCTACAGCCTCCTAGTGCGTAAGTACACACTTTTCCAGTTGTCCACCTTAAGATTTACATTAATTTATACAGCTATTCACTTCAGACAAGATTCTTATAATCATTATTCCGAAAACTAAAACTATCTAATGAACCGAAAAGGTATTGGTAATTTCGATGGAAAAAATTGTGAACAATTTGAATATTATATTTTAATTAATGAAAAATATTTACGATTGTTTATTACCAAGGCTCGGGACTTATAGCACTTAAAATCATTAAAATAAGCGCTTAAAAACATCATTGTAAGCACTAAAATAAGCATTTAAAAAATTTTAAATTATGCAAAAATATTTATTAAAAAAAAAAAAAACTAAAATTCTAACTAAAAAATCAAATAAAATAAAAATAAGTCTTTACTTTCAAGACTTTAAGGATTTTATAGATTTTTAAAAGGATTTTTCTGAAAAATAAAATGTAAATTGTTCTCTCTGTTCTTGATCATTCTGATGTTTGACACTCAGTTCTATTTTCAGCGTTGGAACATCCTTGTTGCGATAAATTACATGACAACAAAGATAAGATAAAAATTATTTTTAATTTTAATTCTATCAAAAACGATTTTGCAGGAGAAAACTATGAAAATGTACGAAAAACTGGTCAAATAAGCAAAAATAATCAGAAAAAATAGAATTTTTTTTTTTAAAATTGCTGAAAAAAGCAAAAAAAGGCACTTTCAAATCTCATAATTGTACGTGTTATATCTTAACATACACTTTTATAGCACTCTGCTACATTTTAAGTCAATCCATAAAAATAAGCAAATGTTTTAAGTCCCGAACCCTGTTTATTACTATATCATAATATTTTATCTTATAATTTTAAATTTTTATTTTTTTTTCTACTATGTATCAGTCTAAATACATTTCTATATTTACTCTAGTTAAAATCACCTAAACTTCAAACGTGGTCTAAAAAATCAAAAGACGATATTCAACGACAGTTCATTGATCGTAAATCTAAGATCGACACGTATGAAAATCAACCGTTTTTTGTACATTGGAAAAATGGACATGTCGTAAACTTGTACGCCTCTAGCACTAAATTTCTGACTGAAGAAAATTTTAAAAAAGGAATCGCGGCTCTCTTTCAGGTATACGTCTTGACAATCAGTTCGAAATATAAAGAAAACAAAAAATATTTTCAATAATAACAATGTACTGCGTGTTTTATGTGTAGTTTCAACTGTCTAACCAAAACGTGGTAGAGTATTCAACACTTGGAGAATGCAATGTGACCTATAGTGAAATAAAGGATAATACAATTTCAAAACAAATCAATAATTGCGTGTATTCCAAAAGGCTGCCTGAAATTAAACATCCCGATAAAGTATGTAATTAGTAGATAATTACATAGTAATTTAATATATTCAATATGTTTCATTTAGATTTGGCAAGGCGTTTTAAGTTCAAAACGTGAAGGTCGACTGACATACAATAACGAGGCTCTGGTTGAAATGTCTTTGATCGAAGACTACGAATACATCACTAGCTTTATGGACGAAGTTGGAGCTACGGTGTTGTCAAAACAGTATCTTGAGTTAAAAAGTATTTTTAAGCATGGTTAAATATATGCTTGAAAATAATTACATGATAAAATTTAAATATTTTATAGAAACCAGCTCAAATAACGAAATCATAAAAGCGAATAGTTTGTATGAAACAATTAGTCAACTGGAAAAGAAAACTAAACTGAATCTCAAAAAACAAGATTTAAGTACAAATTATGAGGTTAAAAATTGTGAGCACTACAATTCATGTAATCAAGTAAGTAAATCGAATGCAGTCAGAAAAAAAAATCATTAATGTATTATATTCTGTTTTAGTTAGAATATGTGGTAAATACATATCATGATTCATTATTGGATTCAAAATTGGGAAAATCTAAATCGGCTTTTGCAGCAATTCAAGTAATTAAAGCTATCATAAATAGTGATACAAATATGACTAAACGAGTACTAACAGATGAAAAGAACAATGCTATTGTGTAAGATATATTATTGTAATCTATTGAGCAACTATATACTGGCAGTCCTACAAATAATATTGTTTTTTATTTTATTTTTCTATTTTAGGAACCAATTATATGATATAATGGGAGCTGTTTTAAACGAAGGCTCGCATAAAGTTGCAATGGAGACCTTAGATTTGTCTACAGATAAAAAATACGATCAAGCAGAAAGATACTTATGGAGTGCATCAATAAAATTTAATCCGAAAGTAGAAATCATAAAAAGTAATACTGAAGTATAGATTTTTTGAATTACAATATACTAAGATTACAATCAACTTTTATAGATTTAATTTCAATCACTGAACAGAAATTTTCCAATAAGAATTTGATAGATACCATCTACAACACTGTTACAGCTATGACTAGTCGTTTAATTCGTTACAATCACACGGAAGCAAATGTTCTTGTGAGTATGATCAAAGATAATAGTTTAATAGTGTCACCTAATCGCACATATAATGTGTGTTCGTTTGATTTTAGCTTTACGATGAAATGGTCGTTAGAACATTAGAAAGATTGCAGAAATGTAAACAAGACGACGATGAATGCATATTAATATACATCCGAGCGTTGGCTAATCTCAAGCATCCATTGTCGATCGATGTCCTGTTAAACTTTGCACATGATGGAAATAGAAAGTAAGGATGTTTTTTTGATGATTTATCTTTTCAAAGTTTCTAATAAATTCTAAATAATAAAACTGGACGTAATTACTACATTACTGTCGTACAACATCTGCTATTATTAATGTATTCGTATTTCCAGAATTAGTGCATATGCCATGAAAATTATTAAGATGTTCGGATCGTCTCTATGGAATAATCAAGTGTTGAAATATTGCAACAAGATTTTCTTTCAATTGATCAAAAAACAAGATAGCAGTACTAGAATGATAGCATTGAACATACTTTTAGAATCCAACCCTGACTACGAACTATTGAAGCACGTCATAAAATGGCTCATGATGCCGGACGAGGGATACGAAGTCAAACAATACGCTTTGGAGCTATTAAAGGAAATGGCTAACCAGTGAGGCATTTGAAAGGTTCTTAAAAAATGTTAGACTTGTCTAAAAAAGAATGACACATTCATTAGTACCAGGATGAATAACGATAGAATTAAAATTATAACTATGTGCATAGTAGTATATTAATGAGTTTACAGCTAATTTTCATTGTCCATATTATTGCAGAAATGAAAAATCGGCACAACTTTTACGAACAGTTCTAATCCAAGAAAAGTTAAACCATTATGGAAGTATGGCACAAAGAGGATTGTCGTCTTCATTTTCCAGGATATTTATCAATTACAATAACATCACCGGGCTGGTTAAAACGTCACAACATATATATTCAGGAGTGACTAAACGTGGTTCGGTGGACATCGTTTTGAAACACGATAACGTTCAATATGATCTGTGTAGTGTAAGTGTTATCATGCGACGGTTGAACGAGTAATTTTATTAAGATAACCACGATTAATCAAACTGATTTTATTTTGTACATGTACAGTTCGGCATATTCACGAGTGGACTCGGGTACTTCACGTCCCTTTACGACGATTCGGGCAAAAAAGATACATCCGACGAGGCTAACTTACCGACTTCAGCCGGTTTAGAACTAAGCATTTTCGGCGTACACATCAGACCGTTCATTATGTTTTCTAGTCAGAGTCAGTTGCTGGGGCACGTTTGGTCAGGATCCGGATCAGAGAGAACACCTATTATACAGGTGTGTTCGATTATTTAATATAGGTATTTAAATTGTATTATTTTAATTTATAATGCACAAAATGCACACATTAGTACCTATATGGTTATATAAAATAAAGTAGAGCTGCTAAGGCTACTTAGGTAACATTGTGACATTATATTAATATATAGACGTCAAAAGAATATCATATTTCGCCATTGTTTAAAATCATTACAATTAACTTATAAAAATGTCTTCTTAGCGTGGCGTGAATATGTATAAATGTTCAGTAAAGTATATCATTTAAAATTCATCAATTAAAAATTATCTCTTTTACTGTAATGTTATTAACGAAAGCAAAATTAAAAAAAAAAAATCAAAAAAATCATCTCAATGAAATAATTTAAATACTGGATGTTATTTGATATAGGTATAATAAAAATACAATTACAGTACGCCATTTATTTAAAACCACTCTGAGTAATTATTATTAACTACCAAGTATCTTTTTCACAGTAAAATGTAAATAATTATATTATACTGTCAGATAGGAAACAATAGAATTAGTGAAACACAATTTAATCAAAACGTCAAAAAAAGACTTTTATTATAATTTCCAAACAATTATTCAAATTGTAATACATTTATAATTGATTAGTACTATTTTTAAACGATCTTTTATTGGTCAATACCATAGTCTTTAGTGTCTCAAGTTGATGCTCTAATATCACTATAACTGTAGCAGCCTTTGTGTACGTATATTGTTCCATGATAATAGGTTAGATAAATATTAACGACGCTATTTGTTATTTAATTATCTATTTAACTATTTCACTGGTTCTTTTATCGTTATTCCAGGGAATATCACAAATAATTGAACACCTTGAGTATGTGCCGTTAAGCAATGGTTTTACAGCAGAACTGAGCGTCAAAGGAATGCTATCCTTGGATATAGCTGGTCAAATAGAAATGAGCATGTGGAATAAAAATGCGCAATCGGTGATCGAGAAAAAGTAATGTACCTACCTAAAAAATCGTAGTTGTTAAATCTCTACCAAAAAATACAATAATTATATGATATATAAATTTGATGAACTACAGGAAAACTATTGATTAATATGCATATTTATATTTTCAAAAACCGTATGATTTTCCTAGTTTGTATATATTTTAATTAAGCGATTGGTCTTTGTTCGTACAGCGGCGGGATCAGCATACAAGGATCTCTAAAACTCGAGACGGATTTGGTAACGAACGAAGTGGATTTTGCGTTAATAACGGAAGGTTTTCTTCATATGTACAGTAACGCCGAATTTGACACGAAAATTGTTCTGTGCATGGAAATCATATTCGAGGACACAAACGTGATGTGAGTACACATAAGTATAGATATAAACCCTAATACAGTGGCTCTCAACCTTTTCGAGACTATTACCCGCAAACCGAGTAAGATATTAGTAAATATCCTTACCAGCTAAAAAAAGCACGTGTATTAGGCCTAACGTAAAACCCGCATTATCGGGTTATCGAAACCCAATTAGACTGATTTATGGAACCGTAATGATGGATATATGAATTATGTAAAGAAAATTTTTTTTGTACTTATGTAAAAATTGTTCGTTTTGCAGAAGATAATCACGAGTTTACGGTATAAATCTAATTTATAGATAATACAACAATAATAATAATTATAATAAGAGGTACACAAAAAAAATCCAGTCTTTACCTTTCAAAAAATCCTATTTTACTCCTTGGAAGATAATTATCCCCAGGTTGGGAACCGCTGCCTTAATTCCTTAACCGCGGCGTGAATGTCGGATATTCGTGTGTTTGCATACCTGATGTGACAGTTATCGCGTGCCTATGTATAAATAACTGTATCTACATTGCGCGAACTCCAAAATATTAAGACCTATGCATAATACATTACAGTGCGATGTTGCTACATTGTTCATCGTCAAACTAATTATTAAGGCTATGAAGTTGTAGCGTTAAAAAACATTAATGTATGCATTTAAATAGGCAGTAAAAATTTAAAAAAAGTTGTTCAACATTTCAAAAACCTATAAATTAAACAAAATATATATGTTTAATTAATTATATTGGTATATTCAATGTATTATATCGAACAAAAAACAAATTTTATATTCTTATTATTATAAAAAAAAAAAAACTAATGGACTGGATAAAAATATTAAAATTACATTTACACGATTAATATTATAAGCATAAGCACAACAAAATTGTATTTAAATTAAACATCAAATCGTAACTCGTAATACTGTTCTATATTTCAGCACGGCCGTACAAAGACGAGTGACTGTCAATGAACCCACCGCGCCCTACCGATCTCGTAAGGCTACGACTTGGACGCGCCCTGTCTCCGGACGTTCGTTTGCACTGAACCAACTGGTAAACAAATTTTGCAACGCAATCCATTCTCAGTCTCAGTGATATCAGTTGCAGCCCATAAGTTTCTATATTATAATATTTACAAATAATAATAATACCACTGTGTACATAAGTTATTTATCATATTTACCTCAAAATGTGACTGAAATTTGTATTTTAAGTTTTGTTACAAACTATTTAATAATTGGAACAAAAAAATACATGTAGATATGTAGTTATTATTCATATTGATTTGTTGACTGTTTGAGTTTAAGATTATCATGATGTATGGACCATTGTAACGTGAGCGTAGTCACGTAGTCCTCACTTGTCGAGCGGATTTTATTTTTTCCTTAACTAATAATTCTCTTTGTTAAAGTAACTCTAAATTGACAATAGTACTAACGATTCACCAATATTTTAATGTACAAAAACAAATACCCTACACTTAAATATAAGTTGTTATCATTTTTTTTTTTTTTTGTTGTACTGATTGTTTTTAAATTTAAATCACTATAAGTATTTCGTTCTTATCATAATATTATCATTCTCATTGGAATAAAATTGTCTTATACCAATACGACTATTCGAATGAAATCAAATATTTATAAGATAATTTGTTTCAAATATTGGTTGTCATTAATCAATAAATAAAATCTGTTTTCGGCATAGAACGCAGTGTTTAAATTATAAAGTTAAAATTATATTTTCTAATCGACAGTCAATGTTTTACTATATTTTTGTTTTTATTTATATTTTATTTTTTGTTACTACACAATATTATAGAAAATAAATTGAGCCGGTGCTGAATAAACGGCGATCAATTTGCTGATGAAACTCGACTCTAGAATAATTTAATCATCGATTTCCGAAACGTCATATTAAAATTCAAAAACAAATCGACACATATTATGTATGGAAAGTGCTCAAACCATCATAATTTATTTTAAGTTTGTACATATTTATTCATACAAAGCGTAATCGTGTTCAAGGTAGATAACTCGTACAATTTATTGAACTACTATCGAATACATTTAAAACGAGGTCACTACAGACATCGTTGACATACATTGTAATATTGTATTAGGATCACATAAAATTGACGGCATGAGTTTCGAGTGTTCCTGTTAAAACAAAAATCAAATAACTTCGACATCTGCGACAGAGCCGCCGATTTACAAATACATATCAGTTCTTTTTCCTATCTATATACACTGTTAACCAAATATAATTGAAAATAACAAAAAAAAACATGATGCAATACATTTTATAAAGTAACTTGCGTACAATAAAAAAAATAATAATAATAATAATAAACAATATATTGAATAATGATCGTGTAAGAAAAATTGTAACTCGAGTAGAATATTATCGAACGAAGTCGTGTAAATAAAATGCTTCGGTGTTCAGACGTACTAATCAGGAATTCTTAAATTTCGCGTGGGAACAGGATGCACAATATCTTCGGATACGTGTCGGACCACGGTTCGGTCGAGAAAAACGTGTACACACGTTTTACCATTCTTGTCCATAAATACAGAACATAGCATTAATAATAACATGTTCGAACAACGACTGCGCGGCGCTGCGTTTAATAGTTACTACTAATTAAGGTGCACGATGGACGCGTTCGCCGAGATGTACTCGACCGCGTCCTGAGCCACGTGCACCGGCAGCTGGGCGGCGAACAGGTACACCGTCTTAACGGCGTTGCGCAAACGTCGTTTCGTCCATCCGCCACTTCCAGTCCCTCGACTCCGGTCGAATACGTCGCTGTCCTCGTCTTCGGTCAGCGATCCCTCATTGTCGGCCGCACTATCGTCCTCCTCCTCGTCGTCGTCGCCGTCCCGGTTCTGCCGTCCACCCGAGACGTTCGTGTGCTCGTTGCACAGCGCGTCCGCCACGGACTTGAGGAAGTGGGACACGTTGCGTTGCACCAGCTCGCCGTACCTGCTGGTGCAGTTGTCCAGACACCGTCGGAAGTCACGGCCTTCGGTGAACGGCACTAGCCCCGAGTCCGCGGCCTTGTCCACGGCCTCCTGGAACCGGAACTCTGACCAGTGGTAGAAGAACGCGTATACGTCGCGCAGCACCTGGAACGTGTCGATGGGGCCGCCGCGGGTTACCGCTGCCGTTTCTAATCCGCCGCTGCCCTTGGCCGCGTGCAGGTGTTCCGCGTACGCGTACACACGATCACAATAGTTCTTTGCGCCGGCCCCGACGCCGTGCCTGCGCATCCGTTCGCGGGTCCTGGGCACGTCAAACTCGTATATCGCGCGGCTGAGCATGCCGTTCATCACGCCGTACGCGGCCCGGTCCGAGCGCATGGTGTACAGCTCGATGGCCACTTCGGGCCGGCTCCGGTCCAGCGCCAGCTCCAGCGTGCGGTCCACCACGGCGTCCACCGTGTCCGCGGCGTACACGTCCCGCAACCGGCCGCCCTCCGCGCCGAACATCCACTCGCACATATTGCCGTCGAACGACGTGGCCAGATCGGCCACGCATCGGTAGAACAGCTGCCACCGCTGGTCGCGGCCACCACCGCCGTCGCAATCGTCACCGTCGCCGTCGCGCAGGAAGTAGTAGTAGTAGGCCGCGTAGTGCGGGTACTGCGACTCGAACTCATGGCAGAACAGCAGCACCAGCCGTGTGTAGTTGAGCCGCGCGAACCGCACGTCCACGTTCTCGTTGGACAGGAACGGCGCCTGCAGGTAGCCCGGTGTGGCCAGTACGCGCTTCTCGCGCAGCCCGATGGCTATGTGCACCGCGTGGTTCGAGTACGCGGCGGCCGCGGCGTTGCGGTACAGGAAGTCCACAGCGCTCTCGAACTGGCCCACCAGGAACAGCAGCTCGAAGTACACGTGTGGCTGCTGGTCCCGGTACGGCTTGCCGTGGTCCAGCACGTACCGCTGCAGCGCGCCATAGTCCAGCCCGTCGGACGCGTCTGCGTACTTGGCCGCCGAGTGCTCGACCAGCAGCATCCACAGCTTGTCCTCCACCGTCTTGGCAACGGCCGCCTTCTCCGCGTTCGCTTCGACCAGGCCCAGCAGGGAGAACGTCGTCTTCCGGAACGCGTTGTCGCCGCACACCGCCGCCGGCAGCGTCCTGTAGTACCGGTTCAACGTGACGCCTACGTTGGTGGCCGCGCGTCCCGTGAAGCTGCCGTCCTTCAGATGCGTGAACACGTTGACTAGGTCGTCGAGCGCTAGCCCAGACTCCCGGACGAAATGTTCTGCCACGTCCGTGCGGCCGCACCGGAAACAGAAGTACAGCAACGGCCAGACGGACTGTTCGTTCACGTGGAAATCGAATTGCTGCTGCTGCTGCTGCACAGCGGCCGCCGCGGGCGGCCGGCCGGCGTTCATGAACACGTACGAACCGATGACGGCCGCCATGTGACCGGTGTCGCCGACAGCGCCGCCGATGTCCAAATGTCGCGTCTCCTTGATCAGGAACGATTGGTACTTATCTTCCAGATAGTTTTTCGCGTTCTTCACCAGCTTCGTTTGGTTTTCCTCCGAGAAACGTTCGTTGAACGACCCGTTGGCTGACCGCTGCGGTGTTATGTCGTGCATGTATTTCACCACGTTCCAGATGTGCGCGACTGTGGCGTCCGCGTTTGACCGGTGCATGGTGTCCAAAAACCGACCGATCAGCTCCCCGACCGGCTCGCCGCTCTCCTTCGCCCGGATGTAGTCCTTCACATCCTCGATGAACGGGAAATCGCCTCCGCCCCCGCTCGGATCGAACGTGAAATGCGTGTTCTTCTTGGTGATCGGCAAGTTCTGCAGGCAGAATGACACGTCGTACGAGTCCGACGCGAACTCGTTGTATACCAGACCCTTTTTGATCTTGCCCCAGCTCGTCTCGATCAGGTCACGCGCACTGCCGCTCACCGCTTCCTTCTCGTCCGTTCTCCCTTCCAGATTCTTGATATAGTCCTCTACGTGTCTGCCCATCAGCGACTCCACGCTACTAGAATAGTCCATCACGGGTTTGGCGTCGCACGTTGCCATTGCGTTCTGGTCCTGATACGTGCGCAACTTTTTCAGCACGCTACCGTAGCTGTGCAGGTCCAGTCCGCGGTTCGCCAAGAACTCCTTCGCATATTGCTCGTCGTTCCCACCTAACAACTGTTTCGACGAGTGATCGGCATTCCTGCACAGCTGACGCAACGATTTATGTATTTTGGACACCGGCTTCAAAGTGTCGGTGTCTTTGCAAAGCTTTTGCCCTTGTAGCAACAGGTATTCCAAATCGGTGTCCGCCATATTTTCTTATTCTACAAAGCATGTTGATAAAATAAAATAAATATCAATAATCAGATGGCTGATTTATAGTGAACGTTCAGTGCACATATATCAACAAATTATAACTAAATAATGTTCATTTAATCTATACATAGGTACTTCTTAACAAGTAAAATGTACACAGGACCTTACTATTTATGTATGTTTAAAAAAATCAAATTAATTACACTATAATTAATAAATTAAAATATTATTGGTAACAAAAATATGTAGTATAACTTTAAATATATTGGCTGGTAAAAGGCAAAAGGAGCTAAGCGACATGGTGTATACTAGATCTTTCGATCGCACTAACGCTACTTTTGTTCTGATCATTTTGTAATGAGATTTAGTAAGTACAAGAATTTAAATTTTTTGGGACAAGCTACACAACTATTATAAAAATAAGGGGAAAGCACCCTTTTTTAGGGGTATAAGTTACATTGTTGAAAATTTTATGGTCTAAGCAACAAATTCATGGCGCTTAGCCTTACGTTTGCTTCTTATCAACTTTCATAATAATAATATGACTTATGAGTATCAAAACATTTTTTATATTGATATAAGTGATTATATAAGTAAAGTTCTTTATACGTCCTAGGTATAGATACTTATGTTGCACAATTGTTACAAGTCTACTGAACAATTTATAAGAGCCATTTATTACAAAAAAAAAAAAAAATTATAAAAATTAGAGCTAAGCACCAAAAAAAGGTAAGTTTAGTTAAATTCATTATGATAAAAGATGTACTTAATATTTCAATGCAATTAGTGTCAGACCAACAAGATAACATGTCATAGAATAGAAATATATAATAACCTTATTCCTAATGCTTAAACAAATACTGAAGCGCCAATGTCAAAGTTAAGAAATTATGAAAATTTTGTTTTGCTCTCCTAAAAAGTAGTAAAATTATTGCTTAACCCCTTATGTCTTTTATCAGTCAATATATTTATGAAAAACTCATATAATATGTTGGGTGCAACAACTTTCTTTCAAAAATATAATAACAATAAACACGATAAGAACATATGGTGCACACTAAAAATTAATAACTTAATCAATGATCCATAAGAATAATTTTGATGATTTGGGTAATTTTATTCCAACAATTTAAATAATAATATTTTTTCTCTTTTTAATATCTTGTAAATCAATTTCATGTATCTACAATTTATATTTCAAATTTATATGTAGCAAGTTTTATTTTATTTTTGTTTTCTTTCATTTTATTTATCATTAAAAAACAATTATTAACTTTCCACTATACTATAAGCTCAAACTTCTAAAAAAGTAGAAATATTTTCATTTATATACTATTAATTATTTAAAATGTATGAATAAAAAAAAAAAGTAATTAATAAAATTCAAAAATTCAAAATCATACCGGTAAAATTTAACTATTTTATAATGTAATGAATATTATACAGGTACTTTCATATATTATGCACTATCAGGTATTTAATTATAAATATCACATCATATATTATAGTACATCTACATTAGGTGCATGGTTTTAAAATATTAATACTTCTGATATTTTGAAAAGGGCATAAACGATATAAAAATATAAAATTATTTTTGTATAATTATTGACAGATTGAGTCAATCAGGTGTAAACTTGTATTAATAATATGAATGTCTATATTCGCTTAATAAATTAAGACTCTAAATAAGTACATTGTATTATATCCAAATCTAGAAAGACACAAAGTGAGACATACATTATAAAAAAAAAAAAAATTTTTAGTCACTTTCATATTGTTCAAATAAAAGGTATTAGATAAACAAGAAAGAAATTAAATTTAAAGTTAAAGTAATTCAAATTAAATTTATTTATATACATGATAGATCCAATATGATTTCAATAACAATCAACATTATAATATAAAAAATAGGGGCATATTTAGAGATTTTTTTTTTTTTAGGGACTGGGGGATTTCCTTTCAACAAAATATTACAATTCAACTAATTAAAAACAAAAGTTTGGATTTTTGTAAATAATTTTTATAATTATTGTATAATTATAACTTTATTTTACAAGATTAATAAAATAAATTTAGACGAAGAAGAATGAAATAAAATACCAACATAATAATAGAAAATTAATAGTTATACTACATAACGTGAACAATTTGAAATTAATAATTCGAAAAACAATGATATGAGGTTTTAGAATTAACATTTTATAGGGTGAAAGCTGACTTATAAATTATTTTCTAAAATATTGGGGGCTGAGATCTCCCCCTCCCCCCATAAATATGCCTTGTTATAAATATGATTTGTTTTTAATTTATAAAATTAAATTTTAATTTTTTGTGCTACAGTACTTTTCCGAAATATAATAAGACTAACTTTTCAAGAGAGAATCAAAAACGGAAAATGCGTTGATATTACTGATATAAACAATGAACATCGTTACTGTTATTATACACCAGTGTAATCGTATACGGATAATGCCGTACGGACGGTCGGGCAGACACGTCATGACGCGGAACGCGTTCGGGAAATGAAATCTCGGAGCTGGTAAACATAAACGATCGATGCCGACGACCGTGTAGAGCGTTAGGATGAACAGGATAACGGGAAACCCACGGCGGGTTCGGATCGGATTGTAGCGAAACACTTACCTCTGTCGGTTTGCCGGTCGGTTGAGCAGTCAGAACCGGGAGAACGAGATCGCGTTCAACTGAACGCGCAACTGTCTTCCCGTTAGAATATTCGAAAGCTTCGCACGTGCGATGTCGGTTAAACGTGTTGTTTCTTTTGAAAAAAAAAAAAATGTTATCAACGCCGCCCGGTCGGTCGCGATAAAGGTGCGCGCGTCCGTGGAATAAACGCAGTGCGGCCTGGCGATCGGCACACGAAATACCGTGGCGGCTCCGGTTGGCGGCGATTTCGTCGCAAGGAAGCGTGTCGTGGCGCAGGTAAAATCGTACGGCGGGAAAACGCGAACAAAAATCGGTACGGCAGATTCGACTTCGATGCGCGCCAACGGTCGTCGGAAGGTGAACGATCCTATTCAGTGTTAAAAAGGATTAAAAATTTTCAACGGTCTTCTATCAGTCACGGAAAATTGTCTTCTTTTGCACTTTTATCAATAGAGTCAGAACTGTTGAGAGCAATTAGAAAGGATGATATAATTGATGAATTTGCCAACACAAAATGTAGATAAAAAGTCCTAAGTTAAATATTTTAATATTGATACAATTTTACTTATTAGGTACCTAAATGGTACTATATAAAATTAAACATTTGATAATTCAATTATAACTGCATTTGATAAATTAATGTTTGATAATAAACTATTGACTAATGTAATTTTAAATGTGTTTTACTTAGTATTTGAAAATAAACTACTAACTAATGTAATTTTAAATGTGTTTTAAGTTTTAACTGTACACATGTTTCAATCAGTGCCTTGGACCTACGGATGGCTTAATCCGGCCCTGGCTGGATCATGCATTTTTGAAGATTCTTGAAGATGTATGTACATCAAAATATAACATAGGTAAGTTAAAATGCCAAACATATTCTCAATACCAAGGATTTTCAGCATAGCTTACTAAAGAATCACCTCAAACATCTTCACATTTGATGCTATGCTTAAATATTAAACTTGGTATTAATAATATCGATCAACAAATACAGAATTCATAATTTTACTTGTTTTTATATCAGTCTATAAAAACGAATCACTAGATATTATGAGTAATCCACGTACGGTTGAAATCGGCGTTAAAAGCGATTTGTTTTTGTTCAAAAAATGTTATTGTAAAACAAATAAATAATAACATTTAATAAACGATTAACAGTAATTAATTAACAATATTTGAAGTTTTTGCTTTAGCAACATGATGTAGTTGTCTTTATAAATATTTTTACAAATTACCATTATCTATTATTTAGAACTCTTTAATAATCCTCCTCTATTTTTTTACATCAATTAATATGGAATAAAAATATTTATGACTATAGTTTAGTTCACTTTATGTAATAAAGAATATTATCATTTAGTAGCGTACCTAACTAGGATTTTAAAATGGAGGGGGCCAAACCCAAAATACTAAAAGAACATAATCAACAATTAACAATAAGTTTGTTAATATATTAATTTTTATATTAAGTTTATCGTATTAAATATATTTTATTTCATTATAATTACATTTCAATTTATTAGTTTAATTATTTTGACTAATCAAACAATAAAAGACGTTGATGAGATTTTGAGAAAAAAATGTTTTCATTATTTATTTCTACCAAAAATAAAAATAAAAAATTGATTGTAGTTAACGCAAGCTTCTATTTTTTTTCATATTAGTTTTCTTTTGAATTGAGGGCCCCAAATCACGAGGGCCTCGGTGCGTCGCATCTACTGCACCACTGCTACGCCGCTGTGTAACACGATTATTGATTAATAATTTAACGATAAAACAATAAGTGTTGGTATACAACTTACCAAGTCAATAATAATATTA